>NC_133328.1:151022174-151349807 GCF_042186555.1 Aquarana catesbeiana | reverse complement strand
CAACACCTAAGGCCCAAATTTCTGCTGAGTATATAGGGCAGGCCCCTACTTTCAAACATCCAACTTACAAACGACTCCTACATGCAAACGGAAGGAGACAACACGAAGTGAGATGAAATCTACCCCTAGGAAGGGAAATTCTCTCCTGTAAGAGTTAATATGGGAAAAACATTTCTCCTTTCCACTGATGCTTTATCACCAAACCTTGTTTCACAAAAAACCCCAAATTTTCAAAAAACATTTGTCATTGAGACAAAAAGTGAGGTGAAATCTTCTGAAGAGAAGCACAGACAGCAAAACAAATGTCACAGGGGTGATAACCCTTCCCTATGTTTTCCAAAAAGCTTAAAATAGATTTTTTTGCTGGAGCTAAACACGCTAAAAATGTACCAGTTCAAAATTACAAACAGATTCTACTTAACAACAAACCTACAGTCCCTGTCTTGTTTGCACTGCCTGTATACTGCTTTTCAGAGTACAAAGCCTGTATACTGCTGTTACCTTTTTTAATTTGGGTGCGGGGTTCCCCTTAATATCCATACAAGACTCAAATGGCCTGGTAATGGACTGGGGGGTACCCATGCCATTTGTCTCACTGATTTTCATCCATATTGCCAGGACCCGACATTACATTAAAGCTGCAAGCAGTTTTAAATTACTTTTTTTCCTTTAAAAATGACATTTTGTGCAGGGACTTTTCTAAGCACGGGAAACACACGCCACTTTACAGGCATACTATAGACACCCCCCAGGTACGATATTTAAAGGAATATTTCACTTTTTTTTTTTTTACTTTAAGCATCATTAAAATCACTGCTCCCGAAATAATGGCCGTTTTTAAAAGTTTTTTTTGCATTGATACATGTCCCCTGGGGCAGGACCCGGGTCCCCAAACCCTTTTTAGGACACAATACCATGCAAATTAGCCTTTAAAATGAGCACTTTTGATTTCGAACATTCGAGTCCCATAGACGTCAATGGGGTTCTAACGTTCGTGCAAATTTTCGGTCCGTTCGCAGGTTCTGGTGCGAACCGAACCAGGGGGTGTTAGGCTCATCCCTAATTGTGAGTCAATAGTTGCCCCCTTATGTCTACAATTGCATCATTACCTTACCTTACATATCAATTGGATTTTACCAATTAACCAAGATTACAATCAATTATCATAGAGACTTGCCTTTTATGAATTTGTTTTCTACAGTATTTACATTATGAACTAATCATGTTATTAATTGTATTTCTATTATATCATATGTACAATTGGAGACTTGCCTCTAATGAATTCGGATTTTTATAGTATCTAATATGAATTATGTTACGATTTTTACTTCTGTCATAATTTATATACCATTAAACCATTTAATGCCAATTAATGCTATGTGATGCTTCTATGCAACGTTTTTGGTTCTATTATATTTTGGGTACCTGCCATATTCATTGTTATTGTGTTATCCCCTGGGGTGCATGTTTCATTTAAAGTCCCACCTTTTTTGTTTCTTTTTTTGTTCAAATTGTTGGGGATGGAGGCGCTTGGCTCTACACACCTTGCACCTCATACAAAGTCCCACCCCGCTGCTCTGTTTTCAACTTTATTCATATACAAGGGATGGAAGCTTGCACCCTTACCTTTTTATATTATTTTAATGTTGGTACTCTCCATTGTTATGACAAACGTATGTGTCTATTTTATATTTAAGCATCAACAAACATTTACATTTGCAATCTCGATTATCATGTCAGTATAGATTCTGAGGAGGTTGGCTATGCCATGTTACTGTCCCACACTGTTATCCACAATGTGTGTTCCTGGCTATGCTGCCTAATTGTACTGTGCTGGGCTATGATGTGGGCTGACCGTCTTGCTCAGTCCTGGGAGCTGTGATGCGCTCCTGGGGTCCTCGCCTTCCCCCTCCTCCTCTCGAGTGACGCAGAGGATCGGGCATACGTCCATTTGCGCATCAACGTCACGCTTCCGTCACCGGCACGCACTGAGTCACTTCTTGTAATGTCGGCGTGCCGCTGCTGTTGAGTCAATCTGGCGTCCTCCACGAGGTGATTGCCATCGGATGGCGAGCAGCTGATGATGCTCAGCTGTTTGGCACTGTCGCCCCCCATTGGCTGCCAGCGTGGGGTTGGTGGACACCCATGATCACATTGGAGTATTTATACTCCCTCCAGCTCATTCCCAGCCCCCACACGGTTGTCACCCCCATGGCCTCTGTGCACGTCTGGACCTACATTATTTACACTCCCTTTTCCAGGTAACCTTTTTGGCTTCCCCCACACACTTTTTCCCTTTTTTTCCTATTTGTGCCATATTTCCCCCTTATCATCTTGCACTGATCCCACAATCTGTTATTCTTCCCTGTCACTGACTGTTACCTGCACTAGTATATTTTTCCTACCAGTCACCCAATATATATTTCCATGGTCTATTTATATTTACTATATATCCCCTCCTCTTATAGATGGCTACCATGTGGATCACACCAATTTTGAAACTCATGGGGTTGCATCCCTGGGGACTAGTGTCTGTTACTGGACTTCCATCGTTGTGTTCTGGGTCAGTCCACCTCAGCTCCCGGGGGCTGATGTTTCTTCGGTCGGCCCCCAGCCCTCCATGCCTATGCCCAAACTCATAGGATTATTTGTAAGTAGTTCTGGGAAATTGGGTTATACCCCCCTTTATTCGCCCCCACCTCTCCCTCTACATAGACCTATTATATAATTTCTTTCAACATATATGTTTTTAAGATTTATGGACACCTACCTCATACCTGCTCCTGAAGAGTGGCAGTCGCCACAAAAGGCGTCGAGCCAATAGATGCCCTTTCATCTATACTATATTATCACCATTTTACTACCATATACACCAACTGGACTGTACCAACTAATTATGGCTATAACTATTTATCATGGAGACAAGCTTCAGTGAATTTGGTTATCTACAATGTTTACAGTATGAACCAATTATGTTGCCTTTCTATGGGATTGTGAGTCAATAGTTGCCCCCTTATGTCTACAATTGCATCATTACCTTACGTTACATATCAATTGGATTTTACCAATTAACCAAGATTACAATCAATTATCATAGAGACTTGCCTTTTATGAATTTGTTTTCTACAGTATTTACAGCATGAACTAATCATGTTATTAATTGTATTTCTGTTATATCATATGTACAATTGGAGACTTGCCTCTAATGAATTCTGGTTTTTATAGTATCTAGTATGAATTATGTTATGATTTTTACTTCTGTCATAATTTATATACCATTAAACCATTTAATGCCAATTGATGCTATGTGATGCTTCTATGCAACATTTTTGATTCTATTATATTTTGGGTACCTGCTATATTCATTATTATGCCCCATATACACGATCGGACATTGATCAGACATTCCGACAACAAAATCCTAGGATTTTTCCGACAGATGTTGGCTCAAACTTGTTTTGCGTACACACGGTGGCACAAAGTTGTCGGAATTTCCGATTGCCAAGAACGTGGTGACGTACACCACGTATGACGAGGCTAGAAAAGGCCAGTTCAGAACCAAGCGCGGCACCCTTTGGGCTCCTTTTGCTAATCTCGTGTTAGTAAAAGTTTGGTGAGAGACGATTCACGCTTTTTCAGACTCGTGGTTTTCAGATTGTTTTCTGCTGTTCAGTTTGTGCTTGTGGGTTTGTATCTGCTCTTCAGTGCATGCAGCGAGTACCATTGACTTGTCATTGTGTTCTTGTTCGTTCATTACTGTTTTTCAGGTCGCTCTTCACAGGCCTTGCTGTTCTCCAGTGTGTTCTATTACTTCATTCTGAGCAGCCGACCATTTTCTAGCCATGTTGCGTATACGTACTCCTCGTAGAGTTCGTGCTGTGCGGGGGCTTGGTGTTGGGGTCCTGACTTTGACACAAGTCCAGTCCATGAACAGGGTGGGGAGGAGTTCATGGACCAAGAATTGGTTGCTTCAGCGTGACCAGTTCTGTCATATGCCTTTGCTCCATGAGATCAGTGAGAATAATCCTGATGATTTCAGGAACTTTCTCTGGATGACGGACCCCGTTTTTCACCGTTTGTTGGCTTTGCTGACCCCCTATATCAGCAGGTAGGATACCTGCATGAGGCAAACCATCACTCCGGAGCAGAGGCTAGTCGGCACCCTGCGGTACTTGGCGACGGGGAGAAGCCTGCAGAACCTTAAGTTCTCAACAGGCATCTTCCCCCAGGCTCTGGGGATCATTATCCCAGAGACCTGTTCTGCCATCATCCAGGTCCTGCAGAAGGAGTATATTAAGGTAAGATTTGTATCCTTTAACATCACATTTTATTGTATTTAATGTTTGATAATATATTGTATTTCTTTCCTCATTCCCTAATTACCATGATTGTAATATGCTGTGAATGTCCCCTTTGTCCTCATGCATGCTGGATTTTTATGTAATTATTTTTGTTGTCCTTCATACATATTTGCCTTCACTTACCTCCCCAGCATGCTCTCCTGGCCCTATATTCACCTCATGTAGTCACTTAACAATGTATTTTATCAGCTCCATAGTAGTGCTTTACCCTAAACACCCCCTAAAATATTTTGTGATTGGTGCTTAAAATTCAGGCAGAGTGCCAGAGGCTTTTTTTGGGGTTCCCCCAATCATTTGGAACCCTCCCTCCCCCCAACTGCTAAGTCAGCTGATACCAATCCTCTATCTATCCTCAATCATCTATCTGCTGACTTTGCCAAACCCATACACACTATACTCATCTCTTTTGTGGTTATATTTATGGATGAATTCCCTAAAGCATGTAGTGCAAGGGCCTGCCTGAATACTTTCAAATGGTACTGTTTCAAGTTTTGTATACTATTATTATCTTGATAGGTAATAGCAGAATGTCCAAATGTGCTCAAATGTGTACAGTGTGTATTTATATCTTTGTATTATGACACTTCTTACCTGTCCAGTGGGCTGCAAATAGTGTAACTAAGGAGGGGCTGTTCAAAGTAATACCCATTATTTAGGCATTCATCTCTCAATGAAGTGGAGAGGGTTACCTGTCCCAGAGTCCCCCCCCTATAATGTTAGAAATGGTCCAGGAGAGGGGGGGAGGGGGAATCTTATACTTTGGTTTATCAAAATTTCCTCTAATAAATGTTATCTTGATGTTGGCCAACAATGTTTGTGTCTAATCTGCTTTCCCTGTTTATGTGCACAAAGACTATTTTTTTTTTTGGTTTTGACTCCACAGTTTCCTTCCACACCACAGGAATGGCAGACTGTGGCCTCCCACTTTGCCCAGCGGTGGGACTTTCCTAACTGTGGAGGGGCAATTGATGGGAAACACGTCCACATCGTCCCACCACCCAACTTGGGGTCGTGCTATTATAATTATAAGGGGTTCAATAGTATTGTGATGTTGGCGGTGGTGTCGGCTACTTATGAATTTCTGTATGTGGACGTGGGGAAGAATGACCAGATGTCTGATGGTGGAGTCATCGCCCATACCGAGTTCTACAGGCGTCTCCAGAATGGCAGCTTGGACTTGCCACCTCCAGAAGACAATGTGGAAGGACTCCCATTCGTCTTCGTTGCGGTTGAAACTTTTGCGCTGGGGGACCATCTTATGCGGCCATTCCCTATGAGGACCCTCACCCCGAACCAGAGGGTTTTTAATTACTGGCTGGCCAGAGCCAGAAGAGTGGTGAAGAACATGTTTGGAATCATGGCCAGCCGGTTCCGCCTATTTCTTACACCCATACATATGGTGGAGTACAAACTGAATCACATCATCCTGGCCTGCTGTGTTCTACACAACTTTTTATGGCAACATTCTGCCAACTATGCTGGCTCAGTTGGGCCTGAGGCCGGAATTCAACATGAATCAACCTTGACGGCGCTTGAAAGTGGCCGTCCTGGCTTGCCCCCCCGAGTGCCTGTGATGCCTGGCTAAGATACCTTGAATTCTTTGCGGGTAGGGGGGCTATCAATATGCCAGACAATGTGTAAAACCTTTTGAAAATAAAAAAAAAAATAACTCAAATCTTTGGTGACATTTTTACTGCTTGTGTTTTTTGGAGCTGACCCTGACAGAAATGTGGTGAATCCTGAAAATGGCGGGATTGTGTAACATTACAAAGCACTGTTGGGTGTTATTTACTAAAGGCAAAGGCACTACAAGTGCACTTGAAACTGCACTGAAACTGCACTTGTAGTGCAAAAGTGTATTTTCCCTTAGGAAATAACCCCCATTGTCACAGAAAACACCAATTAGAGCACCACAAAAGTGATGGAGCATTGAGACAATAATCCACACAATCTTGATTAAGAATCTTTTTAATAACAGCACAATCACATGTGCATTTCCAAAAGGTTTTTTAAAACAAACCAACATGTTTGTTGTTTAACAATTTTTGGGGTCACATTAGAAAAAGTAGAAATGTCCATTTCAGATAAAACAGGCATGTGTAAAACCAACAAGAAATACACAATTTTAGAACTTACAAAGTTCACATTTGGTAGAACCTGAAGGCAATATCAGACATGAGTATTTACAAACTGTGTTTGATATTGCGTTCAGATGGGGTGAAGTCACCCCAGGAAAAGCCAATTTTGGAAGATGCACACAAATTTCTGAATGTCAACATGTGCTATCTGCTATCACGGGGGATCAAGGGACATGTTTTGGGGGTGCAACCCATTCCTCACAGCTACTTTATTATTGAGGAAGGGGTTGCACCCCCAAAACGCGTCCATTGATCTCCCGTGATGGCAGATAGCACATGTTGACACACTGTGTGCCTCTTCCAAATTTGGCTTTGCTACAAATTGACATAAAAAATACAAAAAAAAATGGCACAACATAAACCCAAGGCATTTTGAGGGGTTTTAAACTCTCCCTAAAACATCAATGATGTTCTTCATTTTTTGCTGAACATCACTGATGCTTTTCACAATGTTTTCCAAGTCCCTATTACACCCCATGATCTCCCCGATCAGGATCTGGGCACTTTCACTGGTGAAATGACCTGGATCCACAACATCACGATCCCCTAAAAAGATAGAAACAAAAAAACACCATGTATTATAAATATGGCGGCATCCATCTCTTACCTGAGCCTGTCTTCCTCCTCCTGCTCTGCTGGCCTTCGGTGGATTTCACCTTCTTCCAGAGGTGGGGGGTCTCTGGTCTCCTCAGATGAGGGGTGTCCTCCGAGTCTTTTCTCCCCTATGTAAAAAAAAGGTATACTTAGCACACAGATATTTGATGGCAGAAATAGGAATATGAAACATTGTTTGGAAGTGGGGTACAATTGTCTGTTTTGGCAGAGTTCCAAGATGTGGCATTTTTCTTGTCCTTTGTCAAGCTTGAATATTTTCCTGTCTTGTACAAGCTTCACAGATGGAGACACCCCTATAGTATACACTGGAGCACCTGTGTGGCCCCACTAATAAAAAGGGTGTTCTTGTGTCCCACACTAGTGCTCCAGCATCCAGATGTGAAAACTGCTGCTGAGTGTCCTCTCCTTACACAGAATGTAGTTGGCATTTCATTCTAGTAACAAACCCATCTACACAACCCAATTCTTTTCACACAAGTAGGCCCTAAAAAATGCTGGCAAATGCATATGGCCAAACGAACTATGTTTGATACAAACGAATAATGTGCCCATGAACATGAAAGTTGCCTTTTGAAACTGGATAACAGTTAATAAATGCACATGGAGCAGCACGAACGTAATAAACATAAAGAATAGGAACACAGCACAACTACTTACTTTTTTGCAGCACTCTCTGGATCTTTCTGTACTGCTCGTGCTCTCTTAATTTGAGGTCCGACCACCGCTTCCTGAGCTGATCTTTCGATCGTCGTACCCCGAAATTCCGGTGCAGACTCTTGACCACTTTCGCCATGATCTTGGCCTTTCTGACATTGGGGTTGGGGTAAGGCCCATACTTCCCGTCATAGTCGGCCTTCTTCAGGATGTCGACCATCTCCAACATCTCCCCAAAGGACATATTTGATGCCTTAAATCGTCTCTTCCGGGATCGTGACGTTTCAGGCTCCGGGCTTTCCTCCTCCTCCTCCTCGTTGCTGTAATTAGCACGCACCTGCTCTGACTCTGCCATGTGCTCTTCCCCACTGCGCAGAATGAGTAGGGGCGGGGAATAGACTAGAAAGAATGCCAGGGGCAGGCGGAGTTACACGCATGCGCAGTGTGTATAAAGCGTAACACACATGCATAGTACGTACGATCTGTGAGCGGAGGAAGGAGTATTGGAGGCGCCGATCGTGAAAACGAAGGTAAGATCTAAACTTGGGCCTATACTGCTTCTAAACTGAGGCCTATATTGTAACTATATTAGGAGAGTTTCGCCTGATATTAGTGTTTGTCTTGTGTTGTGTCTTACAGAGAAAATGGATGGCTTCAATGACCACAATTTACTCCCCCTGTTCATAGACAAATACAGGGAGCTGCCCTGTCTGTGGCAGGTGGGACATCCACATTACAATAATAAACAAAAGAGGCAGGCAGCGCTGGAGAAACTGCTGGAGTTGGTGACGCCGGTGGTCCCCACGGCAATCATCCCCTATTCAAAAAACAAAATTGGTGGCCTGAGGAGCACTTATCTTAGGGAGCGCAAGAAGGTCATGGATTCCCAGAGATCCGGAGCTGCAGCAGATGACATTTATGTCCCCAGGCTGTGGTACTATGAGAGACTGCGATTTCTGTCAGACCACACTGGAGTCAGGGAATCCCTCTCCACTTTTCCTTCCACTCTTCCTTCCACCCCAGCTTTGGCTTCCAATGTCCAACCTGGGACTTCCAGCCAGGAAGAAGTGGAGGAGCCCAGATGGAGTCTGGTATAGCATTCTTCTACAGATTTCTGGTCAATAGATAAATGATGTTTACTAGATGTTATTATTGATCACTAATTGCTGATTTAATAAAGTGTTTTACATATCAATAGACAGTAGTGGGCACCAAAAATTCGGACAAAAATGAAAAATGCTGGGCTCGGAATGATAGTCTGTTATATTTGTTAACATTCAATTTGCAACAGTCATGAGATGAAAATTGTGTGTGATTGATGAAGTAAAAACTAAAACTATGTCCCTTTTTCATACACAGGAAGACCTCAGCCAGGAGGAGGCTGTGGAATGTGGCACACAGGAGGAGGCTGTGGAATGTGGCAGCCAGGAGGAGGCGGGGCTAAGTGGCAGCCAGGAGGAGGCGGGGCTAAGTGGCAGCCAGGAGAAGCCTGGGATCTGTCGCAGCCTGACAGAATCGCAGGTTCCGCCCCTCCGCCTTCCATACAAAAGACCCAGGAAGGGGACTCACATGCAGGATTCAGCACTCAGGCTCATTCAGGAGGCTTCTGCGTCCCTCAGAGCCTTACCCACTCCTGAAGAGGCCTTTGCCTGCATGGCTGCCACCAAACTGAAGGGCATGCAGGAGGATCAACGCAGGAGGATCAACGCCTCATGTGTGAGAAACTTCTCTGTAAAGTCCTAACTAAGGGGGTGAGTGGCGAAATCACACCCAATACCGATGTGATTGAGTTGGAACATCCTCCTCCTCGTTCTCCTGCCACAACTCCACCACCAGAGCCACAGCGTGGAAGGAAGCGTGGAAGGAAGATCAGAGAGTGATGACCCTGGGTTCAGTCTGGTCTGGCCAAAGATGCAGTCTCTTGTATGACCACAGCCTGGGGACACAGATGTCATCTGCTGCTTTCTGGATCTCTGGGACTTCTGGACCAGACTGCACTCCTTTAGATATGGACTCCTCAGGCCACCAATTTTGCTTGAAAATAGTTGATGTGTGCCCTGGGGGCCAAAGGCTTCACCGATTTCAGCTGTTTCTCCAGCGTTGCCTCCCTCTTTGTTTAGTTGTGAGCCCTTAATAAAGGAATTTTTGTTTCAATTATACTTGCCTATGTGTGTTTCCCTTCAAAAAGGACAGTTTGTTTGTGAGGAGGCAGGTACATTTCAAAAATACAATGTGAAATTAACAAGAGACACCAACACCAAGCAACCTCCTTGAGATTAAATAATACAAGATATCAATGGAGTAAAACACAAAAAAAACAAAAAAAAATCAGCCTTGGAAAAATAAAAAAACACAAAAAAAAATGCCTTGACCAAAAAAAAAAAGAAATATTTAAAAACCAACAAAAAAAATTTGGTCAGGTGTGACAAATTATAATATATTGAGGGAATCACAATAAATAATAAAGAAAGATGTTTGTGAGAAGTATGTGTGAATATGAGCAGCAAAACTACTTAATTCTTCTCACATTATAAAGAATAAGAGAGTGCGCTGTATTAAACCATTTTTTACATTGCAGCGTGACGAAAGTCCTGTATTCATTGCGAACACTAATTTTACCAGATCTCGGAATTTCTTCTGAGCATGCGTGGCACTTTGTGCGTCGGAACTGGCCACACATGGTCGGAATTGACGCGATCGGATTTTGTTGTCGGAAAATTTATTAGCGTGCTCTCAAACTTTGTGTGTCGGAAAATTCGATGGAAAACGTCCGATGGAGCCCACACACGGTCGGAATGTCCGACAACACACTCGGATCGGACATTTTCCATCAGAAAATCCGACCGTGTGTACGGGGCATTATTGTGTTATCCCCTGGGGTGCATGTTTCATTTAAAGTCCCACCTTTTTTGTTTCTCTTTTTGTTCAAATTGTCAGGGATGGAGGTGCTTGGCTCTACACACCTCGCACCTCATACAAAGTGCCACCCTGCTGCTCTGTTTTTAAACTTAGATCAGAATGTAGTTATATATGTCAATATATTACAGATATTGTAGAAATTTATGGTCAATCACAGCAATTGCAATGAATACAAACTAAGTCCTGAGGAACTGCTTGTGCCGTTAAACTCAAAAAATCTGCAAAGGGACCATTATCACTGACCTGAATCAATGGATGAGGATTGCACTCCTTTCAGTGATCAACATTGGTAATAGATGGGTGCTCATAGTACTTGCTGCACATACCCAGATAGAAAGTATAACTTGCCACAAATGTGTGGCAGTGTTTAATTGTAATCTGTTAACTAGCTGCACATTTTCATTGGCAAGCTGTACACTTGCAGAGCACTTGAAGCACAAGTTCTAGTTGACATCTTTCTAATTTGTAGCAAATCTGCATGGCAAGTCTCTAGCAAGAGCGAAGTTGCAGTGGTGAGTTGCTCTTGCTATAGAGCAAGAGCTCTGCAAGCCACAGTGACCCCTGTTGTGGGATGACTATTGCACAACATAACTGAACCAGAACTTGCAGCAGACTTGCAGAATTTTTGCAAAGAAAGTTAATCTGGAGTCATGCAATGCAGACCTGCTGCACTTGTGCAACAAATTTGTGAAGCCTGGCAAGTCTAGCAAAAGCTTAGCAAGTAATTTTCAAACTTGCAGCTCAATTGCTTGCTATCTGGGTAGTGCCGTGCAAATCACAGTAAAATTATTAAATGTATTAGCACTGTCTTGCAAACATATCCATTAAAGAGGTTGTTAAGGCAGTGTACACAAGCGCTGCCAGCCCCACTGCTAGTATTACCTGTAGTATATACTATATGCCATTTTTTAAAATTCATCTTCTAAATACTTTATTCTTTCTCCCTGATTAGCGGTCATGTGACCACCCATCACTCTCTCCCTCTGATGTATGTACTAGGGAGGGAGGGGCAGAGCTCTCCCTCTGACGTCTGCCAGGCGGTCACGTGACCTTTCTCCCTAGTGTATACATCGGAGGAAGGGAGTGATGGGCAGTCATGTGACCACTGATAGGGGAGAAAGAATAAGATATTTAGAAGGTGAATTAAAAAAAATGGCATACAGTATATACTGCAGGTTATACTAGCAGCGGTGCTGGCAGTGCTTGTGTGCAGTAATGTGTGCACTGCTTGGAACGGTGTTACAAGGGGAGGGAAGGGGCGGTTCACACACAGACTAGCTGACAGGCAGGGTGGGGAGGAGGGAGGAGGATACAGGTCACACAGGAGAGCAGATGACGGAGGCATGTAAACTGACCATGGTGTCAGGGCTCAGCAGCCATGATTAACCGTGGTCAGTTTACGGGGGAGGGCAGAAACTGGCAGGATCAGCCAGGTATTTCATTTGATACAGGGGGCCAAATTACACAGCACAAGCACTGTGCTGCATAACATGCTTTAACCACTTCAGCCCCAGAAGGATTTACCCCCTTCCTGATCAGAGCACTTTTTGCGAGACGGCACTGCTTCGCTTTAACTGACAATTGCGCAGTTGTGCGATGTTGCACCCAAACAAAATTGATGTCCTTTTTTTCCCACAGAGTTTTCTTTTGGTGGCATTTAATCACCTCTGCAGTTTTAATTTTTTGCGCTATAAACAAAAAAAGAGCGGCAATTTTGAAAAAAAGCAATATTTTTTACTGTTTGCTATAATAAATATCCCCAAAAAATATATTAAAATTTTTTTTTTTTCTCAGTTTAGGCCGATATGCATTCTACATATTTTTGGTAAAAAAAATCGCAATAAGTGTATATTGATTGGTTTGCGCAGAAGTTATAGCGTCTACAAAATAGATAGATTTATAGCATTTTTATTATTTTTTTTAATTAGTAATGGTGGCGATCTGTGATTTTTATTGTGACTGTGACATTATGGTGGATACATCAGACACTTTTGACACCATTTTGGGACCATTGTCGTTTATACAATGATCAGTGCTATAAAAATGCACTGATTACTGTGTAAATGACAATGGCAGGGAAGGGTTTAAACACTAGGGGATGATCAAGGGATTAAGTGTGTCCTAGGGAGGTGTTCTAACTGTGGGGGGATGCAATGGGAGCAGTAGATCCCTGTCATGTCACTAGGCAGAATGGGGAAATGCCTTGTTTACAAAGGCATCTCCCCGTTCTTCCGCTCCGTGATACGATCGTGGGCCCCCGGTGGACATCGAGTCTGCAGGACCCGCGGGCACGATCACGGAGTACGTGGCGGGCATGCGCACCTACAATGCCGTGATTTAAAGGGGACGTACCTGTACGCCCATTTGCCCGGCCGTGCCATTGTGCCGACGTACCTCGTCATGCACTGGTTGGCTAGTGGTTAAGGGAACAAGATTTTTTTTTTTAGGGTAACAAACGCTTTAAATATTAGAGCAATAGCACATCAGACAAATAAGCCGATTATTTGAGGCAGCACAGAGTCCCTTCCTCAAGGCAACAAAGTGACAAGTTTTGCATAACCAGTGCTTGAAGGCATGTCTGCACAGAGGATAACAGTTTCTACAGTTGTTGGCATATCTGAACATGACTTACTAGGTATTTTACATTCAGACTTTTTCACACTTTCATGTGTCACAACCTATAGTCTCCTAGTTTACCTGCTTGCCGACCAGCCGACGTCGTTATACAGCGGAATATTGGCTCTCCTGCGTGAATCGCCAGCTGTACATCGGTTCGCACAGGCACAGTGGATTCCATGCCTAGTCACACCATGCTAATCTACCTTGTGATCTGCAGATTGCTTTTTATCCAAGATTTTTTACTCTTTTGTTGGACTTGATACATTGTATGATTTCAAATAAACCACTCAGTTTTTATACTATGTGGCAAACTTTCCTCTTTTACATTTAATGGAATAACCAGCGTTGTTGATGTCATTATCACTCTGCATATATCCGGTGGATAGATCCCTCATGCTGCATTTAACCAACACTTTCTTAGGCTCCTATATCGTGGAGTCTAACCATCTGGTAAGGATACATCCTTTTCTTATTACAGTGGAAGGTGCTTTTCGAGACACTATTTACAAAGGATTGTTTTCTTCACATTATTCATTTGAACACTTTAATGGACTGATCCCATTTATTTATTTATTGTTGTTCACATAGCGTGGCAATTTTTGATTTTTATTGTTTATACACATATGTTCTTTTGTGTTATTGCCAGTTGTTTTCTTTATATTTCACCTGCACAATTTCTACACCCCTCTTTTGTATGTTCCTGGCAGCCCATCCCCCCTACAGTTAGAACAGACCCAGGGAATGTAGATGAAATGTAGAAGTAGAAGTAACATCCTCCATAGCGTAAATTTGATCAACTGCCTGTACACATGATTTAATAGACAGAATTTGTGGCTTCCTCCAGAGAACAGGAATTAGGGATTTAGCAGCGTTCAACAGATGGGGAGTAATAGAATGTTTATAAGATTTAATAGAGTTTTGGGAGCAATGAAATAGCACAGTTAAAAGGTCATCAGGGTGTAGAACTCAAACTATTTGCGAAATTATCTAATGTCCGACCAAAATGGTTGCATGAGTGGACATGTCTGCCAGATATGAGCGCATGTTGCTTCAAAATCACTACCTCGCCAGCATGTAGAATGATATTCAGGATACATTTGGTGTAGACATGCTGGAGAGTAATGACACCTTCCTAGCATTTTGAAATTCATCTCCTTAGCTTTAGAAGATAGGGAAGATGTATGGGCTAATTGAAGGATTTTGTCTTGTTGGGCATTCGAAAGTGGGCACTGTAAATCGTCTTCCCAAATTGTCAGCCAGGATAATCAGAATGATCTAAAGATTGAAGAGCTGCGTAAAATTTGATATGCCTTTACCAGGGACTTTGTCCACTGCGAAGATGTGTTCAATAGGCGTGAGATCTTTAAGTGATCTGGATTTGGCAGTAAACAAATAAATTGAGACAGTTGTAAGTACCGCCATTTGACCATCCTTGTGATCATTGAGGCCATCTTCAGCTGACGTAGTGGTCTGATTTTCTCTTGGTGGATTATATGATGAAGAAAAAAAGTATGTAGTAAGAGTATTATCTCAAGTTGAAAATCCTTTGTCCATGCTACCCAGAGGGAAATATAAGTGACCCAGGATAGGTAACATAGGTGAGTTGAAGTCTCTATGAAATTTCTGTGTAACAGAGTCCCAAATATTAAGGGATGAGTGGGTAAGGGGTGATTAATAGGGAGCCAGATCTCTAAACTTTTTGGGGATTCAAGGCAAGGAGTTCAAAGATGAGTCTGAAAGATCTTGTTCCAGCTGGATCCATATTTTGCTAGAACGATGGAAAGACCAATAAGCACTTTAACACTACTGCGTGATAGTAGTGTTTAAAGTCCAGGAGGGCAATACCACCTCATTTCTTAGACCTACATAAAACTGACCTGGACAGACGGAGTTTAGAGTGCTTCCAAATATATTTGCCAACAATGGATTGAAGAAGAGAAAGGTAGCCAGGTGGTACACCAAAGGGAATAATTTGAAACATAAACAGTAATCTAGGGAGTACATTCATTTTTACAACATTTACCCTCCCCAACCATATATGAGCAAGTGAATTCCAACAACTCAGATCACGTCTTATTGTATTGAGTAAGGGCATATAATTTGCTTGAAATAATTTGTGCAGGACAGGAGTTAAAGAAATACCAAGATATTTAAGTGAAGCAGGTTGCCATGTAAACAGAAACAGGGTTTTAAATGACTGAACCTCTGTTTGGGGTACACTAATATTAAGAATCTCTGATTTTGTGTAATTGATTTTAAAATTAGAAATCAAACCATATTCAGATAATACAGAAATTAGATTAGATAGGGAGATCTCTGGCTGTTGTATGTAAAAAAGAATATCGTCCGCATAAGCGGTGTATTTATGTTCCTTTTGACCTACAGTGATGCCATGGATGTTAGAATTTTGTCTAATACTAGCTAAGAAGGGTTCAAGGGATAGGGCAAAAAGAAGAGGGGATAGGGACAACCCTGACGTGTACCATTGTGTAAACTAAAATGTTTACTAATCAGTCCAATGATTCTAATTTGGGCAGTACTCTATAAGGCTGACCCTCGAGCAAGCATCAAGGGGCCCAATCCTACATTATTATTATTATTATTATACAGGATTTATATAGCGCCAACAGTTTAAGCAGCGCTTTACAATATAAAAAGGAGACAATACAGTTGTAATACAATAAAATACAAGAGGATTAAGAGGGCCCTGCTCAGAAAAGCTTACAATCTAATAGGGTGGGGCAGGTGGTACAAAAGTTTGTAACTGTGGGGAAATCTGCTGATGGAAGTGGTAGAAGATTAGTTGGAGACGTGATAGGCTTTCCTGAAAAGATGAGTTTCCAGGGATTGCCTGAAGGTAGCAAGAGTAGGAGGTAGCGAGTTCCAGAGGATGGGAGAAGCTCTGGAGAAATCCTGGAGATGAGCATGGGGGGAGGAGATGAGAGAGCTTGAGTAGGAGGTCTTGAGAAGAGTGGAGAGGACGATTTGGGTGATATTTGGAGACAAGATTGGTGATGTAGCTCGGGGCAGAGTTGTAAATGTCTTTGTACGTTGTGTTTAGTATTTTGAATTTAATTTACTGGGTGATTGGGAGCCAGTGTAGGGATTGGAGGAGAGGCTTGGCAGACACTGAGCAGTTGGTAAGGTGGATATGTCTGGCAGCAGCATTCATGATAGACTGAAGAGGGGATAGCCTATGGAGAGGCAGGCCAATGAGAAGGGAGTTGCAATAGTCATGAGACATGAGACAAAACTGCAAAGAGATAATCCCAGTCCACCCTGTTAAACGCTTTCTCAGCATCTGTAGAGAGAAACAGGGTGGGCTGGGAGCTGTTGTGTATGTGCGATTAACATTAACGTCCTGAGGGAGTTATCTCTGGTTGCTCTACCAGGGATAAAGCCGTTTAATCTAGGGATATCCATTGAGGAAGTAATTGGTTCTTCAAGACTTTTGCATATAACTTGGTATCCATATTCAATAGCGAAATAGGTCTTTAGCTTCCGCAGCACGTTGGCTCTGTACTCGGTTTAGGGATGACCGTAATATATGCGTGAAGAGTTTTGAGTCTAAAGGAGCCTTTTCCAGATACGAAATTGGCATAATTTGTCAGAGGAGCAGTTAGTATATTTTGAAAAAAATTAATATTATTTAGCAGTGTACCCATATGGCCCATTGGCCTTACCAGGTATTAGATTTTTGATAGCGGTGCCGATTTCATCTTTTATAGCACTGATCAATGTAATAATGTCAACTTGTGCCCAAAAAGTGTCATTTGGGGTCAGATTTGTCTGCAGAAATGTCGCAGTCCCGCTAAAAATCGTAGATCACCACCATTACTAGTAAACACAATAAAAAATAAATAAAAGTCCCTAAATCTATCCCATAGTTTGTAGACATGATAACTTTTGCAAAAACCATTCAATATATTATTGGGATTTTTTTAATCAAAAATATGTAGAAGAATATATATCAGCCTAAACTGATGAATAAATTTGTTTTATCCACCACTGGAGGATGATGAGGGTGAAGCGGACCTCTGACATCATGTTGCTAGACCAAGGACTAATGGTAAGAGTGAACGTATAATGATTTTCTTTATGCATGCAGGGGTGCTTCCATGTGAAAGGAGACAAAGGGAGGGAGGGGACCTGAGCCAAGAGTTGGACTTTGGAGTAGTGATAAAAGCTACATGATGTGTAAAACGCAGTAATCTAAAACAAATTGATCAGATTTCACCTTTCTTCGGTTTACAACAATAATAGCAGTGAAAGGTGAAATTTTAGTTATTTTGTTCTTTACCATGCTAAATAGGCTGTCTATTGCCAAATAATGGAAAGTAAAACGTATGTTGAGTGCACCTTAAGAAAATATTTTTTTTATTAATATGGAATGAATGAGAAACATTATTATGTTCAAAGCAAGCACAAATTATATAGTATCTAGTAGGTCAAAGATCTATGGAAGCCCCAATGCAGTCAGGCAATTCATCATGCCTCATGTTTATTTATTAGGTGAACTTCTGACTTTAATTACAAGTAATGCAATAAAATTAGTGTAGTGAAGAAACGGGAATCTAATTTGTTTGCTGCTGTGGTTTAATTTCCACAAAGGAAAACAATTGTTGCATGCAGTGTCCCTTTTTAAAAGGTAAACCTGTGCCTGGACAAAATGAAAAATCTACCCAACCAAAATTGGACCTGTTAAGTAAATTAATTAAGTAATTAACAGTCTTATCTATTAAGTAACATGCTAGAGTTAATTACAAGTTTTATTCTACTATGTGTGCCACTCTCTATTTTTTGGAAAAATGTTCAGTTTCTTTAAAGTGATCCTAAATTGAGGTTTAATCGTAATAAACACCCCTAACTTCCATCTGTTTGTAAGCAAGTTTAGTTGTGCTCTAGAGCTCTTTCAGGAAACCCATTCTGTTTTATTATGCAAATACTAACTTTTATTAAGCAGTCTTTTGAATGCTCTTTCTTGCCTTCTAGTTCCATGCACAGATACTGACTATTCTTTTTCACTGTAATGTACAGACCAACACGGAGGTACACAGGAGGGGATGGATTAAATACCCAAATTCGTAGCTGACACCAATATTGTTTTTTGGACTCATGTGAAGCTCTAGAAGAAAAGTATCTAAATATGTTTCTATACTGTCCAAGATAAAAAAAAAAAAAAAAACAGAAGCAGCCCCTTGCAAGGGGCATCATACTTACCTGTTCAGTGGTCTGTGACTTCTATCTTTGCATCCTTGAATTGTTGCATTCTTTATCAAAATATTCAGATTTCAAATGCAATGGTTCCACCCTCTAGTCCCTACATTACCAAAAAAACAATAATGACATAGGGGTCAGCGGGGGCCAACGCGTTGTTACTCATAATAAATATTGATACCAATATTTCAAAGGGTAGCAATAATGCTAGCTTATTTTGGAATGTTGACACACTAATAATATATTAATAAACATTACTATTTCAGTGATGCCTGTGTCTGAGTTTATTATTGTTGCATTCTACAATTGTTTTAATTTTTATTTCTATATATTTTTTAACTCCTGCTCTCCAATTCTTACACTTAATAAAATATTGCAAAGTTAAAAGAATAGGTACGTACTAATCTCTGTATTATTTCTCGAATGAAGAGAGCCTGTTATTTATAAGAGTTAATGAACGTTTATTAAGTATATTATAACAACAACCTAATGGCACTTAAAATTGAATTCTACCTTCCTACCTCAGGGAAAATGGGAAAGGGAGGCTTTGCTATACCCAGAAAAATTATAATATTTAGATAAAAAACAGTATTTATTGATATAACATTAAAAATGCCCTTTTATGTAAAAGGAAACAATATACAAAATACCACACAGATATATATATAGAAAAGACTCAAACGGGTTACTAAAATGCTGAGAGTTGGTCAGCAGCACAGTAAAGTATGATGATCCCAGACGTAAAGGTCCAAGCATACCCATACTATCTGTGGTGGTGGATATTGTCACGAGGTTGTTAGTCACTGTTTATGGATCTATAATCACGAATGGTCACCTATGAGAACTTATAATATGTAGGGGTACACCTCACTGTCTCCTACTGGACACCTTACCTGATCATTGGGTTTCTGGAACTTGAACCTATGACCTTCTTTCTCAATTTGTGAACTTGTCTTATTCATTTTTAATTAGGCGTAGCACTTGTTTACTACTGGTTTATTACACAATATATGTCAATTGTGGTGCTAGCAGCTATTGGTTGTCTATCAGCGTGGTAATTTTTATATATACTGTAAGTGTAAATTCAGGCCTTTGATGATTCTTCATTCAGGTAAGACCAAACCCCCTCTTGGGGACTTATGGATCGAACATTCTGTCATATTTTTGTAAATACTCTTATAATTGTCTAGACTAAATATTTTTGCTTTTAATTTAACGTTTAAGTCTCTCTCAGGCGTCTTTAACTTCATCTTTTGGAAACAAGTCTGCTTACCATTTTGGGGTGTGTTTCTCCCTTTATTAACATCCTTGAGAGATAACAACACATATTTTCAGGTATTGGCCCAATTGACCTAATGATTTACTTTGCCACTTACAGTATACTGAGACCTTTATTTTAGCCTACGTCCATAATATATTACATTCTCTGTATTGTATTTGTTAGGATTCTCTTAATTGATACAGGGTGGCCCATACATATATCTCTTGTGCTGCGGACATATGGAATTGTTTCATGGCATTGCTGCCTTTGCTTTTTGGGACCTCCAGCATACTTATATGAATGTTTTGATTTTATCTTGTAAGTATTGTATTTAAGTATGGACCTTTGCATCTGGGATCATCATACTTTTTTGTGCGGCTGACCAACTCTCAGCATTTTAACCACTTCAACCCCCGGACCATTTGGCTTGCAAAAGACCAGAGCACTTTTTGCGATTCGGCACTGTGTCACTTTAACTGACAATTGCGCGGTCGTGCGAAGTGGCTCCCAAACAAAATTGGTGTCCTTTTTTCCCCACAAACAGAGCTTTCTTTTGGTGGTATTTGATCATCTCTGCAGATTTTATTTTTTGCGCTATAAACAAACAAATAGCAACAATTTTGAAAAAACACATTATTTTTTACTTTTTGCTATAATAAATATCCCCAAAAAATATATAAAAAAATATTTTTTTTCCTCAGTTTAGGCCGATATGTATTCTTCTATATATTTTTAATAAAAAAAATCTCAATAAGTGATTATTGATTGGTTTGCGCAAAAGTTATAGCGTCTACAAAATAGGGGATAGTTTTATGGCATTTTTATTAATATTCTTTTTTTACTAGTAATGGCGGAGATCAGCGATTTTTATCATGACTGCCACATTATGGCAGACAGATCAGACACTTTTGGCGCTATTTTAGGACCATTCACATTTATACAGCAATCAATGCGATTAAAAATGCATTGATTACTGTGTAAATGTGACTGGCAGTGAAGGGGTTAACCACTAGGGGGCACTGTAGGGTTAAGTGTTTCCTAGGGAGTGATTCTAACTGTTGGGGGTGGGCTATGTGTGACATGACACTGATCACTGCTCCCGATTACAGGGAGCGGTGATCAGTGTCCTTGTCACTAGGCAGAAGGGGGAAATGCTTGTTTACATCAGCATTTCCCCATTCTTCCTCTCCATGAGACGATTGCAGGTATCCCTGCGGACATCGAGTCTGTGGGACCCACGATCACACTCAGGGAGCTTGTGGCGGGCGATTGTGCGCCCGCCAACCGCTTCTTAAAGGCCAATGTACAGGTACGTTAATATGCCTGTACGTGCCCTTCTGCCGACCTATATTGGCGTGAGTCAGTTGGCAAGCGGTTAATAACCCGCTTGAGTCTTTTCCATATATATTTGTGCTCATAAGTTTACATGCCCTGGCAGAATTTATGATTTCTTGGCCATTTTGCATGAGAATATGAATGATAACACAAAAACATTTATTTCACTCATGGTTAGTGTTTGGCTGAAGTCATTTATTATCAATCAACTGATTGATTTACTCTTTTTAAATCATAATAACAACACAAACTTTCAAAATTATCCTGATAAAAAGTTTACATACCCTGTTAAATTTGGCCTCATAACATGCACACAAGTTGACACAAAGGGGTTTGAATGGCTATTAAAGGTTAACCATCCTCACCTGTGATCTGTTTGCTTGTAATTAGTGTGTGTGTGTATAAAAGGTCAATGAGTTTCTGGACTCCTGACAGACCCTTGCATCTTTCATCCAGTGCTGCACTGACGTTTCTGGATTTTAAGTCATGGGGAAGGCAAAAGAATTGTCAAAGGAACTGCGGGAAAAGGTAGTTGAACTGTATAAACAGGAAAGGGATATAAAAAGATATCTAAGGAATTGAGAATGCCAATCAGCAGTGTTCAAACTCTAATCAAGAAGTGGAAAATAACGGGTTCTGTTGAAATCAAACCACGGTCAGGTAGACCAACTAAAATTTCAGCCACAAATGCCAGGAAAATTGTTCAGGATATAAAGAAAAACCCACAAATAACTTATGATGAAATACAGGACTCTCTGAAAATATATGGTGTGTCTGTTTCAAGATGCACAATAAGGAGGCACTTGAAGAAAGATGGGCTGCATGGTCGAGTCGCATGAAGAAAGCCATTACTATGCAAATGCCACAAATTATACCTCTTACAATACACCAAACAGCACAGAGACGAGCCTCAAACCTTCTGCCACAAAGTCATTTGGAGTGATGAGACCAAAATTGAGCTTTTTGGCCACAACCATAAACGCTACATTTGGAGAGCAGTCAACAAGGCCTATGATGAAAGGTACACCATTCCTACTGTGAAACACGGAGGTGGACTGCTCATGTTTTGGGGATGTGTGAACTACAAAGGCACAGGAAATGTTGGTCAAAATTGATGGCAAGATGAAAGCAGTATGTTATCAAAAAATACTGGAGGAACATTTGCATTCATCAGCCAGGAAGCTGCACATGGGGTGTACTTGGACATTCCAACATGACAATGATCCAAAACACAAGGCCAAGTCAACCTGTCATTGGCTACAGCAGAATAAAGTGAAGGTTCTGGAGTGGCCATCTCAATCTACTGACCCCAATATCATTGAGCCACTCTGGGGAGATCACAAATGTGCAGTTCATGCAAGACAGCCCAATAATTTACAGGAACTAGAGGCTTTTTTGCCAAGAGCAATGGGCAGCATTACCATCTGAGAAGATAAAGAGCCTCATCCACAAATACCACAAAAGACTTCAAGCTGTCATTGATGTTAAAGGGGGCAATACACTGTATTAAGAACTGGGGTATGTAAACTTTTGATCAGGGTCATTTGGCTAGTTTCTGTTGTCATTATGATCTAAAAAGAGTAAACACAGTTGATTGATAATAAATGGCTTCAGACAAACACTAACCAATGTGAGTGAAAGAAAATTATTTGTGTTATCATTCATATGCTATGAAAAATGGCAAAGAAATCATAAATTCTGCCAGGGTATGTAAACTTATATGAGCACAATTGTATATATATTTGTATGGTATTTTATATATTGTTTCCTTTTACATAGACTGACATTTTTAATGTTATTTCAATGAATATTGTTTTTATGTCAATATTATATTTTTTCTGGGTATCCCAAAGTTTTCTCCTTTTTCCCTGTGGTGGGTTTTCTACATTTACTAAGGGACTGATACCAAAGGTACATTGGGACACAAGAACAAAATTGTTGTACCTTCTTACCTCCCTAATACACACCCTCCTGCCACTATTCAATGACCCCTGCACTTACAAAAATATTTCGTATATACTAACCTTTTTTCCAAGGGGCTTCTGGCCATTCTTGTGATATCACAGGTCCATCCTTTTCTTCTCTGGTGGCAGCAATGGGTAGTACACTGAATAGCATTGACTTAATAATGTGTGAGCACAGTGAGAGTGCAGTAATCCCTCTGGGGTTGGTCTATAACAGCCTGTGATCAGAGGAAGTGATTTGAAATATGCTTCCTTAATATGATCTAGAAAACTGACAACATCTAGTGGTGAAAAAGATATAATGTGGAGGTAACTCCAGATTGAAGATGAGTATTACAATTTAAGCTACTTTTGAACTATTCCAGGATTTTTATTTTTTATTTGTATTTTTTGTTTAATACATATATTTTGTGCTTAAAACATTTACTGCATGCTTTGAAAACTCATCCAAACCCACCCGTCATGCTACATTACCATTAGCCAGCTTCTGACCATCTGTGACTTCTGTTAATATTGTTAAAAGTGATCTCGCGCTACTATGGATCAGTGTATAAAATATACAACAAAAATAAATATTGATAATATGTGCAACAAAATTTATAGTGTAACACAAAACACTTAGCAATTAAAATTGATAAAATGATTTTGCGCAAATATTAATAAATGATTCAAGATATAACCTTCAGGAGAGAGTTAATTATGAAATAAAATAAATGATAACTGAGATATAATGAAACAAATGTGAACAGTGAATTATATTAAAATAATGTGTTAATTCATATTGGTGTCTTAGTGTATATAAAGACGGCCTGGTGAAAATATAATACGGTGAGATTTTGCTATATACGTGCACTTCAAATAGTGTATATAAAAATAAAAATGAAATAATAATATAGGAAGTCCAGAGTTCTTGCAATAGGTGAAAAATAATGAGATTCAATAGTGTAAATAATTATTTTGCCCTCGTAGTCTTATTGCAGCTTCTTTAGTAGTCTGGTCTCCCAGAACTCTTACCTCAATGTTAGTTATAGCATGCAGTCACCACTAGAGGGATCTCCCATCTTTCCTGGATAAAATGTGTGATTTCTATTTAAAAAAATAATACAACCAGATCCATATTTAACTTTACTTAATCTAAAACCGGAATGGTTAACACTCTCTCAATTCAAACTTATGATCCAACTAATAACGGCTGCAAAACAAACAGTGGCTAAGGCATGGAAATCTCCTACATTGGTACTAGCAGAAACAATTCACAGAATGAATAATACAATGTCCCATGCTAAGATGGTAGCCATCGATCAAAATCAAATTCCAAAATTTGAAAAACTTTGGCATCCTTGGATAAAACAACAGTTCCTGACAAACTTCAATGACTCTGTCCTGTTGCCATGGTAACAGATTAAATGACTTACAGAGACACCCATTCTAAGGCTTCAAAGAGAACTAAAAAGAATAATAAACTGACGAGCGGGACAACCTTGTGGACCATACCTCTACCTTTCAACCCTTTTTCTTCTTTCTCTTTCCTTTTCTCCACCTTACGATTAAAGCTCATTATCAGAATTTATTTGACCTATATACACTCTACTTGTAAACAATATGTATAGTAGGTATAAATCATTTAAATACCTATAAAAGTAACTAAGGAAATGATATATATCTTTAATTTAGGTTTACGTGAACCCAATGTTTAATATTTGAAATTTCATGATATTTACCTATATAAACCCTACTGTAAAACAATGAGCTTACTTTATAGATCCTTGTAAACTTACTTTATGTATCTTTATAACATTGTATACTCAATAAACTTCTTTTGACAAGGAAAAATGTGTGATTTCTCTGGTTGGTTTAATGTATCCGTCTTTCTTCTCAGGTTGCAGCGTTTCACTCAGTGCTGGTTATAGCATGTAGTCGCCACTAGAGGGATCTCCCGACTTTCCTGGATAGGGGATGTAGTTCCTCTGGCTGGTGTATTGTATCTGTCTTTCTTCTTAGACTGCAGCGGTTCACTGTCCAATCACCTCACGTTCTGACCCCTGTTTCACTAGAAGGTCAGAAAAAGCAGGTTCCCTCTCTGGGATACAAACGGATCAGCTGATCATTGAACTCCTATTCCTTCCATGCTGCCTCTGCCTGATTAGATGGATACCAGCCAGTACAAATTCCCTCAATGGGGTCCAGTGCACATGGGAATACAAAAGGCAAAATCTAGTGCTCTCTGTATATAAAAACGGTTTAGTTCCTCATTAAAACATTAAAACGTTACTCACAAACGCATCACTTAAGCAGTGTGGGCTCAGGATGCATAGAAAGGATAAGATGCTTGCGGGATGACGCTGCCACTGTGACTCCTTACCCCTATATGCGTAGGGATGAGCTTCGAGTTCGAGTCGAACTCATGTTCGACTCGAACATTGGCTGTTCGCAAGTTCACCGAACAGCGAACAATTTGGGGTGTTCGCGGCAAATTCGAATGCCGCGGAACACCCTTTAAAAGTCTATGGGAGAAATCAAAAGTGCTAATTTTAAAGGCTAATATGCAAGTTATTGTCATAAAAAGTGTTTGGGGACCTGGGTCCTGCCCCAGGGGACATGGATCAATGCAAAAAAAAGTTTTAAAAACGGCCGTTTTTTCAGGAGCAGTGATTTTAATAATGCTTAAAGTCAATCAATAAAAGTGTAATATCCCTTTAAATTTCGTACCTGGGGGGTGTCTATAGTGTGCCTGTAAAGGGGCGCATGTTTCCTGTGTTTAGAACAGTCTGACAGCAAAATGACATTTTGAAGGAAAAAACTCATTTAAAACTACTCGCGGCTATTGCATTGCCGACAATACACATAGAAGTTCATTGATAAAAACGGCATGGGAATTCCCCAAAGGGGAACCCCGAACCAAAATTTAAAAAAAAAATGACGTGGGAGTCCCCCTAAATTCCATACCAGGCCCTTCAGGTCTGGTATGGATATTAAGGGGAACCCCGGCCAAAATTTTTTAAAAAAAATGACGTGGGGTTCCCCCTAAATTCCATACCAGACCCTTCAGGTCTGGTATGGATTTTAAGGGGAACCCCGCGCCAAAAAAAAAAAAAAAAAACGGCGTGGGGTCCCCCCAAAAATCCATACCAGACCCTTATCCGAGCACGCAACCTGGCAGGCCGCAGGAAAAGAGGGGGGGACGAGAGTGCGGCCCCCCTCCCTCCTGAACCGTACCAGGCCACATGCCCTCAACATTGGGAGGGTGCTTTGGGGTAGCCCCCCAAAACACCTTGTCCCCATGTTGATGAGGACAAGGGCCTCATCCCCACAACCCTGGCCGGTGGTTGTGGGGGTCTGCGGGCGGAGGGCTTATCGGAATCTGGAAGCCCCCTTTAACAAGGTGACCCCCAGATCCCGCCCCCCCCCTGTGTGAAATGGTAAGGGGGTACATAAGTACCCCTACCATTTCACGAAAAAAGTGTCAAAAATGTTAAAAATGACAAGAGACAGTTTTTGACAATTCCTTTATTTAAATGCTTCTTCTTTCTTCTATCTTCCTTCATCTTCTGGTTCTTCTGGTTCTTCTGGCGCTTCTGGTTCTTCCTCCGGCGTTCTCGTCCAGCATCTCCTCCGCGGCGTCTTCTATCTTCTTCTCCTCGGGCCGCTCCGCACCCATGGCATGGGGGGAGGCTCCCGCTCTTCTCTTCTTCTTTTCTTCTCTTCTTCTCTTCTTCTTTTCTTCTTTTCTTCTCCGGGCCGCTCCGCAATCCATGCTGGCATGGAGGGAGGCTCCCGCTGTGTGACGGCGCTCCTCGTCTGACAGTTCTTAAATAACGGGGGGCAGGGCCACCCGGTGACCCCGCCCCCCTCTGACGCACGGTGACTTGACGGGACTTCCCTGTGACGTCACGGGGAATGCCACAGGGAAGTCCCGTCAAGTCACCGTGCGTCAGAGGGGGGCGGGGTCACCGGGTGGCCCCGCCCCCCCCGTTATTTAAGAACTGTCAGACGAGGAGCGCCGTCACACAGCGGGAGCCTCCCTCCATGCCAGCATGGATTGCGGAGCGGCCCGGAGAAGAAAATGAAGAAGAGAAGAAGAGAAGAAAAGAAGAAGAGAAGAGCGGGAGCCTCCCCCCCATGCCATGGGTGCGGAGCGGCCCGAGGAGAAGAAGACAGAAGACGCCGCGGAGGAGATGCTGGACGAGAACGCCGGAGGAAGAACCAGAAGAGCCAGAAGAACCAGAAGAACCAGAAGATGAAGGAAGATAGAAGAAAGAAGAAGCATTTAAATAAAGGAATTGTCAAAAACTGTCTCTTGTCATTTTTAACATTTTTGACACTTTCTTCGTGAAATGGTAGGGGTACTTATGTACCCCCTTACCATTTCACACAGGGGGGGGGCCGGGATCTGGGGGTCACCTTGTTAAAGGGGGCTTCCAGATTCCGATAAGCCCCCCGCCCGCAGACCCCCACAACCACCGGCCAGGGTTGTGGGGATGAGGCCCTTGTCCTCATCAACATGGGGACAAGGTGTTTTGGGGGGCTACCCCAAAGCACCCTCCCAATGTTGAGGGCATGTGGCCTGGTACGGTTCAGGAGGGAGGGGGGGCCGCACTCTCGTCCCCCCCTCTTTTCCTGTGGCCTGCCAGGTTGCGTGCTCGGATAAGGGTCTGGTATGGATTTTTGGGGGGACCCCACGCCGTTTTTTTTTTTTTTTTGGCGCGGGGTTCCCCTTAAAATCCATACCAGACCTGAAGGGTCTGGTATTGGATTTAGGGGGAACCCCACGTCATTTTTTTTTTTAAATTTTGGCCGGGGTTCCCCTTAATATCCATACCAGACCTGAAGGGCCTGGTATGGAATTTAGGAGGACTCCCACATCATTTTTTTTTTTTCATTTTGGTTCGGGGTTCCCCTTTGGGGAATTCCCATGCCGTTTTTATCAATTAACTTCTATGTGTATTGTCGGCAATGCAATAGCCGCGAGTAGTTTTAAATGAGTTTTTTCCTTCAAAATGTCATTTTGCTGTCAGACTGTTCTAAACACAGGAAACATGCGCCCCTTTACAGGCATACTATAGACACCCCCCAGGTACGAAATTTAAAGGGATATTACACTTTTATTGTTTGACTTTAAGCATTATTAAAATCACTGCTCCTGAAAAAACGGCCGTTTTTTAAACTTTTTTTTGCATTGATCCATGTCCCCTGGGGCAGGACCCAGGTCCCCAAACACTTTTTATGACAATAACTTTCATATAAGCCTTTAAAATTAGCACTTTTGATTATTCATGTTCGTGTCCCATAGACTTTAACGGTGTTCGCATGTTCGAACGAACTTTTTTCCTGTTCGCATGTTCTGGTGCGAACCGAACAGGGGGGTGTTCGGCTCATCCCTATATACCCGTTACGTCAAATGGGCTGCTACACCACCATGACTTCTTCAGTAAGGGCTGGAGACTCTGTGACTTCTACCACTTCCTCTGACTTTTCCAGCAATTTTTGGTCTCAGATAAAAGACAGTCTGCTCATACTATGAGCAGAGTGCTCTCTGTGGGTACTCCTTTGCTAAAATGCACAAACATATCATTAATCAGTGGAATAAAGGAGTGGTGATACAGAATGTTGTATACACAACAGGTTTGTATTTAGCTAATGTAATTGCGATAGCTACAGTTAGTATGTATTTTGACCCAGCTCAAACATCTCAACAGAGTGCACCTGGTTTCCATGATATTACATTGCATACAGAAAACATTTCAAGTGCAGATAAAAGTAAGTAAAGGCATCTTAAGTGCCTGCTAAAACATAAATACCAATCCATAAGTAATTACATATGACAGGTTAACTTGTAGATAGAGGCACACAAATTACTTTCTTATGGACAAAAGTAGAATGATTAGAATATAGCACAGATATGGTCAAATGTGCTTATGCATTTATTGGTTGTTATATTTATGAAAAAGTAAAGTAGGGCAAGTAGGGTGCGTTTCTTTCTTCTTTATAAATTATTTACATGCTAAAAGCAAATAATTAGGATTATTTTCATCAAATAAATTGGGATTTAAAGGCCACATTTCATTGGAAGAAGTGACAATAGTTCAACAATCTATCTAACTTTGACAGGGTGAAACATGTCCACCAAATTTTTCAGCAGACTTGAATAGAGATAATGCCAAACAGATTTTGCCTCATCTTTATTCCATGAATATACCTTTTCTTGTATCATATTTAGAGACATTGGTTAGTCTAGGTTTCACTAAAAAAAAGTATTAGGATACGTTATGCCCTGTACACATGATAGGATTTTCCGATGGAAAATGTGTGATAGGACCTTGTTGTCAGAAATTCCGACCGTGCGTAGGCTCATCACACATTTTCCATAGGAATTTCCAAAAACACAAAGTTTGAGAGCTTGCTATAAAATTTTCCGACCACAAAATCCATTGTCGGAAATTCCGATCGTGTGTACACAAATCCTACGCACAAAGTGCCACGCATGCTCAGAATAAATTAAGAGACGAAAGCTATTGGCTACTGCCCCGTTTATAGTCCCAACGTACGTGTTTTACGTCACTGTGTTCAGAACGATCAGATTTTCCAACTTTGTGTGACCGTGTGTATGCAAGACAAGTTTGAGCCAACATCCGTCTGAAAAAATCCATGGATTTTGTTGTCGGAATGTCCGATCAATGTCCGACAGTGTGTACAGGGCATTACACTGTTTCACATCAAAACTGCCTGTAAAAAGTCTATGCATTAATGAAGTGTTTTACTGTGCTTTTTCAGTGTTGCAGTGCTTTTTTTAAAGGACATGTGACTCAAAAACTGCACAAAAAATGCTGAGCAGGTGCATTTTTGAGGTGTTTTAGAGGCATTTTTGAGGTGGTTCCCATTTATTTCAATGGAGAGGAGCATTTTTGGTGAGTTCTTTTAACTCACCAAACATTCTCCAAAAAATGAGGCAAGCAGGATTTTTTACACAGCAATGGCAGTGCAACGCCCCAGTGTGAATACATACAGTGCCTTGGACAAGTATTCATACACCTTGCAATGTTACAACCAGAAACATAAATGTATTTTATTGGGATTTTATGTGATAGACCAACACAAAGTGGCACATAATTGTTAAGTAGAAGGAAAATTAGACATGGTTTTCAACATTTTTAAGAAATAAATATCTGAAAAGTGTGGCATGCATTTGTATTCAGCCCCCTTTACTCTGATAACTCTAACTAAAATCTAGTGGAACCAATCACCCTCAGAAGTCACCAAATTAGTAAATAGAGTCCACCTTGGTGCAATGTAATCTCAGTATAATTACAGCTGTTCTGTGAAGCCCTCAGAGGTTTGTTATAGAACCTTAGTGAACAAACATCATCATGAAGGCCAAGGAACACACCAGACAGGTCAGGGATAAAGTTGTGGAGAAGCTTAAAGCAGGTTTTGGTTATTAAAAAATATCCCACTCCCCGATCCCTCCCCCTTCCTCCTGTTCTTCTACGAACTACTCTATACTTTTCTTTTTCCCTGCTTTCCTCTTATTCTTAACTTCTTTTTCCATGTCTCCTATGATCTTCTTTCGATGCAATCCACTCTACAAGTTTGCCCTCCCTCCATTGGGTTTTTTGTTTTTTTTTACCCCTTACACGTTCAATTTTATGGAATCTTGTTATAGAAACTACTTCTGACAATTATTTGTTCCAGTTTAACTATCCAGACTCCCTGAGCCCTTGGGTGCAGAAGGTTCTCAATGGGGCACCCAGGACCAGGGTTAATAACTTCTACAAGTCAATTGACACACATGTACGGGTTTAATATAAAGCTTTATCTAAAGCGATCTTTGCTCGCTTACTCGATTGCACTATTCTAACTTTTGTATAAATTGTATTTTTGTACCAGGAGACTTGATGTTAGGTTATTGACATTGTCTATACTTTTTCTCTGTTTTCCATGTTTTAAATATTTGTTGAAAAAAATTAATAAAAACTTATTGAACCATAAAAAATATCCCAGGCTTTGAACATCTCACAGAGTACTGTTCAATCCATCATCTGAAAAGGTAAAGAGTATGGCACAATTGCAAACCTACCAAGACATGGCCCTCCACCTAAACTGACAGGCTGGTCAATGAGAGCATTAATCAGAGAAGCAGCCAAGAGGCCCATAGAAACTTTGGAGGAGCTGCAGAGATCCACAGCTCAGGTGGGAGAATCTGTCCACAGGACAACTATAATGCCGCATACACACGACCGGACTTTCCATCAGAATAAACTCTGACGGTCTTTCCAATGGAGTTCCAATGAAATGGACTTACCTACACACAACCACACCAAAGTCCGTTCATTTAGAATGTGATGACATACAATGGGACTAGGAAAGGAAGTTCAATAGCTAGTAGCCAAGAGCTGCCCTTGTGTCATTTTTGGTCCGTCGGAATAGCATACAGACGAAAGTTTTTTCCCGATAGGAATTAATTCCATCAGAAACATTTAAAACATGTTCCAATTCTAGGTCCATCAGAATTTTTGAAAAAAAGTCAGCTGGAGCCCACACATGGAATATCCGGTGAAATGATTCTGTCTGACCTTTTTTGCCGGAAAGTTTGGTCGTGTGTACGCGACATTAGCTAGTGCACTCCACAAATCTGGCATTTATGGAAGAGTGGTAAGTAGAAAGCCATTGTTGAATAAAAGCCATAAGAAGTTCCGTTTGCAGTTTGCAAGAAGCCATGTGGGGGACACAGCAAACATGTGAAAGAATGTGCTCGGGTCATATTGAACATTTTGGCTTAAAAGCAAAACACTATGCGTAGCGGGTAACTAACACTGGACATCACCCTGAACACACAATTTCCACCTTGAAACATGGTGGTGGCAGCATCATGTTGTGGAGATGCTTTTCTTCAGCAGGGACAGGGAAGCTGATCAGAGTTGATGGGAAGATGGATGGAGCCAAATACGGGGCAATTTTAGAAGAAAACCTGTAATGCCCCGTACACACGGTCGGATTTTCCGACAGAAAATGTGTGATAGGACCTTGTTGTGGGAAATTCCGACCGTGTGTAGGCTCCATCACACATTTTCCATCGGATTTTCCGACACACAAAGTTTGAGAGCAGGCTATAAAATTTTCCAACAACAAAATCCGTTGTCGGAATTTCCGATCGTGTGTACACAAATCCGACGCACAAAGTGCCATGCATGCTCAGAATAAATAAAGAGATGAAAGCTATTGGCTACTGCCCCGTTTATAGTCCCGACGTACGTGTTTTACGTCACCGCGTTCAGAACGATCGGATTTTCCGACAACTTTGTGTGACCGTGTGTATGCAAGACAAGTTTGAGCCAACATCCGTCGGAAAAAATCCTAGGATTTTGTTGTCAGAATGTCCGAGCAATGTCCGACCGTGTGTACAGGGCATTAGAGTCTGCAAAAGACTTGAAACTGGAGCAGAGGTTCACCTTCCAGCAGGACAATGACCCTATGCATACAGCCAGAGCTACAATGGAATGGTTTAGATCAAAGCATATTCATGTGTTAGAATGGCCCACTCAAAGTCCAGACCTAAATCCAATTGAGAATCTGTAGTAAGACTTGAAAATTGCAATTCACAGAAGCTCTCCATACAATCTGACAGAGCTTGAGCTATTTTGCAAAGAAGAATGGGCAAAAATTTCACTCTCTAGATGTGCAAAGCTGGTAAAGACAAAAAGACTTGCAGCTGTAACTGCAGTGAAAGGTATTGACTGAATCTACAAAGTATTGACTGAATACAAATGCACACCAGACTTTTCACATATTTATTTGTAAAAAAGTTCGAAAACCATTTATCATTTTTCTTCCACTTCATAATTATGTGCCACTTTGCATTGGTCTATCACATAAAATCCCAATAAAATACATTTAAGTTTTCGGTTCTAGATTGAGAAAATGTGCAAAATTTTAGGGGGAGTGAATACTTTTACAAGGCGCTGTACATAGAATTTAAGGGGACGCATTTTTCTTGAGCTTTTCGAGTGATTTTTTTAACGCAAAAGCATTTAGAAAACTCCTCAGTGTGAAAGCATCCTTATGCCCCGTACACACGACAGGAATTTCCAACGGGAAATGTTCGATGTGAGCTTGTTGTTGGAATTTCTGCACACAAATGTTTGAGAGCAGGTTCTCAAATTTTCCGACAACAAAACTTTGTTGTCTTAAAGTCCGATCGTATGAACACAAGTCCGACGCACAAAAGTCCACGCATGCTCAGAATCAAGCACTCGGTTTTGTAAAACTAGCTTCCGTAATGGAGATAGCACATTCGTCACGCAGCAAATTTTTAAATCTTTCAATGCAGTACATTCTCTTGTTCTTTATAATGCTAGAATAATGAAGTTGCTTTGCTGCTGATATTCACACAGAATTCTGACAAACGGATGTTTTATTATTTCTCATGATCTCATGAATAATCTTTGTTATTGTTGTTTTTTTATCAAGATCTCCAGAATAATCTTTGTTGTAATTTTTTTATAGTGATCTCCTTTTTTTTAATTTCTCCAGATCTCCAGAATAAAAGTGTTTTTATTTTATTATTTTTTCTAGTGATCTCCATAATATTTTTTGTCGTTTTGTATGTCACATTACCACAACACCATTATTATCTTGTATTTTTTTACCTCAAAGAGGTTGGTTGGTGTTGGTGTCCCTTGTTAATTTGACATTGTATTTTTGAAATGTACCTGCCTACTCACAAACAAACTGTTCTGTTTGAAGTAAAACACATAGCCAAGTATTTGTCAAAACAAAAATTAAAAATTTATTAGGGGTCCTAACAAAATAAAGAGGAAGGCAACGCTGGAGAAACAGTTGGAATTGTTGAAGCCTTTGTACCCCAGGGCAGACATCTAATATTTGACTGTCAAAATTGTTATCCTGAGAAGTCTATTTAAATGGGCCAGCACTACGGTCCAGGACTCCGAGAGATTGGGAGCAGCAGCAGATGACATATATGTCCTGAGGCTGTGGTCTTACAACAGCCTGCGTCTTTTGCCAGACCACACCAAACCCAGGCCATCACTCTCAATACTTCCTTCCACGCTTCCTTCCAGGCTGTTGTGGTGGGTTGGGTGGCTGTGTTGTTGGTGGTGTTGCTGAAGGGGGTGGTGGTGTTGCTGGAGGTGGTGACTTTCCTGTGTATAAAAATATAACATAATTTTAATTTTTTGGTCATCAATCACACACAATTTTTAGCTCATAACTGTTGCAAATAGAAAAGACTATCATTCTGAACCCAGCATTTTTCATTCTTGTCCCAATCATTTTTGGCTACTATTGTCTATTGATATGTAAACCATTTTGTTAAATCAGAAATTAGTGATCAATAATAATATCTAGTTAACATCATTACATTTTTGACAAAAAACATTGTTGAACAATGCTATACCTGGCTTAAGCTGGACTCCTCCACATCTTCCTAGGTGGGAGGCCCAGGTTTGACTTCTGAAGCCTCATCTGATGTGGAAGGAAGTGTGAAAGAATGTGTGGAAGGAAGGGTTGAGAGTAGGGATGAGCTTTGTGTTTGAGTCGAACCCATGTTCGGCTCGAACATCGTCAGTTTGATCGTTCGCCGAATTGCAAACGGTATGGGCCGTTTGCACCAAATTCGAGGGGCGCATCACGGCCCATAATTCACTGCGGCATCGCAGTGCATTGCTGGCTGATGATTGGCCAAGCATGCACTATGACCCGCATGCTTGGCCAATCACAGCGCCGTCTGTAAAGAGAGCTGTAATTGGCCAAAGCCAGGGTGGCTTTGGCGAATTATGGCTCAGGGGGTTTAGTACACGCCCCACACTATATAAGGCCGCCTGCACGTCGGCCCTGTGTAGTGTGTTCCGGTGTTGAGAGCCAGAGACAGAGAGACAGTATCATTTGATTTAAGTTAGATAGATTAAGCAGGACAGTCAGTCAGTTAGCTGCACTTACAGTGTATTGTGTATATATATGCATCCCAGGTGTTGTATATATATATATATATATATATATATATATATATATATATATATACACTGTATTCAGTTTAGCTAGGTCCATTCCTGTTATTATCTTCCTACTGACAGGCAGGCAGGTGTTGTTACAGTATTTGAAGAAAATTGCTGGTGTTCTTCTTCTCGGTGCAAGGATTGGTAAAGTTGCAAAATCTCCACTTATTCAAGTATATACTTCATATTTACTACAAATACAGTTATTATCAGTGACTTTAATTGGAATTATCCATGTGGACAATCATCCATCAATAGCATCCTGCATATTGGTATCCTTAATTTTTCTGCCACTTTGTCACAGGACAGGTTATCATCTGATGTGTCCATATTAGAACCTGTAGCTTAGAATAGCCGCATACCAATCAGCAATAATTAGCACCATACTTTCCTCCCCCCATCACCCTTTCCCGCATATCTCCCCAGGATCTTTCCCGTTTGGTTATTGGTACTTTTTTGGCTTGAATTTGATATTACGGAAATCAACCCTAATAATATCACCAAATACTCATATCATTTATATGTACCAGTCAATATGTAGCAAGATCCTTAGAAGCGTCCGGACGCTGTTTCACGTTGTATGTTTTTTGTTTTTGTTTTTTTGTCATTTTTGTTTTGGTCTAATGCAATCACTAACAATTGTTCGCTTTGTCTGACCTATTACCCAACACACGTAGTAACTGGGTCCTAGTGGAACCCAGTACTACGAACCTACTTTTACTTCAATAATCTGTTGCCTAATATGTTTAATGCTGTTTTAAAGTATTTAATAAAGTGATTAAATAAATTTTTTGGCAATTCAGCTGGTAATTTTTGACCATTATAACTCAATTAGTGCTGCTAGGGTAACCCCTTACCCGGACACTAGCACTGGGTGTTTCCTTTTTCTTCTGGTGTTCTTCTGATCCTATTAGTCCTATTAGCTACAGTATTTACAGTTAGTATAGTGCGTCCTTTGCACAGTGTGCACCTAAAGCTACCTGTAGAAGATTGGTGGTGTTTTACTGATCTTATCACTACCGCAGGCAGCTACATTAATTTTTAGTGTAGTGCAACCTGTGCATAGTGTTCAGCTAAAGCTACAAGTTAGTGTAGTGCGACCTCTGCACAGTGTTCAGCTAAAGCTCCAAGTTAGTGTAGTGCGACCTCTGCACAGTGTTCAGCTAAAGCTCCAAGTTAGTGTAGTGCGACCTCTGCACAGTGTTCAGCTAAAGCTACAAGTTAGTGTAGTATGACCTCTGCACAGTGTTCAGCTAAAGCTCCAAGTTGGTGTAGTGCGACCTCTGCACACTTTTCAGCTAAAGCTACAAGTTAGTGTAGTGCGACCTCTGCACAGTGTTCATCTAAAGCTACCTGTAGAAGGTTGGTGGTGTTTTCCTGATCCTATCACTACCGCAGGCAGCTACATTATTTAAACGTTATTGTAGTGCGTCTTTTGCACAGTGTTCATCTAAAGCTACCTGTAGAAGGTTGGTGTTGTTTTCCTGATCCTATCACTACCGCAGGCAGCTACATTATTTACACGTTAGTGTAGTGCGACCTCTGCACAGTGTTCAGCTAAAGCTACAAGTTAGTGTAGTGAGACCTCTGCACAGTGTTCAGCTAAAGCTACAAGTTAGTGTAGTGCGACCTCTGCACAGTGTTCTGCTAAAGCTACCTGTAGAAGGTTGGTGTAGTTTTCCTGATCCTATCACTACCGCAGGCAGCTACATTATTTACACGTCAGTGTAGTGCGTCCTCTGCACAGTGTTCAGCTAAAGCTACAAGTTAGTGTAGTGCAACCTCTGCACAGTGTTCAGCTAAAGCTACAAGTTAGTGTAGTGCTACCTCTGCACAGTGTTCAGCTAAAGCTACCTGTAGAAGATTGGTGATGTTTTCCTGATCCTATCACTACCGCAGGCAGCTACATTATTTACACGTTAGTGTAGGGCGACCTCTGCACAGTGTTCAGCTAAAGCTACCTGTAGAAGGTTGGTGGTGTTTTCCTGATCCTATCACTACCACAGGCAGCTACATTATTTACACGTTAGTGTATTGCGACCTCTGTACAGTGTTCAACTAAAGCTACCTGTAGAAGGTTGGTGGTGTTTTCCTGATCCTATCACTACCGCAGGCAGCTATATTATTTACACGTTAGTGTAGTGCGTCCTCTGCACAGTGTTCATCTAAAGCTACAAGTTAGTGTAGTGTGACCTCTGCACAGTGTTCAGCTAAAGCTACAAGTTAGTGTAGTGCAACCTCTGCACAGTGTTCAGCTAAAGCTACCTGTAGAAGATTGGTGGTGTTCTGGTGTTCTCATACTAATAATACTACAGGCAGGCAGTTGATTTTGCTAGCTGCAGTATCAGTATATATATATATATATATATATATATCCCAGCTTAGTGCAGCTACATCTCACTGCAGGCCATAAGTATGTCTGGAAGGCCAACAAGGACAGTCACAAGCCAATAAAAGAAGGCAAGCAGGCTATGTGTCTAGAGGCAACAGTGCTGGTCGTGGACACGGTGCATCCTCATCAGTACGTGGCCGTGGGACACGCTTGGCCTTTTTTTCAGCAGCTGGCCGTATTGAGCCGCAACATGCGGAAGACTTGGTCGAGTGGATGACCAAGCCGTCATCATCCTCCTTATCCTCTCTCACCCATGCTCAGGGTACTTTATCTGGCAAAGCAGCTGCCAACGCGGCCTCTTCCCTTGGCTCAATGGCATTGGTGACTTCTTCCCTAGCTCCATCATGTCCTCCTGAGGAGACCCTCGAACTGTTTGACCACAGTGTTGGGTACATGATCCAGGAGGATGCCCAGCGTTTAGAAGGCTCTGATGATGATACTGAGCTAGATGAAGGCAGTAACGTGAGCACGGACAGAGGGGGTGCCCAAGAAGGACAGCAATCTGGCAGTCATGTTCCCCCTGCTGCAGCATACTACCAGGTTTGCTCCAGTGATGAGGAGGGAGGGGATGATGAGGTCACTGACTCATTGTGGGTGCCTGATAGGAGAGAGGAGGAGGAGGCACAGCACAGACAAGGCAGGATGCCCTCCAGGGGCCAGCCTAAGGGCAGCACACTGACTGCGTCACACCTCAGAGCTCCGCATGTGCAGGGCACTGCTGTCTCTGTGCATTATTCCAAAAGTTCTTTGGTGTGGACCTTTTATGAGACGAGTGCATCAGATGGCACCGCTGCTTTTTTCAACATATGTCTCAAGCGTATCTCGCATGGCCAAAACATCTCCCACTTGGGCACCACATGCTTGACCAGACATATGTTGACCTGCCATGCAGTTCGTTGGCAAGCGTACCTAAAAGACCCACACCAAAAAACAAAGAGGACCTCTCCTTACTCCTCATCAGCTGGGATCTCCAACCCCACTATACCTTCAGTCCTCTCTGAGACCTGCACTGAGAGGAATGAAGTTGTAGAATTAGGTGTGTCACAGCCAAGTACTTGTGGGCAATCTGCTATCGGTACACCAGTGTCAGATTGTACCAGGCAAATTTCCCTGCCCCAGCTGCTGCACCGCAAAAAGAAGTTCACTGTTCGCTCCCAGCCATCCACATACCAAGCGGTTGAATGCTAGCTTGGCAAAATTGCTAGCACTTCAACTGCTACTTTTTCAGTTGGTAGACTCTGCCCCCTTCCGTGAGTTTGTGGAATGTGTGGTTCCTCAGTGGCAGGTTCCCAAATGCCACTTTTTCTCACGGAAGGAGATTCCGGCTCTCTACCGGCATGTGGGAGGCAATTTCTTGGCCTCGCTGGACAGGGCGGTCAGCGGTAAGGTGCATATTACCGCTGACTTATGGTCCAGCAGGCATGGACAGGGAGGTTAAGTTTCACCACGCATAGGGTGACTCTTCTGGCAGCTGGGAAGGATGCAGGACAAGGTGCAGTAGTGTTGGAGGTTGTTCCGCCACCACGCCTCCAAAATGCCACTACTAGTGATTCTGACACACCTCTCTCCTCCACTCCCTCCTCTTCTTCCTCCATGGCCACTTCCTTTGTTTTGTCCTCGGAACCAGCGGTGCTCCATAGGCATTCAAGGGGCTACGCAACTACGCAGGCCAAAAGATGCCATGTGGTGCTTGAGCTGGTGTGCTTGGGGGACAGGAGCCACACTGGGGCAGAGGTTCTGTCAGCTCTGTAGGGGCAGGTTCAGAGGTGGTTGACGCCATGCCAACTTAAGGCAGGAATGGTGGTTTGCGACAATGGCACCAACCTCCTTTCCGCCCTTCGACAGGGACAAATGACCCATGTGCCCAGTTTGGCTCACGTCCTTAACTTGGTGGTGCAGCAGTTCTTGGGCAGGTACCCGGCCTTACAGGATGTCCTGAGGCAGGCCAGGAAAGTCTGTGTGCATTTCCGCCAGTCATATAATGCCAGTGCTCGGCTGGCAGACCTCCAAAAGGAATTTAACCTGCCCAAGAACCGCTTAATCTGTGACATGCCCACCAGGTGGAACTCAATGTTGGCCATGCTGCAGCGGCTGCACACACAGCAGAGGGCCATCAATGAGTACCTGTGCGACTATGGCACCAGGACAGGGTCAAGGGAGCTTGTTTTTTTCCCACGCCAGTGGGCCACGATCAGGGATGCATGCTTTGTCCTGTCACTATTTGAGGAGGCCACGAGGATGGTGAGCAGTGACAGTGCATGCATCAGTGACACTGTCCCCCTTGTCCACCTGTTGGAGCACACGCTGCATGGAATAATGGACCGGGCACTTGAGGCAGAACAGAGGCAGGAAGAGGAGGACTTCCTTAGCTCTCAAGGCCCCCTTTATCCAGACAGTTGCCCGCTGATCACACAGGAAGAGGATGAGGAGGAGGAGGAGGAGGAGGATTGTGTCAGTATGGAGGTGGAGCCTGGCACTCAGCATCAGCAGCAGTCTTTAAGGGATCATTTACAGTCCCAAGAAACATATGGACTTGTACATGGCTGGGAGGAGGTGGCTGCGGATCATGTCGTCTTTAGTGACCCAGAGGACTCCGGACCGAATGCCTCAGCAAACCTATGTTGTGTGGCCTGCCTGATCCTGCAAAGCCTGCAGAGGGATCCTCGTATTCGTGGTATCAAGGAGAAGAAACAATACTGGCTGGAAACCCTCCTTGATCCACGTTACAAGGGTAAGGTTACGGACCTTATCTTGCCGTCCCAGAGGGAGCAGAGGATGAAACATCTTTGGGAGACCTTGCAGAAAGGTCTGTGCAATGAGTTCCCAGAGACTGGGAGGTTACAAACTCCTGTTTCTGGACAACGTGTTGCTGAGGCTTCGGTCAGTCAAAGAAGGAGCGGTGGAGAAGGTGGCCGTCTGACCGATGCGTTCAGACAATTTTTTAGTCCGCAGCCCCAAGGTATGATCGGTTCCAGCAACCATTGCCAGCGTCTGTTCTACATGGTGCAGGAATATGCAGGGGCAAGATCTGACTTGGACACCTTTCCCACCGAAAATCCTCTGGGTTACTGGGTCTTGAGGATGGATTACTGGCCAGAGCTTGCACAGTATGCAATTAAGCTACTGGCCTGTCCTGCATCCAGTGTTCTTTCAGGACGCACATTCAGTGCTGCTGGAGGATTTGTAACCGATCACAGGGTGCATCTGTCCACCGACTCAGTAGATCGACTGACCTTCATAAAAATGAATCAGTCTTGGAGCACCACCAGCTACCAAGCACCTGATGCTGATGTAACTGAATTTTTTTTTTTGAAATGTCAGATCCCTTCAAAGACTGCCTATGCTGATGCTGAGTGACTATCCTGTTATGCTGAGTAATTATCCTCTTCCTCCTCAATGATTATGCTGATAGCTTGTAAGAACATTTTTGGTTCTGGGCGCCGCCACCAGTGCCTAAGGCCCAATTTTTCAGCCCCTGTTCAACAGGGGCGTGTTAATACAATTTTTGATGCAATTCTTTGCAGCAGGGCTAGTTCCTGTGCTCCAACTAGAGTATCTGTGAGGGGTTGCAGTGTTGTGGCACCAGCACCAGTGCCTAGGGCCCAATTTTTCAGCCCCTGTTTAACAGGGGCATGTAATTACAATTTTTGATGCAATTCTTTGCAGCAGGGCTAGTTCCTGCACTCCAACTAGAGTATCTGTGAGGGGTTGCAGTGTTGTGGTACCAGCACCAGTGCCTAAGGCCCAATTTTTCAGCCCCTGTTTAACAGGGAAGTGTAATTAGAATTCTTGATCTAATATTTCACAGCAGGGCCCGTTTCTGCGCCCACCAAGAGTAACTCTGAGGACTTACAGTGTTGTGGCACCAGCACCACCACCACCACCACCAAAGGCCCAATTTTTTCTGCCCCTGTTCAACAGGGGCATGTAATTACAATTCTTGATCTAATATTTCACAGCAGGGCCCTGAGAGGGCTTACAGTGTTGTGGCACCAGCACCAGTGCCTAGGGCCCAATTTTTCAGCCCCTGTTTAACAGGGGCATGTAATTACAATTTTTGATGCAATTCTTTGCAGCAGGGCTAGTTCCTGCACTCCAACTAGAGTATCTGTGAGGGGTTGCAGTGTTGTGGTACCAGCACCAGTGCCTAAGGCCCAATTTTTCAGCCCCTGTTTAACAGGGAAGTGTAATTAGAATTCTTGATCTAATATTTCACAGCAGGGCCCGTTTCTGCGCCCACCAAGAGTAACTCTGAGGACTTACAGTGTTGTGGCACCAGCACCACCACCACCACCACCAAAGGCCCAATTTTTTCTGCCCCTGTTCAACAGGGGCATGTAATTACAATTCTTGATCTAATATTTCACAGCAGGGCCCTGTGAGGGCTTACATTGTTGTGGCCACAACAACACCTAAGGCCCAAATTTCTGCTGAGTATATAGTGCAGGCCCCTACTTTCAAACATCCAACTTACAAATGACTCCTACTTGCAAACGGAAGGAGCCAACAGGAAGTGAGTTGAAATCTACCCCTAGAAAGGAAAATTCTCTCCTGTAAGAGTTAATATGGGAAAAACTTTTCTCCTTTACACTGATGCTTTATCACCAATCCTTGTTTCACTAAAACCCCCAAATTTTCAAAAAACATTTGTCATTGTGACAAAAAGTGAGGTGTAATCTTCTGAAGAGGAGCACAGACAGCAAAACAAGTGTCACAGGGGTGATAACCCTTCCCTATGTTTTCCAAAAAGCTTAAAATAGATTTTTTGTCTGGAGCTAAACACGTTAAAAATGTACCAGTTCAAAATTACAAACAGATTCTACTTAACAACAAACCTACAGTCCCTGTCTTGTTTGCACCGCCTGTATACTGCTGTTCAGAGTATATAGGGCCTGGGGGCCCCACACTTTTCCTTTTTTAATTTGGGTGCGGGGTTCCCCTTAATATCCATACAAGACCCAAAAGGCCTGGTAATGGACTGGGGGGGTACCCATGCCGTTTGTCTCACTGATTTTCATCCATATTGCCAGGACCCGACATTACATTAAAGCCTCAATCAGTTTTAAATGACTTTTATTCCTTTAAAAATGTCATTTTGTGCAGGGACTGTTCTAAGCACCCGAAACACGCACAACTTTACAGGCATACTATAGACACCCCCCAGGTACGGTATTTAAAGGAATATTTCACTTTTTTTTATTTTCATCATTACATCATTAAAATCACTGCTCCCAAAAAACGGTCTTTTTTAAAACGTTTTTTTTTGCATTGATACATGTCCCCTGGGGCAGGACCCAGGTCCCCAAACCCTTTTTAGGACAATACCATGCAAATTAGCCTTTAAAATGAGCACTTTTGATTTTGAACGTTCGAGTCCAATAGACGTCAATGGGGTGCTAACGTTCATGCAAAGTTTCGGACCGTTCGCAGGTTCTGGTGCAAACCGAACCGGGGGGTGTTCGGCTCATCCCTAGTTGAGAGTGATGGTCTGGGTTCACTCTGGTCTGACAAAAACCACAGTATGTTGTAGTACCAGAGCCTGGGGACATATACGTCATCTGCTGCTGCTCCTGATCTCATGGAATCCTGGACCTCTTTGCACTCCCTATTATATGTGCTCCTCAGGCCACCAATTTTGGCCTTCAAATAGGGAATGTCTGCCGTGGGAGTCACCAGCTTCACTAATTCCAACAGTTGCTCCAACGCTGCTTTCCTCTTTAGCTTATTGGAGTAATCTCAGTGTTTGACTTGCCAGAGACAATATAAAGTTTGGTAGGAATTCTGGATCTGTAAATGTATTCATTTTATCTGCAAGACACAACACAAGACAAACCCTAATGCCAGGCTAAACTCTCCTAATCTTGTCCCAATATAGGCCTCAATCTATAAAAGCAGTATAGGCTACTAACCACTGATTCCCCAAGTTAAAATTGTACCTTAGTGTGCACAATCGGCGCTTACAGTACTCCATCCTCCGCTCACAGATCGTACGTATGACGCATGCATGTTATGCTTTATATACACTACGCATGCGTGAAACTCCGCCCCTGAACCTCTTTCTAGTGTATTCCCCACCCCTTCTCTTTCAGGGCAGTGGGAGAGCATATGGCGGAGACAGAGCAGGTGCATGCAGAGAGCAGCAACGAGGAGGACGAGGAAAGCCCGGAGCGAGAAACGTCGTGATCCAGGACCTAATATAAGGTTTCAAATATGTCCTTTGTAGAGATGGTGGAGATGGTGGACATCTTGAAGAGAGTCGACTATGATGGGAAGCATTGACCTTACCCAAACCCAAGTGTGAGAAAGGCCAAGATCATGACTAAAGTTGTGAGAAGCATGCACAGGAATTTTCAGGTACGACAATCCAAGGAGCAGTTGAGGAAACGCTGGTCAGACCTGAAAATGAGGGAGCACGATCAGTACAGAAGGATCAGGAAAGTGCTTCCAAAACGTAAGTATTTGTCGTGTGTTCCTATTATTATTATTGCTTTAGTGCTGCTCCATGTGCTTTTCTTTACTGTTGCACAGTTTAAAATGGCAAGTTTGAGGATCGTGGGCACAGTAATCATTCTAATTAAACATCGTTCGTTCGACCACTAATACATTGTTTTTGGCAGATGCAGGTTAACTACATTGAGATTGCTGCAGATGGACATAGTTGACCAAACTAACACTACAATATATCCAAAGCTGGGGTTCCTAGCACCAAGTGGCCCTGAGATACATGGCCCCACAAATCAATGTCAAGCACTTTTCTGCAGCAGAGAATGACATTTTCCGAACCGACTTTGGGGCCCTGTATCTCGAGGCCCCTTGGTGCTAGGAACCCTAAATTTGGTGTGCAAACCCAGTTGAACTAGTACTACAACATATACAAAGACATTTCCCGAACCGAATTTGGGGCCCCGTATCTCGAGAACACTTGGTGCTAGGAACCCCAGCTTTGGACATGTTGTGGTACTAGTTCAACTAGGTTTGCTCCCCAAATTTGGGGTTCCTAGCACCAATGGGCCCCAAGATACGGGGCCCCAAAATCAGTTTGGAAAATTACATTTTTTACTGCAGAAAAGTGATTGACTCGAGTATAAGCCGAGGTCCAAGTATACCTTTTTTGTATTCACATAGGGGAGAAAAGAATCGGGACATCTGAGGACACCAGGAACACCACAACTCCTGAAGAAGGGGAAATCCCCACACACCATAAAGATGTGGATTCTGTGGTACATGAAGTGGGCGAAATAGTGACCACAACAGGTCAGTGTCTAAGACCACAGCTTCAGGTAATAGATGTATGCCTGTATATTTATTTTTGTTTACAAATGTTTTTATTGCAAAATGGTATAACATCTGGGTGTACAAGCATTGTGGGTACAAGAAGTACAGTAGCAAAATAGCCATTGACAGCTTAATATTATATCTCGTACAATGCAGATAACATATCTCATTACAATACATAATGCACCCATTGAATCAAAACAGAGAGAAATATATAAAAAAAAACGAAACAAAAAGTAAGGAAAAAGAAACTCACAATTGTGTCAAATGTGCAACCCAAGCATATCGAAATAGCCATCATTCAACAAGGATGCTATGTGCCCTTATACTTGAAGCCTAGAGGCATGAAGCTTTAGAGGCACTCTTCAAACAGATTCTATCAATTGGGACTATAATCAGGCCTATTGTGATTCAGCCACTGGGGCAGAGGGATCCTCTAGTCTTTCACTAAGCAGGTGAGCCGTCCAAACATTCCATTTATGGTCAAAAATGTGCATGGAGTCCAGGAGAGTATGGTGTATTCTTTCCATAGTCCTAATGGACTCCATACGCGAAATCACCTGCGACCAAGATACATGGGAACGTTTCCAGTTCATAGCTATTGCCCATTGAATAGCACTAAAAAGAGTGTGAAACAATTTTTGTAGGGGGAGGGGAACAGCTGGGAGCTCTGCAAATAGCAAACACATTTGAGAGGTCAGGGTGATCGAGACTCCAGAGAGAAGTGTTTTAAGAGACGTTGTCTTATGCCAAATGGTTTCTAGGGCCCTACAACTCCAGAACGTGTGTAACAGCGATCCCCCATCCTGGCATCCTCTAAAACATGTGCCAGGTACCAGGGGATATATTCTGTGAAGACGGTCCGGAGTGTAATACCACCTAGTGTGAAGTTTAAGAACTGTCTCTTTGATGGATATAGATCGCGTACATTTGTGCATATCATCTATCATGTCCAGCCAGTCCTCCACAGTGAACTCTTGGGCAATCTCAACCTCCCAAGCTTCCATTGCCTTGGATTTTTGAGGGGAGTTGAAGTCATTAAGGTATCTATAAAGAATGGATATGGTCCCCTTATCTCTCGAGGCCTCTCCACACAGCAACTCAAACGGAGTCTTTGACAGCTCAACTCCACCTGCGATAAGTGCTGAGTAAAAGTGTCGTATTTGCAAGTATTGGTGAAACTCTGAAAGACCCATAGCATGGGTTTGCTGCAGGTAAGCGTAAGAGCATAAGGAGGCATCCTGCAACAAAGATTCAAGGTTCACCAAACCCCTTGCGATCCAGCTAAGAAATGACGATATAGAAGAAAAGGCCGGAGGGAAGGAAGGTTCTCCTAAAAAGGTAGACAGAAGGGGCCTACCAGATTGCAGCTTAAACTTCTTAAAATAAAGGGACCATAGATAAAGTGATTGGCCTACTATAGTATTAAGTGGGGTAATATCTTTTGGAGATATGGAATGGGACCATAAAAGACCCGGGAGGTAATAAGGAGCCACCGAGATCTGCTCAAACTGTAGCCACGGTATAGAGGCGGGGGAGGTATGCCACTGCGCTAACTGAATAAGACGGGATGCCAAGAAATACTTCCATAGATCTGGGCAACCCAAGCCTCCCCTCGTCTGAGTTCTATACATCAACAAACGTCCCATTCGGGGTTTTTTGTTTTGCCATATAAATCTGAGCAGATCCGTCTGTATCATCAACGGAGCTGAGCGAGAAACATATAGAGGAAGAGATCTAAAGAGGAACAAAAGTTTAGGAAGGATGTTCATTTTAATTGCTTGGATTCTACCTAAAAATGATATACGATATGAGGACCATTCATTTAAAAGGTGTTTAACATTAGAGAAAGCCAGAGGGTAATTTAAAGAGTATATCTGTTTGAGAGAGGGGGCTAGTTTAATACCCAGATATTGTAAGGAGATGTGAGTCCACGCAAATTTGAATTTCTCTTTATGTGTGGTCAATAAAAGTTGTGGGAGGTGAATGGGTAATGCCAAACACTTGGTAGGGTTAACTCCCAGGCCTGTCAGCTTATGGAAGGAGTCTAGAGAGGACATGAGGTTGGGGGGGGGAAATTAAAGGGTCCGAAATAAATATAAGTACATAGTCCACATAAAGGCTAAGTTTAAATTCTCGACCCCCTTTTGTGTACCCTTAATGTTCGGGTCATTGGAGATGGACCTAGACAGGGGCTCCATAGTGAGTGCAAACAAAAGAGGGGAGAGGGGACACCCCTGTATAGTGCCACACTGCAAAGAAAAATAGTCTGAGTTAAATTCCGGAAGCTTTATGCGGGTCTTGTGGTAATGGTAAAGGGCTTTAAAGCCATGTATAAATGCCCCACTAAATCCAAATTTTGATAACACTGTGTCTAGATACGTCCAAAGAACACTGTCAAATGCTTTGTTTATGTCCAAACTCAAAAGTAGAAGTGCATATGAGCGTCCTGAAGAATGTTGGTGGCTAGACGGATGTTGTCAGTGATCTGCCTCGATGGGATAAAGCCGGCTTGGTCGGGGATATCAAGGTCTTTATAACTTTAGCCAGTCTGTCTGCCAAGATCCTTCCAAATATTTTTAGATCGTTATTAATAACAGAAATGGGGTGAAAATTTTGAGGGAGAGTATGGTCTTTGCCCGGTTTGGGTATGAGGGACATGTTTGCTAGCAGCATTTCCTCTGGGAATTTTTTCCCTTTGAGGACATGATTATACATTTTAGTCAGTGTAGGAAGTAAGGATTCTGCACATTTTTTATAGTAGACTGCAGAGAACCCGTCCGGGCCTGGGGTTTTGGAGGGTTTAAGGGAGGAGATGACAGAAGCCACTTCTTCTGAAGAACATGGGGCATTGAGGATTCCCAAATGCTCCTCTGACAACTGGGGAAGCAAGAGGGTATCTAACCAGGCCTGTGTGGGAGGGGGAAGAGAGGGATCTGGGCCTGAAAATAGTTTCTGGTAGAAGGAGGAAAAGATAGCTAGAACCTGTTTGGGATAGGAGGTGAGGTTGCCATTATGATCCTTCAATTTATAAAGGTGGGTCGGCTGGGTGGACTGTTTGAGCTTACGTGCAAACATCGTGGAGGCTGAGTTGCTATGAATGAGGAAACAAGCCTTGGACCATCTAAGAGATTTTTCTATGTGTCCTGAAAGTATGTCGTCCAGGGCCCTTCTCTTTTCAGTGATCTGGAGGAGCAACTCCATTGAAGGTGTCTGAGTGTGTCTATGGTACAATCGTTCTAGCTCTAAAGTGAGTTTATGGGTCTCATGTTGTTTTTGACATTTTTGAGTAGTGGAGATTTCTATTAGGTGGCCCCTCATCACAACCTTATGGGCTGCCCAAAGGGTGGTAGGAGAGATATCCTCAACATTATTGAGCCTAAAATATTCCTTGAGGTGCTCCAACAGCTGGGCCAGGATCACAGGATCTGTAAGCAGTGCGTTGTTAAGGCGCCAAGACCTTGCTGTATGCGGGAGGCCCAAACAAGAAATATGGGTGGAAACTATGTGATGGTCCGACCAGGGGCAAATATGTATACTGGCCGAGGTAGAGTTCACTGTCAGAGAAGGAGTGCAGAAAATATAATCTAGGCGAGAGTAACTATTGTGGGGGTGGGAATAAAAAGTGTATTCTTTAGAGCCTATGTTGTGGGCCCTCCACACATCTATCAGTTCAGAGGACCTCAAGGAATGTTGAAGGGATTTGGGAAAGGCCTTAGAGGTTGGGCATGTTCTGCTTCTATCTAGCCCTGAGTGGGCTACCAAGTTAAAATCCCCTCCAATTAAAAGATGGGGGAATGGAACTTTTCCAGAGTCTGGAAAAATTCTTTAAAAAATGTAGCCTGTGAGGCATTAGGCGCATACACTGAGGCCAGGGTTAGTTGTTTATTCTGGATGGAGCTTTGAACTATCACAAAACGACTGCCTGGATCTTTATATATCTGTTGAGCCTGAAATAACACCGAATTCTTAATGAAGATAGCTGCCCCTCTAGACCTGGACCCATAGGTAGTGAAGTAGCATTGTTTAAAAGTTTTATCAAAATAGGATGGGTGGTTATCACTGGAGAAATTAGTCTCCTGATGGAGAATAATATCCGCTCCAAGGGATTTATAAGCTTTAAATGCTTTTCTCCGTTTTTGAGGGGTGTTAAACCCTTTTACATTGTGAGAAATCACCTTAATACCCATGTTGTATCAATGGTGAGACCGTTAGGATCAGAAAGGGGTCCAGGCCGAGAGGGAGCACCATAATAACGGTACAATCTATCCCAGGGTGAGACACAGATAAGGAGTACAACCCTATTAAGATACTTGTATGTTCAGTCAGAGATAGCAACACATGTATCACAATGACAAAACCTTCTGAATTGGGTAGCACAAAAAAAAGCAAAAAAATAAAACCAGGAACAAAAATGAACAAGAAAACTAGGAACCTGAGAACCAGGCCAAAAAATGGCCAACCATAGTCTAGGGGGGTCTTGGGGAAAGACGTCCCATAGACCCAAAAAGAGGTGTCCATTTGGACCAGGAGGTCCAACACTCTAAATTTTTGTGTCCGTGTAATCTGCACAGATGCAGATGTGACAGGAGAGTTTACCTGTGAGGGGTCCGCCTGCTCCAACATCACTAAACAGATGAAGAGCCAGCAAGCCCCCAATATTAAAGAGTGTGGGGTCACTCAAGCGGACACAACCAGGATTCAGCATGGAGCTGGGAGAGTCCAGGTGCATCAAAGCATGGCGGGAGAGGATCATAGTTCTCAACCTTGAGGAAGAAAAACAAAAAGAGTAGAGAGAAGAGACAAAAAAAGTGAAAAAGAGAGTTGCTGTTTCTGTTAGTCACGACGTTGATCTCGGCGATCTCTCCTGGGTGGTGGGGTAGCCCAAATAGCAGAGTGGCATGGAGTGGATGGTAGTCTGGGCAGGGAAGCCGCATCTAGGAGGCTCAGTTTCACCAGCAACTCCTTGCCTTCCGTCAACGTGGTCACTGTGTATGTCGCGCCATTATGAGGCACCTGAAGCTTGAAAGGGAAGCCCTTGCGGACTGAAGCACTGATGTAACCTCTTTCATCTTCCTACACTTGTCAAGGGTAGTGGGGGAGATATCCGGGTAAGTTTGAACAGGAGTACCATCTAGGCGAATGTTGGATGTGTTTCTTGAGGCCCTGAGGATATCTTCTTTAATCAAGAAGTCCTTGAGGCAAAGCACTATGTCTCTAGGAGGCTTCTCTGGAGGTGGAGGAGGGTGCAGGGCCCTGTGAATCCTATCACAGGAAAAGGCCGTCAAAGGGGAGTCAGGCAGGAGAGATTGAAATAGCTTTTGAATTGCGGGTAGTAAATCGGTTACCGATTCCGGTACTCCACGCACCCTAAGATTATTGCGTCGATTCCTGTTGTCTAGGTCCTCAATGTGAGCTTGGAGTTGTAGGACTGTTTCTGACAAGGATTCATGCTCTTTTCTAAGATCTGAGTACACTAGAGACAGTTCATCATGTTTGGTCACCAGTAAGTCTGTTCTACTCCCTAGAGCTGCAATCTCCAGAGACAGCATATTGGTAGACTTATGCAGCTCAGAATGAAACTTCTGGGCAATCTTGTCATACATTAGGGTTAGACTTTCATCCAGATCTGCCTTAGTTGTAATGAGTACTCACAGTCTCCCAGGGAGTGTGACGGCGAGGTAGCTGCAGCGGGATGGTGTGCCTGTGACTGTGTCCTCCGGGCGCCATCTTGGGCCTGCATCTCTCACTCTTAACAAGTATTTAGTTAGAGAACGTTGAGCCGGTTTACTGCGGCGATTTTTGGGCCCTGGCATGCGCTGGATGTTCCGCCGGGGATGTTAGGAAGAATTGGATCGAAACTCAGTGTGGATGGCCCCAAGAAAGTGCAGTTCATCTCCGCAGCTCACGGAGCTCTCAGCCCTTGCTTCCTCCACGGTTCGCGGCACGCATGCCATGCCTGCATATTTATAATACATGGTGTGTATTTTTTTTTAGGTGATGTGGATGTTGTGGAAGAAGAAACTCACTTCAACGGTGCAAGTGCACAGATCCTAATTAGCGAAATAATGGTGTGCAATCGTGAATTAGAGAAGGTCAAGGAAAGCATCAATGATGTTGAAAAAAGACTCACCAACATCATTGATGTATAAGCCAAAAAAATACCAAAAAAAAGTCAATGTTGTTGTTATTTTTTATGTTTTTATCAAAATTTTAAAGTAACTTGAAAACCAAATTTTGAAGATGCACACAGTGTGTCAACATGTGCTATCAGCCATCATGGGATATCAATGTATGCATTTTGTGGGTGCAACCCCTTCCTCTCATCTACTTTAGTTGCGAGGAAGGGGTTGCACCCATAAAACACGTACATTGATATCCCATGATGGCATTTAGCACATGGTGACACTGTGTGTCTTTTCCCTACCAAAATAGATGTAGGGAAAAGACACACATTTTAGGCATGGGATCATGATGGAAATCCACATTTTTGAGTCACAATTTGTGTGCATCTTCAAAATTTGGCTTTTACAGGGGTGACATCACCCCATCTGATGAAGGAAATATTAACACAGTTTTGACATACTAATGTCTCATATTACCTTCACTTTATTTAAGTCGAACTTTGTAAGTTCCTGAGTTGTGTTTGTTATGGTTTTAAACAGGCCTGTTTAGCCACAAAAAGGCTATATACTGTCACACATAATGTTATACACCAAAGATGTTGGTTTGTTAAAAAACCCTTTTATAATGTACATGTGAATGTGCTTGCAGTAAAGTGTTTTATACTCAACAATGTGTGGCTTCTTCTTTCAGTACTCAATACCAGTTTTTGGAGTAAGTTGGTGTAGTTACAGGGACAAGCGGGGTTATTTACTAAAGACAAATCCACTTTCCACTGCAAGTGCACTTTCAAGTGCACTTGCAGTGCACTTGTAGTGCAAAGTGGATTTGCCTTTAGTAAATAACACCAACAGTGCTTTAAAATTTGCCCCAATCAGGCCATTTTAGGGACTGCAAGCAATTAATTCATGGAGATTGAAATGGATGATTATTTTTATCATTAATGCATTACATACATTAACAACAAAAACAAGGTGTGTGTGTAGCAGACCCATAGCACAACATAATAGTTAGCTAAAGAAGAAATTGTCACCTCATGTATCAAATAAGTTACGTTTGCACTATTGAAGAAAATTGCCAAAAATAAAAGGCCATTGGAGAACCTAGGAGACAGCTAAAAGAAACACAAACAGTAAATCAAATGAAATATGAGTTCAGTTTTTAACAAACAATTTATTTAAAACAGGTTAGACATTCTCTGGCATATCAATGGACCCCCCCACATAGTTGGCTGCATTTTTGCGGAAATAGTTGTGTAAAAGGCAGCATGAAAGAATTATGTGATTTAGTTTATATTCCGCCATATTAATAGCAGTGAGGAATAGGCGGAACCGGCTGGCCATTATGCCAAAGGCATTTTCCACCACTCTTCTGGCTCTGGCCAGCCGGTAATTAAAAACCATCTGGTCCGGGGTGAAGGTCCTCATCGGGAATGGCCGCATAAGATGGTCTCCCAGCGCAAATGTTTAATCCGTGAGTCCCGCCACATTGTCTTCTAGAGGTGGCAAGCCCAAGCTGCCATTCTGGAGCCGTCTTTAAAACTCCGTCTGGGAGATGACTCCACCATCCGACATCCTGCCACGTCCCCACGTCCACATACAAAAACTCGTAAGTTGCCGACACCACCGCCAAAAACACTATGATGCTATACCCCTTATAATTATAATAGTATGACCCCGAGTAGTCCCACTGCTGGGCAAACTGGGAAGCCACAGTCTGCCATTCCTGTGAGTTTGAAGGAAACTGTGGAGTCAAACAAGAAAAAATAGTACTTTTGCACATAACATTGCAAGGAGATTAGACACAAACATTCTTGGCCAACATAAGTATAACATTTACTTTAATGAGTATTTAAATACAAAAATATAAGGTCCATTTATCAGATCCCCCCCCGCTTCCCCGATGGCCCAGTGTAAAAATTTTAGGGTGGGGGAGATGTTTTGGACAGGTAACTGTCTCCACTTCATTGAGAGCTGAATGCATAAATAATGTGTATTACTTTGGCCAGCCCCTACTTACTTACACTATTGGCAGTCCACTGGACAGGTAAGAAGTGTCATAATATAAAAAAATGAATATACACTGTCCAAATTGAAGCACATTTTTACATTCTGAAATTACCTATCAAGATAATAGGAGAACAAACCTTTAAACAGTACCATTTGAAAGTATTCAGCCAGGCCCTTGCACTAGATGCTTTGGTGAATTCATTCATAAATATTACCTCAAAAGAGGTAGGTATAGTGTGCATGGGTTTGCAAAGTCATCAGATAGAGGATTGGTATCGGTTGACTTATCAGTTGGGGGGGAGGGAGGGTTCCAAATGAGTTTTGCCCCCCAAAAAAAGCCACTTGCACTTGCATGAGTTTTGCCTGAATTTAACGACAACAATAACAATTGTACACATTTTAGGGGGTGTTTAGGGTAAGCACCACAATGGAGCTGACAAAATACATTGTTAAGTGACTAGGCTAGGTGTGTATGGGCCCAGGATAGCATGCTAGGGAGGTTAGTGAAGGCAAATGTGTATGAAGGACAAAAAAGGAGCATTAAAAGCTTACAGCATGCATGAGGACAAAGAGGACATTCACAGCATATTACAACCATCGTAATTGGGGAATGATTAAAAAAATACAATACATTAGCAAACATTAAATACATAGAATGTAATGTAAAGGATAAAACTTACCTTAATATAGTCCTTCTGCAGGACCTGAATTATGACAGAACAGGTCTCTAGAATAATGATTCCCAGAGCCTGGAGGGAGATTCCAGTTGTAAACTTGATATCCTGGAGACTTCTCCCCGTCGCCAAGTACCGCAAGGTGGTGACAAGCCTTTGCTCGGGAGTGATGGCTTGCCGCATGCAGGTGTCTTGCTTCATAATATAAGTGGACAGCAAAGCCAACAGATGGTGAAAAACGGGGTCCGTCATCCAGAGATAATTCCTGAAATCATCAGGATTATTCTCCTGGATCTCCCTCAACAAAGGCATGTGCGAGAATTGGTCATGCTGGAGCAACCAATTCTTTGTCCATGGACTCCTCCTCGCCCTGTTCATGGACTGGACTTGGGTCAAAGCAAGAACTCCAACACCATGCCCAAGCACAGCATGAACTCTACGATGAGAACGTACCCGCAACATCGCTTGAAAATGGTTGGCTGGTCAGAACAAACTGACAGAACGCACTGAAAATCAGAAAGGACCTGAGAAGAATTATCTGAAAATTAGAAATGAGCAGACAAGAACGCACTGAAAAACAGAAACAAACTATTAAATAGAACGCGCTGAAAGACAGGAATGAACTGACAACACGCACTGAAGAATAGATATGAACCCACAAGCACAAACTGAAAAGCAGAAATGAACTGAAAAGCACAAGGCTGAAAAGCACGAGGCTAAAAAGCGTGAATCGTCTCTCACCAAACTTCTACTAACACGAGATAAACAAGCGATTAGCAGAAGGAGCCCAAAGGGTGGCGCACTGGCTATTGAACTTCCTTTTTATACTCCCATTATACGTGTTGTCCGTCACCGCGTTCTTAACGTTTAGAATTTTGGCCAACATTTGTGTGACCGTGTGTATGCAAGACAAGTTTGAGCCAACATCCTTCGGAAAAAAAAACACGTTGTTGGAAATTCCGATCATGTGTACGGGGATTTAGGGTTCATGTCAATGGGAATTTTAGTAAATTCTTGTAAAACAATACATTTCAAAGGCATGTAGCTGTGTTCAACAGCATTAGGCATGAAAAAGCTGGTTTTGACCTGATTTGCTTTATAAATGCACCCTAATAGGACATGCTGCCATTTGTACTGCTCATTTAATGTCAGTGATATTTTAGTCTTTATCAGACATTATTTCTTGGTTTATTTTGTCCTTGCCTCCAAACAATTACGAATGCTGGACACAGCCTTTGTGATTAATATGTTACCATTTCAAGAAATTGAGTTCAGCTGTAGTCCTAAAATGTCATGAAAGGAATACATCAATTATTTAAATTTAATCAAGTAGGTAGAGTGCACATGAAAATTTTGAACATGCTGAAACCTAAAATTTACCAGGATATATTTAGAACATTTTTTGTAGAAGAACCAAGTTATCATTATGTTTTAAAAATAGAACCACATTTCAGTATCTAAGTTTACTTGCCCATCTTTTTCAAAATTTTGGTTAACCATTTGATGACTACAATCTGAAATTTAAGATTGTCAGGCACAATTCCCTTTGCTGAGAAAAATGTTTTCTACACTCCACCTATGAAATAGCAGTCTTTTCTTATGCATGCTGCTAGTTCTGAAACCTACAATCAGGAACAAATCCGTGTAGTTTTCAGTCATGTAATAAACATACAGTATAGGTAAATCATACTGATCACATGGAGAATGGAGGCATGTTTACAAATATAATTCTCCAGCCTGCAGATGGCAATGTGCTTCTGTGCATTTACTATACACCCAGAAAGAAGTTACAATGTTATATATGAAAAAATGTAAAATTTACACAATTAATTATAAAAAGTTAAACAGCACTACCCCGGAGGAGCCGCTTAAGTTTGTTCAGTCCGTTACTCTACCTCTCAACCCCAGTAACAGTATCAGCCCCCTCTGGCACACCTGGCAATAGTGTAAATGCAACAACTAATGAGAAACACACACGTTATGATAAAACACAGACATTGTCTTTACTGCAATATTTCTGTGGAAAAGTAACCAACAGTAACAATATATATGTTCAAGGAATGCAATGCAAGAGCAATAACTGAGGTTATGAGCAATAGAAAACAGAAAACACCAACGCTCAAAGGATTAAAAAAGCAGTTCGCAGTTCATAAAAAAATATTAAAATCTTATTATTAATCTTTTAATAATTTTTTATGAACTGCAGACTGCTTTTTTAACCCTTTGAGCGCTGGTGTTTTCTGTTTTCTTTTATTTGATCCATTTCTACCAGTTATGATTTTTTTCCAGCTGCACAGGATACAGCCCCTCATCTATTGATTTTTATTCCCATATTTTTGACTGCTTCACAGGTTCCCATGATTTAGCGCTGGTATTTTTTTTTTTTTGAGGTTATGAGCAATATAGCTCAATACTATATTCAGTTTGCTTTCAGGTGATTCAAAACCTAAGAATAACCCCAAAAGCAGAGGCAAAGAAATCACAATATGGCAATCCATATCAGATTGGTTACCTTTACTCAGGTTGGCTCTATGAGTCCAGACAGGAGGAGAGCAGAGGAATGACCCTCTTTGTGTCAGGCTTTTCTCTTTAGTCCCCTGACTCCACAGGCCCAACTTAAAACACTTTATTCAAATCAACATATAATGGCTTAACTTCCTAGATAAACTGTCCCACACACCCACTGCATATACAGAGCCTGAATATGTGTGTGAGGGTCCGTATGGCACTAGTAGCTTCAGTCCTTTTGAAGAACAGGTAAAGCATTGTGCCTTTAGCTAGCCACTTTCATTTGTGCACTTAAACTCCTGAATAGCAGCGCCAAACAACACAACTGGCCCGGATTATCAAGTGAAGAAGGCAGGATCTTTCTCAGCAAGGTGAAAGGACAATGATGTCTGTATACAGTGTCCCTGGAAATGAATGGCCTTATCCTTTAGCCCTGTGGCACTACAAGTGTCAGCAAGATGACTAACAGCAATGACGTCTGTATACAGTGACCATTTAACTTCTTCTGTGATGCAGTGTCCCTGTTTCCTGCAAATGGGCAAAAGCCCTCTCACCCAACCCTGCGGTCAAGGCCCAAATGAACGTTTTGGAACAGCAGGCTCTTCTGATGACCCGACTGGTCACCTCACCCTGGAATGCTTCACCATCGGTGCAGGTGCACCAGGGTGTGCACCTGGGATCCCCCTCTCTCAGGCTGGATGTCCTGACTGGTGGCGGAGGCCTAAATTGTGTGGTGAAATCACCTGAGAGACAGCATCATTCCCTTAGGTCTGATCTCTTCCTCCACCTCATGCTGTCTGAATTCTCCTCATGAAATCAAAATGGAGTCTCTCTGTCAGACTTCCCACTTACCAGACCAGTGAGTCCGCTTGGGCAGAGGGTAGGCTCCCTTATGGATCCAACTTGCAGCCCCTGGTAGAGTAGACAGGAGGCACAAGAGTGTGGATTGGTATGAGAGCCTTGTGCAGTAGCCTAGGTGCCGGAAGGAAAGGTGATCTTCAAGCGGCAGGTAGTAGTAATCAGGAGCACAGGCAACAGACGCTGAGCAGGAGGCAGGTCACAACACAGGCAGGGTTCAGCAACAGGCAGGCAGCAGAGGTGCAAAGGAGCAGCAGAAGCTGGGTCAATCAAGCCGGGGGTCAGGTACAGGCAGAAGTCAGGAGAATCCAATAGGCAAGCCGGGTCATCAGGAGATCAGTACACAGGAACACGGGAGAAGGCAACGGGAACTATGGCACAGGAGCTGTTGATCAGGCAGCACCGAGCAGTGAATGCAGCAGGCCTAAGTAGGCTGATTGGCGCCAAATGCCGTGCATGTGCACGCGCCGATGCGCACAGGCTCACGCACAGCCGCGTGCACGCCCCCGAACACCGGCGCACACACCAGCACCCCCAGGAGCATGCAGACCAGTGTCCACAGGTAGGCGCATGCCACACCAGGGTCAGCCGGACCATGCACACCAGTGCCCACAGAAGCGCGTGCATTAGCGTGCACAGGAACGCGTGCACCGCACCGGCGCCCAACCAGGTAACCTCTCTGACAGTGCCCCCTCCTCAAAGGCAGACTCTGAATGCCCAGTTGGGCTAACTTGGAGGCATGCGAGTCCTTGAATGCTTGCATAAGTTCTCTGGCATGTAGGTTGCTTTCGGGCTCCCACGGGTTGTCTTCAGGACCATCCCCTTTCCACTTAATGAGATACTGGGTTTGATTGCGTCTCCTCCTGCAATCTAGAATTGCTTCCACTTCGAATTCCTCCTCATTGTTAACTAGAATAGGCTTAGGCGGGCCGACACTGCGGCCAACAAAGGAATTGGGAGTAACAGGTTTCAGGAGAGACACGTGGAAGACCGGATGCACCTTCAGAGAGTTAGGCAGATCAAGTTCGTAGGCGACATCGTTCATTTTTCTTTTCACCAGGAAAGGACCCAAAAACTTAGGGCCTAGTTTTTTAGAAGGACAGGCCAATTTCAGATTGGCTGTAGATAACCAAACTTGGTTGCCAGGTTCCAAAACAAGTTCCCCGTGCCTCTTCCTATCGAACATCTTTTTATAGTATTCCTGAGCCTTGGCCATGGTTTCCTGTAGTAATTTATTATTAACTGAAAAAAAATCCAGGGTTTTGGAGACTGCAGGAATGGTACATTCAGGTAATGATCCAGGCAGAAAGGATGTATGGAAGCCATGGTTGCCGTAGAATGGTGTCTGATTGGTAGCTGAATGTAGAGAGTTGTTATATGAAAACTCTGCAACAGGGAGTAAGGAGGCCCAATCATCCTGAAAAAATGCAGAAAGACAGTGGAGATATTGCTCCAGAGTCTGATTGGTCCTCTAAGTTTGCTCATTCGACTGGGGATGATAAGCTGAGGAAAATGTCAGTTCAATTTCCAGGGAGCCACAGAGGGCTTTCCAGAACCTAGAGGTAAATTGGACACCTCGCTCAGATACTATATTCGTTGGAACTCCCTCCAATCTTATGATTTCTTTAATGAAGATAGTAGCTGTCTCCATAGCTGAGGGAGTGCCCTTCATGGGAAGAAAATGGGCCATCTTAGACAGCCTATCTACCACAACAAAGATGGAGGAAAAGCCTTCTGATGGGGGAGTTCAACGATGAAGTCCATCAAAATCATACTCCACGGTCTCCCTGGGACAGGTAGGGGTTTTAATAGGCCCCAGGCTCTTGTCCGGCTGTTCTTGCTTCTGGCGCAAGTATTACATGAGTCAACATACTCCTTACAGTCCTTAATGAGATGAGGCCACCAGAAGGTACGTTGCACCAGATTAGTTGTTTTTCATGCACCAAAATGTCCGGCCAACTTATGATCATGGCAAAGTTCCAACACATGCACCCTTAGGTCCTCAGGGACCACGATCTTGCCTTCGTGCCAGAACAGGCCGTCTTTAGCATAAGCCTCAGCAGGTGGGGTCATCCCTATAGAGACCCGTATAATTCGAGAGACAAGACCCTCTTGAAGAAGCAGGAAGTTCCCCAAAAGAAGAATGGTGTCTGGAAGTAAGGTTTTCTCCGAGTCAAAGAACATACGGGAGAGCACGTCAGGCTTGACATTTTTTGGATCCGGGTCTGTAGGTAATGTGGAACTGGAATCGGAAGAAAAAGAGTGCCCATCTGGCCTGCTGAGGTCTTAGTCTCTCAGCTGTTCTCAGGTACTCTAATGCCGCATACACACGGTCGGACTTTCTGGGAAGCTAGGTCCGACGTACTTGCCGCCAGACTTCCGTCGGACTACCGTCAGACTTGCAGAACGGACGGACTTGCCTAAACACGACCGGACTTTCCAGAATCTGGTCTTCCCGACGGACTTCCGCCGGACTTTCAGAATGAACGGACTTGCCCACACATGGACAAGTCCGTTCATTTTGAACGTGACTCGGTACGACGGGACTAAAAAAGGAAGTCAATCTCGCCGCTTTTATCAGCGAGATTGAAACCTTGCGAGCCCCGTTGCGGGCATCCCAGGCTCTTAGGTCTGGTATGGATTTGTAATGGGAACCCCCTACGCCGAAAAACTGGCATGGGTCCCCCTCAAAATCCATACCAGACCCCGATCCGAGCACGCAGCCCGGCCGGTTAGGAAAGGGGGTGGCCCCCCTCCTGAACCGTACCAGGCCGCATGCCCTCAACATGGGGGGGTGCTTTGGGGGAGGGGGGTGCCCTGCACCTTGTCCCCATGTTGATGAGGACAAGGGTCTCTTCCCGACAACCCTGGCCGTTGGTTGCTGGGGTCTGCGGGTGGGAGGCTTATCGGAATCCGGGAGCCCCCTTTAATAAGAAGGCCCCCAGATCCTGGCCCCCCACCCTATGTGAATGAGTATGGGGTACATGGTACCCCTACCCATTCACCTAGGGAAAAAGTGTCAATAATAAAACACACTACACAGGTTTTTGAAGTAATTTATTAGACAGCTCCGGGGGGTCTTCTTCTGGCTTTGGGGGTCTTCTTCCGACTTCGGGGGTCTTCTTCCGACTTCAGGGGTCCCTCCGCTTCCTCTTCTCCCGGCGCCTGGTTGGTTCTTCTCCACTTTCTCTGGCCTCTGTTCCTGGTGTCCTGATCTTCTGCCGGCTCCTCCGCTATCTTCATGCCGCTCTTTTGCCAGCGGAGGCCCAGACTTCTGCCTTCTGGCTTCTTGGCTTCTTCTCTTCTTCTGATGTTGACATGATGGTCTCTCCGGCTGGAATGCTCTCTGAGCGCTCCGATGTGACTTATATAGGCGGAGACCCTGCCCCCTTATGCCGTCACAGTCTCTGGGCATGCTGGGACTGTGACGTTATAAGGGGCGTGGTCACCAGGTGATGTTGACCATGCCCCCTAAACGGTCCCCCCGAAACAGTCCGAATTGGTCGGATTGTCTGCCGGATTTGGTGCGGTGGCATCCGTCTGACTTTTGTAGCCAAAAAGTCCGACAGTGTGTACGCGGCATTAGTTCTTATGGTCATGTTTAGACCAGAATGGGATGTGCAGCACCTTCCAGCAGATAACGCTATTCCTCCAAAGCCGCTTTAATAGCCAGCAGTTCCCAATCTCCCACATCATAATTCCTTTCTGATGATGAAAGTTTGCATGAGAAAAACCCCACAGGGTACAGGAGGGCTTTGGCGCCTTGCCGTTGAGAGAGCACTGCTCCTACCGCAATTTCAGATGCGTCAACTTCCAACACGAAAGGTAGAGCTGGATTAGGATGTTTAAGGATAGCGGCTGAAGGGGGCGTGGCCAGCCGGGATAGCAGATGGACGCCTAATTCCACAGCTCTGAGCCAGGGGACAGAATCCAACGCCATCGGCTGCCTAAAACGACTCTAACCTACCCATCTGTGTTCCTCACAGTCAGGGGACAATAAGGATGACATCCAGAAAGAGATTTACCGACCACATACCGCAAAAACTCACTGAATTCGCTTACAAGCCGGCGGGATGGAAGATCCAAGATGGTGCCGGCCAGGCCGCGCCGTCTACAGCATACACGGACCTGCCAGATGATGAGACAGAAGATCCTCCAGACACAGGTACCGTGGACAACCTCCCCCATGCCCCAGAAGGTGACCCCAACCTAGGCAGCCCAGCAAAGGCAAAAATGAGGATGGACGCGATGCCGCAGCGGTCGCGGTACTCGCAAATTGAGGCCCAGGCTCCTACCCCCTACTCACTAGACCAGGCCCTACATTCCTCTATGGCCTCCTTCCCCACTTCAGGGCAGCCGGTCATGCACACAACATCAAGGATATGCTCATATCCCTGCAGACCTCCCTCATGACAGATCTATCATCCCTCTTTCACAAGATCACCACTGACATCCACACACTGGATGAGAGAGTAACAAATGCTGAGAGAGGTAAACATGCCTGTGCCTCCACAGTGAATGACACTATTGAAGCCTTTGAAGCTGTTAGAGAGGAACAGACATGGATGCGCGCCAAACTGGCCGACTTAGAAGACAGATCTCGCAGAAACAACATTAAATTGAGGGGGGTCCCCGAGTCCATACTACCCGCAGATCTGCCACGCTATGCAAAAGAACTGATGCACTTAGTTCTCCCTGAGGCCTCCCCGAGAGACGTCATTGTGGATAGAATCCATAGAATTGCTAAACCATCCCATCTAGCTGCCTCAGTCCCCAGAGATGTCCTGATGAGGGTCCACTTTTACCACATCAAAGAAAAACTGCCCATGGGACTCAGGGCTAAATCGCCATTACCAGCGCCATACACGGGAATTCAACTATTCCCTGATCTCTCAAAATACACCCTCCAAATGAGGCGCCATTTGAACACGATCACCAAAAGCCTACAAAATCACAAGGTGCAATACAAATGGCGGTACCCAGCCACCATTCTCATTGTCCGCAACGGTCAAACCCACGCAATAGGGGAACTAGAAAAAGTCCTGAAGCTACTCCACACCTGGGGTATAATCCCAGAACCGCCTAATCCTGCTCAACATAACAGAAATGCATCCTCTCCCCGCAGACAACTAGATCAAAACATCAAATGAAAACCTACAGAATTCACTAAGCCGATAACAGCAACAACAGCTCCCCTGTGCTATGGCTATCCTTTATTCCTGTCTTCTGCTACCCGCGGTAGGGACTCTTTGTACCCCCATACAGAGGTCCACAGGTGCTCAGCACCCCCTCTAATTTGTATCCTATTTTTTTGTTCTCTCTTTCACAAAGTTTTTTTTTCTTGAAACGATATAACTGCCACCTATCTTCTAGCAAGCTAACTCACCAGCTCACAACACAGAGCTTTTTCAAAATTTTCATCGTTACTTAAAGGTATACATGATCTCTATTTGGTTATAACTGCCTTGCTACCTACTGTATTGCTCTATTTGCAGTCTACTAGTCCATCCTCGCCTCGGCCCCCTGGCCAGCCAGAAGCTCTTCGCTCCTCCACGGAACCCAGCTGCACTGACTCTCGGACTTCCATACCGCATCCCACCCATCACATCACCTGGAAAAACAAAAAACCAGCTCCTCACGAGATCGTCTAACTGTAAGTGTTACAAGAAGCTTACACCAAACCCACACTCACAAGATGCCGTTTAACATCCTTTCACTCAACGTCAATGGGCTTAATCATCCAGCCAAACGCCACTCACTATGGAAAACCGTTAAGGATCTCCAGAGTGACATCCTTTGCGTCCAAGAAACCCACCTACTAGCTCCCAACTAGGGATGAGCCGAACACCCCCCGGTTCGGTTCGCACCAGAACCTGCGAACGGACCGAAAATTCGCACGAACGTTAGAACCCCATTGACGTCTATGGGACTCGAACGTTCGAAATCAAAAGTGCTCATTTTTAAGGCTAATTTGCATGGTATTGTCCTAAAAAGGATTCGGGGACCCGGGTCCTACCCCAGGGGACATGTATCAATGCAAAAAAAACTTTTAAAAACGGCCGTTTTTTCAGGAGCAGTGATTTTAATGATGCTTAAAGTAAAAAAAAAAAGTGAAATATTCCTTTAAATATCGTACCTGGGGGGTGTCTATAGTATGCCTGTAAAGTGGCGCGTGTTTCCCGTGTTTAGAACAGTCCCTGCACCAAATGTCATTTTTAAAGGAAAAAATCTCATTTAAAACTGCTTGCGGGTTTAATGTAATGTCGGGTCCTGGCAATATGGATGAAAATCAGTGAGACAAATGGCATGGGTACCCCCCAGTCCATTACCAGGCCCTTTGGGTCTTGTATGCATATTAAGGGGAACCCCGCACCCAAATTAAAATAAGGAAAGGTGTGGGGCCACAAGGCTCTATATACTCTGAACAGCAGTATACAGGCGGTGCAAACAAGACAGGGACTGTAGGTTTGTTGTTAAGTAGAATCTGTTTGTCATTTTGAACGGGTACATTTTTAACGTGTTCAGCCAAAAAATCTTTTTTAAGCTTTTTGGAAAACATAGGGAAGGGTTATCACCCCTGTGACATTTGTTTTGCTGTCTTTCCTCCTCTTTAGAAGATTTCACCTCACTTTTTATCCCAATGACAAATGTTTTTTGAAAATTTGGGTTTTTTTGTGGAACAAGGATTGGAAAGCATCAGTGGAAAGGAGAAATGTTTTTCCCATATTAACTCTTACAGGAGAGAATTTCCTTTCCTAGGGGTAGATTTCATCTCACTTCCTGTTGTCTCCTTCCGTTTGCAAGTAGGAGTCGTTTGTAAGTTAGATGTTTGAAAGTAGGGGCCTGCCCTATATACTCAGCATAAACTTGGCCCTTAGGTGTTGTTGTGGCCACAACAACGTAAGCCCTCACAGGGCCCTGCTGTGAAATATTAGATCAAGAATTGTAATTACATGCCCCTGTTGAACAGGGGCAGAAAAACTGGGCCTTTGGTGGTGGTGGTGGTGGTGCTGGTGCCACAACACTGTAAGTCCTCACTCGCTCTTGGTGGGTGCAGAAATGGGCCCTGCTGTGAAATATTAGATCAAGAATTGTAATTACATGCCCCTGTTGAACAGGGGCAGAAAAATTGGGCCTTTGGTGGTGGTGGTGGTGGTGGTGGTGCTGGTGCCACAACACTGCAACCCCTCACAGACACTCTGGTTGGAACGCAGGAACGAGCCCTGCTGCAAAGTATTGCATCAAAAATTGTAATTACACGCCCCTGTTAAACAGGGGCATAAAAATTGGGCCTTAGTCACTGGTGCTGGTGCTACAACATTGCAACCCCTCACAGACACTCTAGTTGGAACGCAGGAACGAGCCCTGCTGCAAAGTATTGCATCAAAAATTGTAATTACACGCCCCTGTTAAATAGGGGCAGAAAAATTGGGCCTTAGGCACTGGTGCTGGTGCTACAACACTGCAACCCCTCACAGACACTCTAGTTGGAACGCAGAAACGAGCCCTGCTGCAAAGTATTGCATCAAAAATTGTAATTACACGCCCCTGTTAAACAGGGGCAGAAAAATTGGGCCTTAGGCACTGGTGCTGGTGCTACAACACTGCAACCCCTCACAGACACTCTAGTTGGAACACAGGAACGAGCCCTGCTGCAAAGTATTGCATCAAAAATTGTAATTACACGCCCCTGTTAAACAGGGGCAGAAAAATTGGGCCTTAGGCACTGGTGCTGGTGCTACAACACTGCAACCCCTCACAGACACTCTAGTTGGAACGCAGGAACGAGCCCTGTTGCAAAGTATTGCATCAAAAATTGTAATTACACGCCCCTGTTAAACAGGGGCAGAAAAATTGGGCCTTAGGCACTGGTGCTGGTGCCACAACGCTGCAACCCCTCACAGACACTCTAGTTGGAACGCAGGAACGAGCCCTGCTGCAAAGTATTGCTTCAAAAATTGTAATCACACGCCCCGTTAAACAGGGGCTGAAAAATTGTGCCTTAGGCATTGGTGGTGGCGCCCAGAACCAAAAATGTTCTTTCAAGCTATCAGCGTGATGATTGAGGAGGAAGAGAATAATTACTCAGGGATAGTCACTCAGCATCAGCATAGGCAGTCTTTGAAGGGATCTGAGATTTAAAAAAAAATTATTCGGTTACATCAGCATCAGGTGCTTGGTAGCTGGTGGTGATCTAAGACTGATTCATTTTTATGAAGGTCAGTCGATCGACCGAGTCGGTGGACAGACGCACCCTGTGATCGGTTACAAAGCCTCCAGCAGCACTGAATGTGCGTTCCGAAAGAACGCTGGATGCAGGACAGGCCAGTAGCTCAATTGCATACTGTGCAAGCTCTGGCCAGTGATCCATCCTCAAGACCCAGTAACCCAGAGGATTTTCGGTGGGAAAGGTGTCCAAGTCTGATCTTGCCCCTAGGTATTCGTGCACCATGTAAAACAGACGCTGGCGATGGTTGCTGGAACCGATCATACCTTGGGGCTGCGGACCAAAAAATTGTCTGAACGCATCGGTCAGACGGCCACCTTCTCCACCGCTCCTTCTTTGACTGACCGAAGCCTCAGCAACACGTTGTCCAGAAACAGGAGTTTGTAACCTCCCAGTCTCTGGGAACGCGTTGTACAGACCTTTCTGCAAGGCCTCCCGAAGATGTTTCATCCTCTGCTCCCTCTGCGATGGCAAGATAAGGTCCGCAACCTTACCCTTGTAACGTGGATCAGGCCATGCAGCGTAGGTTTGTTGAGGCATTCGGTCCAGAGTCCTCTGGGTCACTAAGGACGACATGGTCCGCAGCCACCTCCTCCCAGCCACGTACAAGTCCATGTGTTTCTTGGGACTGATCCCTTAAAGACTGCTGCTGATGCTGAGTGCCAGGCTCCACCTCCATACTGACACAATCTTCCTCCTCCTCCTCCTCCTCCTCGTCCTCTTCCTGTGTGATTGGCGGGCATGCAGAAACACTGTCTGGATAAAGGGGGCCTTGAGAGCTAAGAAAGTCCTCCTCTTCCTGCCTCTGTTCTGCCTCAAGTGCCCTGTCCATTATTCCACGCAGCGTGTGCTCCAACAGGTGGACAAGGGGGACAGTGTCACTGATGCATGCACTGTCACTGCTCACCATCCTCGTGGCCTCCTCAAATGGCGACAGGACAGTGCATGCATCCCTGATCATGGCCCACTGGCGTGGGAAAAAAAAACAAGCTCCCCTGACCCTGTCCTGGTGCCATAGTCGCACAGGTACTCATTGATGGCCCTCTGCTGCGTGTGCAGCCGCTGCAGCATGGCCAACGTTGAGTTCCACCTGGTGGGCATGTCACAGATTAGGCGGTTCTTGGGCAGGTTAAACTCCTTTTGGAGGTCCGTCAGCCGAGCACTGGCATTATATGACTGGCGGAAATGCACACAGACTTTCCTGGCCTGCCTCAGGACATCCTGTAAGCCCGGGTACCTGCCCAAGAACCGCTGCACCACCAAGTTAAGGACGTGAGCCAAACAGGGCACATGGGTCATTTGTCCCTGTCGGAGGGCAGAGAGGAGGTTGGTGCCATTGTCGCAAACCACCATTCCTGCCTTAAGTTGGCGTGGCGTCAACCACCTCTGAACCTGCCCCTGCAGAGCTGACAGAACCTCTGACCAGTGTGACTCCTGTCCCCCAAGCACACCAGCTCAAGCACCGCATGGCATCTTTTGGCCTGCGTACTTGCGTAGCCCCTTGAATGGCTACGGAGCACCACTGGTTCCGAGGACAAAGCACAGGAAGAGGCCATGGAGGAAGAAGAAGAGGAGAGGGTGGAGGAGAGAGGTGTGTCACAATCATTAGCATTTTGGAGGCGTGGTGGCGGAACAACCTCCAACACTACTGCACCTTGTCCTGCATCCTTCCCAGCTGCCAGCAGAGTCACCCAATGCGCCGTGAAACTTAAGTAACGTCCCTGTCCATGCCTGCTGGACCATGAGTCAGCGGTAATATGCACCTTACCGCTGACCGCCCTGTCCAGCGAGGCCAAGACATTGCCTTCCACATGCCGGTAGAGAGCCGGAATCGCCTTCCGTGAGAAAAAGTGGCGTATAGGTACCTGCCACTGAGGAACCGCACATTCCACAAACTCACGGAAGGGGGCAGAGTCTACCAACTGAAAAGGCAGCAGTTGAAGTGCTAGTAATTTTGCCAAGCTAGCATTCAACCGCTGCGCATGTGGATGGCTGGGAGCAAACTTCTTTCGGCGGGGCAGCAGCTGGGGCAGGGAAATTTACCTGGTACAATCTGACGTCGGTGTACCAAAAGCAGATTGCCCACAAGTTCTTGGCTGTGACACACCTAATTCTACACCTTCATTCCTCTCAGTGCAGGTCTCAGAGAGGACTGAAGGTATAGTGGGGTTGGAGATCTCAGCTGATGAGGAGCAAGGAGAGGTCCTCTTTGTTCCTTGGTGTGGGTCTTTTAGATACGCTTGCCAACGAACTGCATGGCAGGTCAACATATGTCTGGTCAAGCATGTGGTACCCAAGCGGGAGATGTTTTGGCCACGCGAGATACGCTTGAGACATATGTTGCAAATAGCAGCGGTGCGATCTGATGCACTCGTCTCAAAAAAGGCCCACACCAAAGAACTTTTTGAATAACGCGCAGAGACTGCAGCGCCCTGCACATGTGGAGCTTTGGGGTGTGATGCAGTCAATGTGCTGCCCTTAGGCTGGCCCCTGGAGGGCATACTGCCTCGTTGGTGATGTGCCGCCTCCTCCTCCTCCTCTCTCCTATCAGGCACCCACGTTGAGTAAGTGACCTCATCATCCCCTCCCTCCTCATCACTGGAGCAAACCTGGCAGTATGCTGCAGCAGGGGGAGAATGACTGCCAGATTGCTGTCCTTCTTGGGCACCCCCTCTGTCTGCGCTCATGTTACTGCCTTCATCGAGCTCAGTATCATCATCAGAGCCTTCCAAACGCTGGGCATCCTCCTGGAGCATGTGCCCAACACTGTGGTCAAACAGTTCGAGGGACTCCTCAGGAGGACATGGTGGGGCTAGGGAAGGAGTCACTGATGACATTGAGCTGAGGGAAGAGGCCGCTGCTTTGCCAGACAAAGTACCCTGGGCATGGGTGAGAGAGGATGAAGAGGATGAGGACGGCTTGGTCATCCACTCGACCAAGTCTTCCGCATGTTGTGGCTCAACACAGCCAGCTGCCGAAAAAAAAAAGCCCAAGCGTGTCCCATGGCCACATGCTGATGAGGATGCACCATCTCCATGACCAGCACTAGACACAGAGCCTGCTTGCCCTCTCTTATTGGCTTGTGACTGTCTGCCTCTCCTTCTTGACCTTCCAGACATACTAATGGCCTGTAGCTGCACTAAGCTGGGATATGTATATATATATATATATATATATATATATATATATATATGTACTGATACTGCAGCTAGCAAAATCAACTGCCTGTCTGTAGTATGAGAACACCACCAACCTTCTACAGGTAGCTTTAGCTGAACACTGTGAGGTGGACGCACCCCACTAACTTGTAGGTTTAGCTGAACACTGTGAGCAGGACGCACCCCACTAACTTGTAGGTTTAGCTGAACACTGTGAGGTGGACACACCACACTAACTTGCAGGTTTAGCTGAACACTGTGAGGTGGACGCACCACACTAACTTGTAGGTTTAGCTGAACACTGTGAGCAGGACGCACCCCACTAACTTGTAGGTTTAGCTGAACACTGTGAGCAGGACGCACCCCACTAACTTGTAGGTTTAGCTGAACACTGTGAGCAGGACGCACTGCACTAACTGTAAATAGTCTAGCTGCCTGACTGTGGTACTAATAGGATCAAAAGAACACCATTAATTTTCTTCAGGTAGCTGTATATACTGTAACAAGACAAGCCTGCCTGTCAGTAAGAAGATAACAGGAACGGATCTAGCTGAACACTGTGAGCAGGACGCACTGCACTAACTTGTAGGTTTAGCTGAACACTGTGAGCTGGACGCACCACACTAACTTGTAGGTTTAGCTCAACACTGTGAGCAGGACGCACCCCACTAACTTGTAGGTTTAGCTGAACACTGTGAGCAGGACGCACTGCACTAACTGTAAATAGTCTAGCTGCCTGACTGTGGTACTAATAGGATCAAAAGAACACCAGTAATTTTCTTCAGGTAGCTGTATATACTGTAACAAGACAAGCCTGCCTGTCAGTAGGAAGATAACAGGAACGGATCTAGCTGAACACTGTGAGCAGGACGCACTGCACTAACTTGTAGGTTTAGCTGAACACTGTGAGGTGGATGCACCACACTAACTTGTAGGTTTAGCTGAACACTGTGAGCAGGACGCACCCCACTAACTTGTAGGTTTAGCTGAACACTGTGAGCAGGACGCACTGCACTAACTGTAAATAGTCCAGCTGCCTGACTGTGGTACTAATAGGATCAAAAGAACACCAGTAATTTTCTTCAGGTAGCTGTATATACTGTAACAAGACAAGCCTGCCTGTCAGTAAGAAGATAACAGGAACAGATCTAGCTGAACACTGTGAGCAGGACGCACTGCACTAACTTGTAGGTTTAGCTGAACACTGTGAGCAGGACGCACCGCACTAACTTGAAGGTTTAGCTGAACACTGAGCAGGACGCACCCCACTAACTTTTGTAGGTTTAGCTGAACACTGTGAGCAGGACGCACTGCACTAACTGTAAATAGTCTACCTGCCTGACTGTGGTACTAATAGGATCAAAAGAACACCAGTAATTTTCCTCAGGTAGCTGTATATACTGTAACAAGACAAGCCTGCCTGTCAGTAGGAAGATAACAGGAACGGATCTAGCTGAACACTGTGAGCAGGACGCACTGCACTAACTTGTAGGTTTAGCTGAACACTGTGAGGTGGACGCACCACACTAACTTGTAGGTTTAACTGAACACTGTGAGCAGGACGCACCCCACTAACTTGTAGGTTTAGCTGAACACTGTGAGCAGGACGCACTGCACTAACTGTAAATAGTCTAGCTGCCTGACTGTGGTACTAATAGGATCAAAAGAACACCAGTAATTTTCTTCAGGTAGCTGTATATACTGTAACAAGACAAGCCTGCCTGTCAGTAAGAAGATAACAGGAACGGATCTAGCTGAACACTGTGAGCAGAACGCACTGCACTAACTGTAAATAGTCTAGCTGCCTGTCTGTGGTACTAATAGGATCAAAGGAACACCAGTAATTTTCTTCAGGTAGCTGTAAATACTGTAACAAGACAAGCCTGCCTGTCAGTAGGAAGATAACAAGAACGGATCTAGCTAAACTGAATACAGTGTATATATATATATATGCAACACCTGGGATGCATATATATACACAATACACTGTAAGTGCAGCTAACTGACTGACTGTTCTGCCTAATCTATCTAACTCAAATCAAATGTCACTGTCTGTCTCTCTCTCTCTCTCAATGAACGCCGGAACACACACTACACAGGGCCGCCGTGCAGGCGGCCTTATATAGTGTGGGGCGTGTACTAAATCCCCTGAGCCATAATTGGCCAAAGCCTCCTTGGCTTTGGCCAATTATGGCTCTCTGTTCAGGCGGCACTGTGATTGGCCAAGCATGCGGGTCATAGTGCATGCTTGACCAATCATCAGCCAGCAATGTACTGCGATGCCGCAGTGAATTATGGGCCGTGACGCGCCACACGAATTTGGCGAACGGCCCATATCGTTCGCAATTCGACGAACGATCGAACAGCCGATGTTCGAGTCGAACATGGGTTCGACTCGAACACGAAGCTCATCCCTACTCCCAACACTCCTCTGTGTAAGAATCGCCACTTTCCAAACGTATTCCATGCAACTCACTCTACTAAGACCAGAGGAGTCATGATTGCCATCAAAGATACCATAGACTTCCAACTCCTAGAAATAGTCCCAGACCCCGAAGGTCGTTTCATCATCCTAATCTGTACCATTAATAGAGCAACCTACACCATTATCAACCTATATGCTCCGAATTCTCACCAAATGAGATTCCTACGCAGGATTATCCGCACATTAAAACCCATCCAAAAAGGCCACACAATTGTGTGCGGGGACTTCAACCTGGTCCCAGATGTGTCCCTGGACTCCACCTCTTCAGCGAAGAGACGCGAATCTCCTCTAAAAGCGTTTATACAAACCCATGACCTGTACGATGTCTGGCGCTGTCACCATGGCGCCGAACGTGACTTCACCTTTTTTTCCCCCAGACATCGCTCCTACTCCAGAATTGATTTGTTTCTGTCTGATAAGCATATTTTACAAAAAATATCTAAGTCTGTAATCCACACCACGGCATGGTCGGACCACGCCCCCACCTCAATTACAATCCAAGATCACAACCTTCAACATAATGCGTTCCTATGGAGACTAAACAACTCCATAATTCAAAATACTAAATACACCCCAGAAATTTCAGAACACATTTCAGAATTTTTCTCGTTGAATAAGGGATCGGTACCCGACCCTGCCGTGGTGTGGAGCGCTCATAAAGCGTATATGAGGGGAATGCTCATTAAATTGTGCTCTCATCATAAGCGACAGAGGACGCAGCGCATAGATACATTAACAGCCCAAATAGCGGACCTAGAAAAGAAACACAAATGTGACCCTCAAAACCCACTCACAAACCAACTACTGTCCCTCAGACAGGAAGTGAAAACCCTTCTCCTTCATTCCTACGAATTCCTTCAAAGGAAATTTAAAGCATCTTCCTACTCTACCTCCAACAAAGCAGGAAAGACATTAGCCCAACGACTCAAAGGAAGACAAAATAAAACCAGAATAACACTACTTAAACACCCCCACACTAACACCCCACTGACCAACCCCCAAGACATTGCTGATGCTTTCAGCACCTACTATGAAGACCTGTACAACTTAAAACAAGACCACCAAACCCCCCAACCCACACAAGACGACATTAACAACTTTCTCACTAAAATCAATCTGCCCAAATTATCTACCGACCAACTGACCACCCTGAATGCACCATTCACCGACCAGGAAATCAAGGCTACTATTGATTCATTGCCTAGTGGCAAAGCACCAGGTCCAGATGGGATAACAGGGGAATACTACAAATTGTTCTCCAATCAACTAATCCCACACCTTACTGATCTCTTTAATCACGCTGCCTCCTCTGCTAGCTTCTCGAAAGAATACTTAAAAGTGCTAGTAATAACCATACCAAAACCAGGGAAACAGTCGGATACCCCCCAAAATTTTCGCCCGATCTCCTTACTCAACTTAGACCTAAAAATTTACTCCAAAACCATAGCCAACAGACTAAATGAGATTATGCCAACTATCATACACCAAGACCAGACTGGTTTTACCAAAGGCAGACAATCTTCAGATGCCACCAGAAGAATGCTAGACCTCATCCACCATGCTGAATCCACTGGAACGCCTTCTCTGCTTCTTTCCCTGGATGCAGGGAAGGCGTTCGATAGAGTTCACTGGACCTACCTAGAAGCAGTCCTACACAAATTCGGATTCCAGGGACAGATCCTAACAGCCATCCTAGCATTGTATTCCAACCCTGAAGCTCAAGTGTTCACAGAAGACATGCTCTCACGCCCATTCCCCATTACAAATGACACATGCCAGGGCTGCCCCCTCTCCCCTCTAATATTTAACATGCTTATGGAACCCCTGGCTGAACACGTACGCTCCCACCCTAACATCTCAGGCATGCGTATAGGCCTCTCACACCACAAAATCAGTTTGTTCGCGGACGATGTAATACTAATCCTTACAGATCCGACTGTTTCCCTGGCAGAAGTACAAAAACTGCTCACATGGTTTAGCTCGATCTCTTATTACAAGGTTAATGTGACCAAATCATTCATACTAGACATAAACATAAACACCACCATGAAACACCTCCTACAACTACAATACCCATTTAAATGGGCAGAAACCGACATATCATACTTGGGCATTCAACTCCCGAGGGAAACTAAGAAAATATACTCGAGCAACTACATACCACTCTTACAACAAATTCAATCCACTTCACAACAAATAGCAAAGCACGAACTCTCATGGTCGGGCAGACTTGCAGCATTTAAGATGATATGCCTCCCCCAAATACTTTACCATTTTAGAACCCTACCTATACCTCTGCCAAATACCTTCTTCAAATCTCTCAAAACTATTTTCAACAAATACTTATGGAATGGGAAAAAACCGATGAGTGCCCAACACAACTTAGTAAAACACAAACTAGTCGGCGGAACAGGATCTATAGACTTCGAGGACTATTACTTAGCAACAATACTAGCTCAACTGCCTTCCTGGTTCCAAACACAACCCACTACACTTTGGGGACAAATTGAAAACTCCTCATTATCACAACCCAACTTGAGAACTTGGATACTTAGTATTCCACTGGGAACCATAATACCAAAAGCATTTCCCCCGACCATGAGAGCATCGGCACTCGCATGGAAGAAATCAGTAACCTTACTGACTTCCAATCCCGCCACATCTCCAAGTTACATCCCTTGGAATCCCTAACTCACACATTACCAGAAGTCTCTCTATCACCTTGGACCACCAAAGGCATACATCTCATACAAGATCTAATACATAACAACCACATTAAATCATTCGTACAACTTCAATCCGAATTCAATCTAACCGCATCTGACAAATTCACCTACATCCGCCTACACCACTACCTAAATACTCTACCCCTCCCCCTCTACAATATACACCCTAAAACCTGGGAATATCTCACCAACACAGCCACCAAAATCAGAGGTATATCCTACTTCTACAACATTCTCCACAAAAACGTACCTTCCTTAAACTTAAACCCCACCAAAGTTGGGAAAAAGACCTAGCCCAGCCTTATACGGAAGACCAATGGCAACTTGCCCTCAAAACTATATACACAGCCACTAAATGCGCGGCCCTGTGGGAACTCACACAGAAAATTACACTACGCTGGTATATCACCCCAGCCAGAATTACAATCTTTAATCCAAGAATCCCCAATATATGCTGGAGATGCCACTCTTCTCCTAGCGACATACTTCATGTACTCTGGACATGCACTAAACTCCACAATTACTGGGAAAGAATTTTTAGTTTAATCTCAAACATAACCCACATTAAAATTCACCCCTCCCCAGCACTGGCGATACTTAACCTAACTATAGAATCAATCCCATACTCATTCAGGCCAGTGGTCACTCATATCCTCTTGGCAGCAAAACTCAACATAACCAGACATTGGAAGTCTGACAACCCCCTGACAATAACCCAAGTCATTGACTTAGTAGCCCTTCACTATAGCTACGAGATCATAACAGCTACGTACACTGGCCAGGCGTCGAAAACACACAAGAACTGGCAACCATGGACTAACTGGACTACTCACTGCGCAACCCACAAACCTAAACACTGATACATACTTCTTCTTCTTGACCGAGCAATACCTTTATATAGGCAAGAGAAACAAGATGTACGCAACAGCTAGTTCTAACTAGCACATATCTATCAATATAAACTTATGATAGACAGGGCCTCTTCACTCCTGTGGCACTAAAGATCCCATTTGGGGTGCGACTCTAGTGAAGAGGACTAAAACTACGCATTTACGAATAATAACTCCGGAAATCTAGAATCTACAATAGATATATGTTTAATAAAAGTTATAACCAACCCGTGTTGGTGAATTGCTATACATATTGAACTCACAAGTTGAGCCGTATACCTTGTATTGACTAACCAGAATGTCCTTGCACGACATACAATGTCCAATTGTATAATATAATCTGTATGAAAATTTTCAATAAAAATATGGAAGAAAAAAAAAAAGGATAGCGGCTGAAGTAAACAGTGCCTTGAGTTCTTCGAAGGCCAACTGTGCCTAAGGGGTCCAGCAGAATCGGGTCCCTTGTCTGGTAAGCTCAGTGATAGGAGAGATTATCGAAGAGAACCCTCTGATGAATTTCCTATAGAAATTGGTGAAACCAAGAAAGCGCTGTACCCCTTTCCTATCTGCAGGTGCAAGCAGATACTTTTTGAAGGTCCATCTTAATGCCCTCGGCAGAGATGACCAGGCCCAGGAACTGAACACATTAAAGTTCAAACTCGCATTTCTCGAGTTTGGCATAAAACCCATGTTGCCTAAGTCGAGCGAGTACATTCCGGACGTGCCTGCAGTGGTCGATCAGAAAAGCAGAGAAGATCAAGATGTTGTCCAAATAGACTATGACATACAGGTCCAGGTAATCATGGAAGACGTCATTAACGAAGTGCTGGAAGGTCGCTGGTGCATTGCACAAACCGAAGGGCATGACGAGATACTCGAAGTGCCCGAATCGAGTACAAAAGGCCGTCTTCCACTCATCCCCTTTTCTGATGCAAATTAAATTGTAAGCTCCACGGAGGTCCAACTTGGTGAATACTATTGCGGTTCCCAGCCTTTGAAACAGTTGGGGTACTATAGGTAGCGGATATCTGTTTTTAATAGTAATTTTATTCAACTCCCGATAGTCGATACAGGGACGTAAGGAGTGATCCTTCTTCTTGACGAAGAAGATGCCTGCACGAGCTGGAGAGGTGGAGGGGCGAATGAACCCCTTCTTCAGGTTTTCATCTATATAGTCTTTCAAGGTGCCCAGCTCCTGCTCAGTTAACGGAAAGATCCTCCCAAAGGGAACTTCGGTCCCGGGTAAGAATTCTATTGGACAGTCATAAGGCCTGTGTGCTGGGAGAGTCTCTGCTCCCTTCTTGCTGAATACATCCAGAAAATCCTGGTAGGGTTCGGGAAGGGACAGGCATAACTCATGTTGTTACATGTAAGCAGTGTTGCCGGAAGTATTCAGAGAGGAATTGTATCTCCCCCGTAGACCAGTTAATGCTGGGGTTTTGTGCCTGCAGGCAGGGCATTCCTAGGATGATTGGAAAGAGAGGAGAGGAGATGGCATCAAAGCGTAGGAGTTCCTGGTGATCCAGGCCTATGGTGGCTAGTAAAGGAAAGGTCTCCTGGGTGACTGGACCGGAACTGAGGGTGGAGCCATCTGCCAGGAATACTACAAGTCCCTGGGCCTTGGGCTGGAGAGGAATGCCATGGTTGTTAGTGAAAGCTTGGTCAATGAAGCCACTACATGCTCCAGAATCAATGATTACTGATACTCCTTCCAGGAAGCTGCAACGTAACAGGAAGAGTCAGGTGATTACCAGATTTAGGCAAGAAAGGTGCACATACAGAAGAGGAAGGCAGGTACTTACGTATCTTGTTGGGGCAGGCCCTCACAAAATGTCCATGTTCTCCGCAGTACAGACATAAGTTGTGGGTACGTCTGCGCAACTTTTCTTCCGGAGTAAGGGATGGACGGAGCAGACCGAGTTGCATGGGTTCTGGAGTTTCTGTGGCCGGAGCAGAGGAGGCAGGAGGAATTTGGCTGGGGGAACTAGGAACTTTGGGAAGCATCCAGATAGGACGAGGGTGACTAGAAGACCTCTCAGAACGTCTCTCTCTTAAGCAACAGTCAATTTGGATGGACAAGTTGATGAGTTCATCCAAGGTCTGGGGTATTCCGACGCGTGCCAACTTGTCTTTTAGAGGGTCAGATAACCCCATCCGAAACTGGTGACGCAGGGCAGCGTCGTTCCACTCTGTATCAGAGCTCCAGCGTCTGAACTCAACTGCGTAATCTTCGGTCGCTCTGCGACCTTGTTGCAGGGAATGCAAAGCGGCTTCAGCGGTAGCCGTTAGTTGGGGGTCCTCATATAATTGTGACATGGCTAGAAAGAAGGCATCCAGGGAATCCAGGGACCTGGATTTCTGCTCCAGCAGGCGGTGGGCCCAGGTTTGGGGCTCTCTGGCCAGTAGTGAGATGACGAAACCCACCTTAGTGGCTTCCAGGGAAAATGTGCGAGGTTGCAAAGCAAAATAAAGCTCGCAGGCATTGCAGAAGGCCTGATACGTGCAACGTTCTCCAGGTAATCTTTCCGGCATGGGCATCCTAGGCTCAGGAGGGAGCATTATTATAGAGGGGGCTTGGGAAAGTCCGGCAGACGATGCTCCCTGAGGGTGAGGAGATGCAGAGAGGACTTGGACTTGTCCCTCTAATCTGGAGTAGCCTTCTTGTAGACTTTTTACCACTTGGGTAATGCCCACTAGGTGCCTACAAAGTTCATCCATGGAGAGGCCCCCTGCCCGGACTCGGTCATGGCTGCCTGATACTGTCAGACTTCCCACTTACCAGACTGGTGAGTCCACTTGGGCAGAGGGTAGGCTCCCTTACGGATCCAACTCGCGGCCCCTGGTAGAGTAGACAGGTGGCACGAGAGTGCGGAGTGGTATGAGAGCCTTGTGCAGTAGTCCAGGTGCCGGAAGGAAAGGTGATCTTCAAGCGGCAGGTAGTAGTAGTCAGGAGCACAGGCAACAAATGCTGAGCAGGAGCAAAGCAGGCAGGTCACAACACAGGCAGGGTTCGGCAACAGGCAGGCAGCAGAGGTACAAAGGAGCAGGCAGAAGCTGGGTCAATCAAGCTGGGGCCAGGTACAGGCAGAAGTCAGGAGACTCCAATAGGCAAGCCGGGTCGTCAGGAGATCAGTACACAGGAACACAGGAACATGGGTGAAGGCAACGGGAACTATGGCACAGGAGCTGTTGATCAGACAGCACTGAGCAGAGAATGCAGCAGGCCTAAGTAGGCTAATTGGTGCCAAACACCACGCTCATGCGCACGCGCATGCCCCTGGACACCGGCGCGCACACCAGCACCCCCAGGAGCATGCCGACCAGTGCCCACAGGCAGACACGTGCACATCCGGGCACCACCGCACGCACCAGGGTCAGCCGGACCATGCACACCAGTGCCCACAGAAGCACGCGCATTAGCACGCACAGGAATGTGCGCACCAGCACCCAACCAGGTAACTTCTCTGACACTCTCCTTTTCTGCTCTCAGAGCATGCTGGTCTTATGAATTTCCATACAGTTAAATCTTAACATGAAACTTGAGTCCTGGAACTACATTTCCCTGTATGCTTTGCTTCCTGGTGTTATTCACTCTGTTGGCAGGATGTGATGACATAGAGTGTTAGTTGACACTATAGGAAAACAGTCTCATTGCAATGTTGCAGAGTGTCTTTTGATACTGCAGGTAAGATAGCCAGCTCCCTGCTACATAAGCAAAAACATATTTGTCACATTTTTAGTTAGTAAAACACTGCACCAAATAAAAGTAGTATCTATCTTTAAATAAACAATGTAAAAATAGTACTGAAGCTGCTAAATGTATTTTAGGGATACACGGGATAGAGACAAATAGCACTCTTGGAAAAGTGTGTGTTTGCTGTCCTCACTGTCCCAGTTTTCTCTTTTTTTCTCACGTCTGTTTATGGCAGGCTACAGGGGAACAGAAAATGCATGTTTGTTAGAGGACAACAATTCTCTATATTGGTGTACTCCACTCACACTCTCATTTCTGCTTGTTTTTGACAAACAAAATATCAAGTAGAGAACAGCCAAAAGGGATTTTGTGGTAAATGGTAAGACTGCAATTTTGAAATACAGGATCCCAGGCAACACTGTTCTTTGCCTGCCCCTGTCACAATTTTTAAAGGCTATGAGATGAGAAAGAACAGCATAACAACTATGAGAAAATGTTTTATCGTCCTGCCTGAGTGCCAACTGAATTTAGAGAAGTGTAAGAAAAAAGTACAGAACTCCCCAGTTTTCTCTCATGTTTTTTGATGTCCGTATATGGCAGGCTCAATGACAGGAACACAGAATACATTATGCACAGGGGCTAACAGTTCTCTATGCCTTTCTACTTTTCCTCTACTGCTCTTATTTCTCAAACTGGCGATGGGGGTCAGAAGACAAACTGAAGACTTTATTTTATTTTTTTGCATAAAATTATCAAGCTTCCTTCCTTTTCCATTTCTGTAGACTTCTCTCTGCTTTCTGTATATTGCCTATTCAAATAGTCCTTAAATATTTGTAAACCCTCATTCTTTTTAAAATTAAAATAACAAATATGCCTATACATACCTGCTCTGTGCAATCCTTTTGCACAGAGTACCCCCTATCCATTTCTTTTGGGGTGCCCCTCCGGCGCTCCAGGCCCCTCTCCTTCTCATTGGGTGCCCCTAACGAAAGCTGCTTTCCTTGGGGCACCCATGCGGGTTTGCTCCCGAGTCTTGCTGCTGTGTCCATTGACATAGACTTGGCCCCGGCCCCCTGCTCCCACGTCACTGGATTTGATTAACAGCAGTGGAAGCCAATGTCTCCTGCTGCTATCAATCTGTCCAATGAGGAGAGTGACCGCGGCTGGAGCCGCTGCACTCATGCACATCACTGGACCTGATTGGGCTTAGATAAGAAGAATGGGGAGTCTGGGGGGCAGCTGCAGCACAAAAGGTTTTTGTGCATAGAATGCATTAAGAGGAAAAACCTTGAGGCTTTACCACTTTAAGACCCAACTATAGCCACAATTTGCTTTTGATTAGGTGGGAAATTGTTAGAGCATTTGCTTGTTGTCTGTGTCTATACAGAAAGTGGAAATCTTCATAATAATGACCCTGACAAAAATAAAACTATATTATGGTAGAAAAAGTTAAAGTTAGTAACTATGGCAATGTTTCATTGCTGTCTTGAGATAAATGAGTTTGTATCATTCAACCTAGAAGAGGAGCAATAGATAAGTGAATCTGTGGGGGACTGGGCTCCATATCAGAGCATATCAGCTGGAGCTGCTTTTTTTTCAGAAGCTGCCAAGGGATCCACATCTTGGTTAAATTACCTAAGTGTGGGTTAATATTTAAAGGGACACTAAAATGGTTTGTATTAACCACTTAAGACAGTGGTGGTCCATGCAGTCCAAGCAACGTACTTGCTTCCGGGTTTAGGGCGCCCCCCCTGCTGACACCCGCTGCAATTGTACACAGCTGGAGTATGTCAGCAGGTCCCGGCCAATGATCATGGCCGAGACCTTCTGATTGTCTGTGTCCAATCACAGCCCAGAGCCCTGTGTTGACAGTCAACACAGGCCTCTGTACAGAGAGAACAATCTCTCTGTTTCTTATCCCTGCAAAGCAGGGATAAGAAACAAAGAGATCTTTCATAAAAAGTCCACATTTAACCCCTTGATCAGATGTTAATACCTTCCTAGCTGGTGTCATTAGTACAGTGATAGTGTATAGTATTATCACTGATCACTAGGGATGAGACGAACACCCCCCTGTTCGGTTCACACCAGAACATGCGAACAGGAAAAAAGTTTGTTCGTACACGCGAATACCATTGAAGTCTATGGGACATGAACATGAATAATCAAAAGTGCTAATTTTAAAGGCTTATATGTAAGTTATTGTCATAAAAAGTGTTTGGGGACCTGGGTCCTGCCCAAGGGGACATGGATCAATGCAAAAAAAAGTTTTAAAAATGGCAGTTTTTTCGGGAGCAGTGATTTTAATAATGCTTAAAGTCAAACAATAAAAGTGTAATATCCCTTTAAATTTCATACCTGGGGGGTGTCTATAGTATGCCTGTAAAGGGACGCATGTTTCCAGTGTTTAGAACAGTCTGACAGCAAAATGACATTTCAAAGGAAAAAAAGTCATTTAAAACTACTTGGGGCTATTGCATTGCCGGTCCGACAATACACATAGAAGTTCATTGATAAAAACAGCATGGGAATTCCCCACAGGGGAACCCCGAACCAAAAAAAAAAAAAAAAAAATGACGTGGGTGGTCCCCCTAAATTCCATACCAGGCCCTTCAGGTCTGGTATGGATATTAAGGGGAACCCCGGCCAAAATTAAAAAAAAAAAAATGACGTGGGGGTCCCCCTAAATTCCATACCAAAAAAAAGCACACAAAGTAATAACCCAGCGCCAGTGGTGAACCACCCAGAGAGCTTAAAACAGAATATGTGCTGTATAACATGTATAATATGTATAATTACCATACCATGTGCTGAGACATTATGGATACATACCGCATAGCTCATACAAAAGAGTAAAAAGAGGAAACCATCAAAAATCACCCGTGCAGCCAGACCAACCGTAGCTGGTAGATACAGATCATAACAGGGAAACACATAAAGTCCAGCGTTCAGGATATTTTGAAAGCAAACTGCAACAGGCATAGAAATTTGAATATTTTAATAAACCAGTAATAAACCAGTAATAAATAATAATATAAGGTAACAGTAATGACTGCTAATTAAAACCAAGTTAAAAAGTACTGTTGTAGAAAAAAACACTGTTGCAGAAAAAAACACACAGTAACACGGTATTGCAAAGTAAAAAACACAATCTCACAGTAATAGAAAATAAATAAGTATTGCACTCGATATCAACATGTGCTTAAAATGGGGGACAGACAGCCTTGAACAGCAGGAGATCATCACAGGAGATCCATCCGAAAATGCCCAACAGGAACTACTGGGTAAAGTGAAGAAAACAAAACACGGGGCTCAAAGCAGGAGGCAGTAGGCGAGATGGTGGGGGCAAACCAAAGTACTCGCAGCAAGATGGAAGTGCTCGAAGCTGCTCCGATCATTGGGGAGACTGGCATCATGCAGGGGGCTTGCTGGCTCAAGCAGATGGTGAGATGGCCGCAACGTGGAAGGTGCACAGCTCCGCTGTATGGAGAGCCGCCTGGCCGGAGCTCCGTGTCTGTGAAGGATGACGTCAGCACAGGGGAGCCACTGGAATGTCAGTAGATGAAAAAAAACGCTGATCTGCCAGATGGTGTCTCCACAGAGATGAAAACTCCTCAGTGAAGGTGGTGACACTGCACTGGGATCGCTACTGAATCTGGGAAGCCAGACAAGGGGGAAATAGTACTGACGGCAGGCTGATGGAGCTCACATCTGCCTGACCAGCCTGGGGATCATCAGAAAACCATGTAGGCAATGGGTGAATGAGAAAATAAAGATTGAGGCAAAGGGGGAAAACTTGTTCAGGAACCGCCAAACCAGGATAGGGTGGTGGAGATGATGAAGCTGAGGAAAAACCACTGCTGGTTAAAGGGGTGACTTCCCAGAAGAGGTGGATGGATGGATGGATGGATGGATCAGGACTCACAGTGAATGGCTCTAGCTGGGGTCTCCGTTGTGTGGTTGCCTTGACGGCACGTTTCGCGCATGAGCGCTTTGTCATAGTCAAGGGTATAGGCAACTCGCGGGGTTTAAATAGATAAATGTAAATTAAAGGAGGGGAAACGGTGGGCGGGAAAAAAAAAAAAAAAGTCAACCCATTCTGGGGAAGGGGAAACAAGATCTCCAATGTTAACCCCTTTTCGTTCAAGGCCCCGGCAATGGATAAACATACAATATTATATATATATATATATATATATATATATATATATATATATATATATATATATATAAAATAAACATACAAGGTACAAGTCCAAGGAACACATAATTTACACTTCAACGTGAAATTTTCAATAGTTGTCACTCAATAATTTTGACATAAAATCTCTTGAAACTCTCTTAGAAATCTTTTATACAAATCTCTTAAAATCTCTCCGGAAACGTTTTATTTAAAAATTCTTTCGGTTTAATCTCATATCTTCATTATTATTCTAAAAAACATATATCTTCATTATTATTCTAAAAAAAAAATATCTTCATTATTATTCTAAAAAACATTCAGCCTCTCACTAAATTCACACAAAACTGCATGTTTCTAGTTCTTCATTCAACCCCTTAGGGGCAAGCGAGTCAAACATGTAGATCCAAAAAAACTCACGTTTGCACAGCAAGGAGAATCTTTCATTATTGGTTAGTGTACCCTTGGGGATCGTTTCAATAACAAAGACCTCCAGAAGTCTAATGTCCTTGTCATGGAAATGTAAGAAATGCCGGGGTACACTGTGTTCATCGCACCCCTTCGAGATGAGTCTACGGTGGTCACCCACTCTGGCCCGTAGTGCCCGAATGGTCCGGCCAATGTAGACCAACCCACAAGGGCAACGCAAAACATAAATAACGAAATCAGTAGAACAAGTGATGAATTGCCTAATCTCATATTTTTTGCCTGTGTTAGTTGTGATAGTCTTGGTGCCATGGGCAATAAATTGGCACGTAAGGCACCCCCTCTTCTTACGCTGGAATATGCCCTTTCTGTCGTGAAAATAAGATCTAATATCAAGGGGAGATTTAAAAGGTTTGTTTGTTATTTTGCTGGGTGCTAACAAGTTTTTTATAGTACGTGCTTTTCGGAACGTTACCTGTGGGACCTCAGGTAATACCGGAGCAAGACGTTGGTCCAGACGTGAATTACCGAAATGTTTTCTGACTATTTTAGAAATAGATTTATAGTTATCATTAAAAGTAGAAATAAATCTGACTGTCTGGTTCGTTCTCGATTCCTCTTTTGGATACTTGTCTCTAAGAGGGGGGTTCAAGTGGGACAGAAAGGCGTCATTAATGAGATCAGATGGATAACCCTTCTCTTGGAATTTCTTTTCATCACTGTTCCCTGTTTGACATAATCCTCCAATCTTGAAAAGTTGCGTCTAATGCCCCGTACACACAGTCGGATTTTCCGATGGAAAATGTCCGATCGGAGCGTGTTGTCGGAAATTCCGACCGTGTGTGGGCTCCATCGGACATTTTCCATCGGATCTTCCGACACACAAAGTTGGAGAGCAGGAGATAAAATTTTCCGACAACAAAATCCGTTGTCGGAAATTCCGATCGTGTGTACACAAATCCGACGGACAAAGTGCCACGCATGCTCAGAATAAATAAAGAGATGAAAGCTATTGGCCACTACCCCGTTTATAGTCCCAACGTACGTGTTTTACGTCACCGCGTTCAGAACGATCGGATTTTCCGACAACTTTGTGTGACCGTGTGTATGCAAGACAAGTTTGAGCCAACATCCGTCGGAAAAAATCCTAGGATTTTGTTGTCGGAATTTCCGAACAAAGTCCGACCATGTGTACGGGGCATAAGTCTGTTAAATTGACCACTTGGAATGTTGTGTTTCCATGATGGATGGTGGCAACTTCCAAAATGGAGATAGGAATTGCCACTAGTTGGCTTAACATGATTTCTGGTGAGAATCCTATGTTGATCGTGGAATAGCACCAAATCCAAGAACACAAGTTCCTGAGGATCTATAACGTGAGTAAATGACAGACCAAGAGCATTAGAATTACAATGGGCCCATGAATAACTCTGAAGAGCTTTTATTACGTCTTTAGAATCTTTAATATATGATGGTAATTGGCACACAAGGGGTTGCAAACAATAATCAATGTACATAGACAAACCATTACTGAAGCTATTTGTGCTTGCTACCTATTGTAGACGACATTGTGATCATATTTGTTTTCCTCATCCGTGGCCCATTGTAATTCTAATGCTCTTGGTCTGTCATTTACTCATGTTATAGATCCTCAGGAACTTGTGTTCTTGGATTTGGTGCTATTCCACGATCAACATAGGATTCTCACCAGAAATCATGCTAAGCCAACTAGTGGCAATTCCTATCTCCATTTTGGAAGTTGCCACCATCCATCATGGAAACGCAACATTCCAAGTGGTCAATTTAACAGACTTAGATGCAACTTTTCAAGATTGGAGGATTATGTCGAACAGGGAACAGTGATGAAAAAGAAATTCCAAGAGAAGGGTTATCCATCTGATCTCATTAATGACGCCTTTCTGTCCCACTTGAACCCCCCTCTTAGAGACAAGTATCCAAAAGAGGAATCGAGAACGAACCAGACAGTCAGATTTATTTCTACTTTTAATGATAACTATAAATCTATTTCTAAAATAGTCAGAAAACATTTCGTTATTTTACATCTGGACCAACGTCTTGCTCCGGTATTACCTGAGGTCCCATAGGTAACGTTCCGAAAAGCACGTACTATAAAAAACTTGTTAGCACCCAGCAAAATAACAAACAAACCTTTTAAATCTCCCCTTGATATTAGATCTTATTTTCGCGACAGAAAGGGCATATTCCAGTGTAAGAAGAGGGGGTGCCTTACGTGCCAATTTATTGCCCATGGCACCAAGACTATCACAACTAACACAGGCAAAAAATATGAGATTAGGCAATTCATCACTTGTTCTACTGATTTCGTTATTTATGTTTTGCGTTGCCCTTGTGGGTTGGTCTACATTGGCCGGACCATTCGGGCACTACGGGCCAGAGTGGGTGACCACCGTAGACTCATCTCGAAGGGGTGCGATGAACAAAGTGTACCCCGGCATTTCTTAAGTTTCCATGACAAGGACATTAGACTTCTGGAGGTCTTTGTTATTGAAACGATTCCCAAGGGTACACTAACCAATAATGAAAGATTCTCCTTGCTGTGCAAGCGTGAGGTTTTTTGGATCTACATGTTTGACTCGCTTGCCCCTAAGGGGTTGAATGAAGAACTAGAAACATGCAGTTTTGTGTGAATTTAGTGAGAGGCTGAATGTTTTTTAGAATAATAATGAAGATATATGTTTTTTAGAATTTATAATGTAGATATGAGATTAAAACGAAAGAATTTTTAAATAAAACGTTTCCGGAGAGATTTTAAGAGATTTGTATAAAAGATTTCTAAGAGAGTTTCAAGAGATTTTATGTCAAAATTATTGAGTGACAACTATTGAAAATTTCACGTTGAAGTGTAAATTATGTGTTCCTTGGACTTGTACCTTGTATGTTTATTTGTATATATATATAATATTGTATGTTTATCCATTGTCGGGGCCTTGAACGATAGGGGGTTAACATTGGAGATCTTATTTTTCCCCCTCTTCCCCAGAATGGGTTGACTTTTTTTTTTTTTCCCGCCCACCATGTCCCCTCCTTTAATTTACATTTATCTATTTAAACCCTGCGAGTTGCCTATACCCTTGACTATGACAAAGCGCTCATGCGCGAAACGCGTCATCAAGGCAACCACACAACAGAGACCCCAGCTAGAGCCATTCACTGTGAGTCCTGATCCATCCATCCATCCATCCATCCACCTCTTCTGGGAAGTCGCCCCTTTCACCAGCAGTGGTTTTTCCTCAGCTTCATCATCTCCACCACCCTATCCTGGTTTGGCGGTTCCTGAACAAGTTTTCCCCCTTTGCCTCAATCTTTATTTTCTCATTCACCCATTGCCTACATGGTTTTCTGATGATCCCCAGGCTGGTCAGGCAGATGTGAGCTCCATCAGCCTGCCGCCAGTACCATTTCCCCCTTGTCTGGCTTCCCAGATTCAGTACCGATCCCAGTGCAGTGTCACCACCTTCACTGAGGAGTTTTCATCTCTGTGGAGACATCATCTGGCAGATCAGCATTTTTTTTCATCTACTGACGTTCCAGCGGCTCCCCTGTGCTGACGTCATCCTTCACAGACATGGAGCTCCGGCCAGGCGGCTCTCCGTATGGCGGAGCTGTGCACCTTCCACGCTGCGGCCATCTCACCATCTGTTTGAGCCAGCGAGCCCCCCTGCATGATGCCAGTCTCCCCAATGATCGGGGCAGCTTTGAGCACTTCCATCTTGCTGTGAGTACTTTGGTTTGCCCCCACCATCTCGCCTACTGCCTCCTGCTTTGAGCCCCGTGTTTTGTTTTCTTCACTTTATCCAGTAGTTCCTGTTGGGCATTTTTGGATGGATCTCCTGTGATGATCTCCTGCTGTTCAAGGCTGTCTGTCCCCCATTTTAAGCACATGTTGATATCGAGTGCAATACTAATTTATTTTCTATTACTGTGAGATTGTGTTTTTTACATTGCAATACCGTGTTACTGTGTGTTTTTTTCTGCAACAGTGTTTTTTTCTACAACAGTACTTTTTAACTTGGTTTTAATTAGCAGTCATTACTGTTACCTTATATTATTATTTATTACTGGTTTATTAAAATATTCAAATTTCTATGCCTGTTGCAGTTTGCTTTCAAAATATCCTGAGCGCTGGACTTTATGTGTTTTCCCTAAATTCAATACCAGACGGGTCTGGTATGGATTTTAAGGGGAACCCCGCGCCAAAATTGAAAAAAAAAAAAACGGCGTGGGGTCCCCACAAAAATCCATACCAGACCCTTGCCTTGAAGAAGAGAAGAAGATGAAGAGGAGAAGAAGATGAAGAGAAGAGCGGGAGCCTCCCTCCATGCCATGGATGTGGAGCGCCCTGAGGAGAAGAAGGAAAGAAGATGCCGCGGAGGAGATGCTGGACGAGAACACCGGAGGAAGAACCAGAAGAACCAGAAGAAGAAGATGAAGGAAGATAGAATAAAGAAGAAGCATTTAAATAAAGGAATTGTCAAAAACTGTCTCTTGTCATTTTTAACATTTTTGACAGTTTTTTAGTGAAATGGTAGGGGTAAGTACCCCCTTACCGTTTCACACAGGGGGGGGCGGGATCTGGGGGTCCCTTTGTGAAAGTGGGCTTCCAGATTCCGATAAGCTCCCCACCCGAAGACCCCCACAACCACTGGCCAGGGTTGTGGGGATGAAGCCCTTGTCTTCATCAACATGGGGACAAGGTGTTTTGGGGGCTACCCCAAAGCACCCTCCCAATGTTGAGGGCATGTGGCCTGCTACAGTTCAGGAGGGGGGGCGCTCTCTCATCCCCCCTCTTTTCCTATGGCCTGCCAGGTTGCGTGCTCGGATAAGGGTCTAGTATGGATTTTTGGGGGGACCCAATGCCATTTTTTTTTAATTTTGGCGCGGGGTTCCCATTAATATCCATACCAGACCTGAAGGGTCTGGTATGGAGTTTAGGGGGACCCCACGTCATTTTTTAAAAAATTTTGGCCAGGGTTCCCCTTAATATCCATACCAGACCTGAAGGGCCTGGTATGGAATTTAGGGGGAACCCCCACGTCATTTTTTTTTAAATTTTGGCCGGGGTTCCCCTTAATATCCATACCAGACCTGAAGGGCCTGGTATGGAATTTAGGGGGACCCCCCCACATCATTTTTTTTTTAAATTTTGGTTCGGGGTTCCCCTGTGGGGAATTCCCATGCCGTTTTTATTAATGAACTTCTATGTGTATTGTCGGACTGGCAATGCAATAGCCGTGAGTAGTTTTAAATGACTTTTTTTCCTTTGAAATGTCATTTTGCTGTCAGACCGTTCTAAACATGGGAAACATGCGCCCCTTTACAGGCATACTATAGACACCCCCCAGCTACGAAATTTAAAGGGATATTACACTTTTATTTTTTGACTTTAGGCATTATTAAAATCACTGCTCCCGAAAAAACGGCCGTTTTAAAAACTTTTTTTTTGCATTGATCCATGTCCTCTTGGGCAGGACCCAGGTCCCCAAACACTTTTTATGACAATAACTTGCATATAAGCCTTTAAAATTAGCACTTTTGATTTCTCCCATAGACTTTTAAAGGGTGTTCCGCGGCATTCGAATTTGCTGCGAACACCCCAAATTGTTCGCTGTTCGGCAAACTTGCGAATAGCCGATGTTCGAGTCGAACACGAGTTCGACTCGAACTCGAAGCTCATCCCTACTGATCACTGTATTAGTGTCACCGATGACATCAGTGGCAGTTAGTCAGTTCCCCCCAGTGTCAATTAATATCAGATTGTCCGTCACACAGTCCCATTATTGTCATCCATCACAGTCCCATTATAAATCACTGATCACCACCATTACTAGTATAAAAAAAATTCAATATATGCACTGTACCTAAGTTTGGTCTGAATCCCAACCAAAACATTAACTGCCTAGAGTTTTGATGTTCTCCCTGTGTCTGCATGGGTCTCCTCTGGGTACTCCAGTTTCCTGATAGGTTAACTGGATCTCCGGTACTCCGGTTTTGCTGATAGGTTAATTGGATCCTGTCTAAATTGGCCCTAGTATGTGTATGTATGAATGTGAGTTAGGGATCTTAGATTGTAAGCTCCTTGAGGGCAGGGACTGATGTGAATGCACAAAGTTTATGTAAAGCGCTGTGTAAATTGACGGTGCTATATAAGTACCTGAAATAAATAAAATAAAAATAGTTTGTAGACGCTATAACTTTTATGCAAACTAATCAATATACATTTATTGGGATTTTTTGTTTTTACCAAAGACATATAGCAGAATACATTTTAGCCCAAAAATGTATAAAGAAATTTGATGTTTTAAATTTTTTGATTGGATATGTTTTATAGCAGAATGTTCTGTCTTTTTTCATTTATATAATAAAAAACTCAGTGGTGATCAAATACTACCAAAAGAAAACTCTATTTGTGTGAAAAAAATAATACATTTCGCTTGAGTACAGCGTTGCATGACCGCGCAATTATCAGTAAAAGTAGTGTAGTGCTAAACAGAAAAAATAGCCTGGTCATGAAGGGGGTAAAGTGGTTCATTTTTATTTTTACATTTTTTTAAGTTTATAGGTTTCTGTATAAGGATTTGTTTATTATTATTATTATACATACATATATATATATATATATATATATATATATATATATATATATATATATATATATATATATATATATATATATATATATATATACAGTGGGGACGGAAAGTATTCAGACCCCCTTAAATTTTTCACTCTTTGTTTTATTGCAGCCATTTGCTAAAATCATTTAAGTTCATTTTTTTTCCTCATTCACGTACACGCAGCACCCCATATTGACAGAAAAACACAGAATTGTTGACATTTTTGCAGATTTATTAAAAAATAAAAACTGAAATATCACATGGTCCTAAGTATTCAGACCCTTTGCTGTGACACTCATATATTTAACTCAGGTGCTGTCCATTTCTTCTGATCATCCTTGAGATGGTTCTACACCTTCATTTGAGTCCAGCTGTGTTTGATTATACTGATTGGACTTGATTAGGAAAGCCACACACCTGCCTATATAAGACCTTACAGCTCACAGTGCATGTCAGAGCAAATGAGAATCATGAGGTCAAAGGAACTGCCTGAAGAGCTCAGAGACAGAATTGTGGCAAGGCACAGATCTGGCCAAGGTTACAAAAAATTTCTGCTGCACTTAAGGTTCCTAAGAGCACAGTGGCCTCCATAATCCTTAAATGGAAGACGTTTGGGACGACCAGAACCCTTCCTAGAGCTGGCTGAGCTATCGGGGGAGAAGAGCCTTGGTGAGAGAGGTAAAAAAGAAGAACCCAAAGATCACTGTGGCTGAGCTCCAGAGATGCAGTCGGGAGATGGGAGAAAGTTGTAGAAAGTCACCCATCACTGCAGCCCTCCACCAGTCGGGGCTTTATGGCCGAGTGCAAGACACATGAATGCCCGCATGGGGTTTGCTAAAGAACACCTGAAGGATTCCAAGATGGTGAGAAATAAGATTCTCTGGTCTGATGAGACCAAGATAGAACTTTTTAGCCTTAATTCTTTTTTTTTTTTTTTTTTTTTGTTTAATAATTGTTTATTAAAGATTATTATAAAGAAGAAAGTAAACATGTAACATATGGAAAGCAATCTTTTGAACAGAAAACAAGGGATTCAGAGTGCACATATTCCAAGCATATATCAGTATTCAAAAAATTGCCCTTGTAAAAAGCAAAAAGAATTGATCGCATAGATATAACCAAAAACTAAGCAAAAGCTTACTTCTATATAAACAAATAGAAAGAAAAGAAATTCAATCTAGACATTAATATTGCAACAAGATAGAGCGGGAGGTTAGAAAATGCTTTCAAGAGAAGAGATATGAAGAAAATGGGTGGAGAAAAGGAAAGAGAGTAAAAAGGTAGGGATAGGAGAAAGGATAGGAAAAGAAACACAAAAAGGAAAAGGGGGAGGGAGGGGGGGGGGTTAGCATGGGTGTCGTTTTGTGTTAGAGTAGTAATATCAGTTGCTAAATAGTTATTCAGGAGGAAGGATAATCCACATTCAAAGGGAGATAAATCCCTGGACTTAAGTTATTTAGTAAGAGACCATATCCAGTGGCTGAGGAGATATTCGCAGACTTAGTCTGGTTGTGTTAAAATATCTTTATAGAAGGGTGAAGATATGAATTTTATCCATGGTACCCATGTTAAAGAGTGTCTCTGAGAAGTACCCCTGATGCTATGAGTTATGTCTTCCAAATGGTGAACCTCTGCGACCTTCTGTAACCATCTTTTTATGGATGGGATTGTGGATTGACCCCAAAAGATGGGGATTAGGGCCTTGGCAGTGTTCAGCAGATGGGGTATGAGCGAGCGTTTATAGGAAACAATGGATTCTTTAGTAGCATGAAAGAGGACGGTCCAAGGATCATTTGGGAGATTAACATCTGAAATCTGAGATATAAGGTTGAGAACCTCGGTCCAAAAGGGGCGAATGAGTGGGCAGCACCACCAGATATGAGCATGAGTAGCCTTGTTCCCACAGCTCCTCCAACACAATGGGGAACTGTCGGGAACATTTGGTGCAGTTTGGCTGGGGTATAGTGCCATCTGGTAAGTAATTTGTAATTGACTTCTGCTATTTTTGAAGCGGGAGAGGAAACATGGGCGAGTTTCAAGACTTTGTCTTTCAGTGTGTTTGTAATGGGGGAGTCCAAATCTATTTCCCATTTAGCCAGAAAGTGTGGGTATGGAGAATTAGGAAAGTCAGTAAGAGCTTTGTAGAATAGTGAAATGGCGTGTAATGGGGGATCTTTTGGGTAGAATATTTCTTCTATGCTATTTAGATCTTGTAAGCCTCTTAACGGGTGAGGGAAGGATCTTAGAAAGCGTTGTAGTTGGTGAAATCTCCATTTATCTAAAAATGTAATCGGTTTAGAGCAGAGGATTTCAGAAAGAGGTTTAATTACATTAGCGTGGAGGATATGATGTAACAAAAAAGGTTCTTCTGAGGTCCAGGATTTAAAACCTGGGTCCAGTAGGCCTGGTAAAAAATAGTGGTGATTTAAGAGGGGCATTAGTGGGGAGTCATATCTCCAGGAAAGCTTCCTATGTAGGGCGTCCCAGATGTCTAGCGAGGATGCGGTGAGTGCTGACGTAGTGTGGGAAATGTTCCTATATGCTCGAGGTATCCAGGGGACAACAGAAAGATCTGCGCCACTCAGAGAGTATTCTATTTGCACCCATAGTTTCGAATTAAGAGCATATTTCCAGTCAGTAAGTCTAGAGAGTATAACAGCGTGATAATATGTCTTAAAATTTGGGAGAGCCAGTCCCCCAGAGCACTTAGAACGGAAAAGAATGTCCCTGGATATTCTGGGGTGGCTGTTCTTCCAGACAAATCGGGAGACCATCGCCTGCAGGATAGTAAAAAACCCCACAGGCACCCCCAGTGGGATCATCTGAAAAAGAAATAGTATGCGAGGGAGTATGTTCATTTTGATGATATTTATTTTCCCCAGCCAGGAGTGTGACAGACCGGCCCATTTTCGTAAATCCTCTTTAATACTATTTAATAGTGGGATATAATTATACTTAAAAAGAGAATGCAGTTTAGGTGTGAGGAATATGCCTAGGTATTTCATGTGGGTCTGTTCCCATTTGAAGGGAAAGAAGGGTTTTAGAGAGGCCGCCTCTGCTCTGGGAAGATTTATGTTCAAAATTTCGGACTTGGATAGATTTATTTTGAAATTGGATATCATTTGGAAGGTGGAAAAAGCTGACATTAAGTTGGGAAGAGAAATACGTGGCTGTTGGATAAAAAAGAGTATATCATCGGCATAGGCAGCGTACTTGTGAATTCTATTATCTATTTGTATGCCATGTATATTAATGTTATGTCTAATTGTGGCTAGGAAGGGTTCCAGAGTAATGGCAAAGAGAAGGGGGGATAGGGGACAGCCTTGTCTAGTGCAATTGTATAGGGTGAAGGGGTCGCTCAGTAAGCCGTTTATACGAATCTGTGCAGAGGGAGCGGAGTAAAGAGAAGAAATACAGTGATACATCTTTGGGCCTAAACCAAAGTGACGTAAAGTCATCTTAAGATAGTCCCAGTCCACCCTATCAAACGCTTTTTCAGCGTCAGTAGAGAGGAGTAGGGTGGGCTGGGAACACCTCCTAACATATTGAATTAAAGAAATTGTACGTAAGGAGTTATCTTTAGCCTCTCTGTGTGGCATGAAACCTGTTTGATCTGCAGAGATCCAGCTAGGCAATAGAGGGAGTATACGGTTAGCCATCACCTTGGCAAATAATTTAACGTCAATGTTTATCAGTGAAATTGGCCTGTAACTGCTACAGAGGGCAGGGTCTTTACCGGGTTTAGGGATAACAGTAATGTGGGCTGAGAGGGATTCCGGGCGTAGGCCTGAGGATTGGGAGATTGAGTTGGCATAGGCTGTAAGGCGAGGGAGTAGGATCTCTTGGAATGTTTTATAGTATAGGATAGTGTATCCATCAGGCCCAGGAGCTTTACCTGAAGGGGAGGATTTCAGGGCTGTCTGAAATTCTTCAACTGAAAAATCCGTTTCCATTTCCGCAAGGGCTGACCTAGATAGTTTAGAGAGATTTGCCGCTTTCAAATAGGAAAGCATAGGCTTACGTCTTTCTGATGGGGAAAGGGAGGATAGGCCATTTGTGACATTATAAAGATCTGCATAAAATTCTTTAAAAGCTTTGGCAATATGTGGGGTTGCATGGACAAGCTCCCCTGTTGAGAGTTTAATTTTAGGGATAAATGACTTTGTTTGTTTAGCCCGTAAGGATCTAGCAAGTAGTTTACTTGGTTTATTGCCCCATTCATAAAATTTCTGCGATATGCGTTGAAATTTCCGTTTAGTGTCTAGTTCTAGTAGATTTTTTAGTTCTTCACGTTTAAGTGTGAGGGCATTGAGGTGAGAGCTATGGAGGGAAAGCTTATGCTGTTTGTCAAGGTCTGTTATTTGCTGTAATAACTGTGCAATTTGATGACCATGTTCCCTTTTTTTCCTCGCACCTAGCTCAATTAAACGGCCTCTCATAGTAGCCTTATGAGCCTCCCACGCCAGCGATGGAGATGCCACAGAGGGAACGTTCTCTTTAAAGTATTGCATCAAGTGGGAGGCTAACATGGAGACCTCAGTCGGGTTAGAAAGAAGAGAATCATTGAGCTTCCAGCTATTGGTGTTACGGATTAAGGTGGGCATGGTCATGCGCATTGTCACAGGTGCGTGATCAGATATGGTTGCAGTACCTATATGAGTAGATTTAAGGAGAGGGAGATGGAAATGATCTAGAAAGATGTTATCTATTCTAGAATAGGACTGGTGTGTCGTGGAGAAGTGTGAGAAGTCTTTATCCTTAGGGTGGAGGAGGCGCCAGACATCTATTAATTGATATTCAAGGAGTCTTTTCTTAACAAAAGCTAAACGTTTAAATGATATGTTCGAGCGGCCTTGGGATGTATCCATTGTTGGGTCAAGAGGCATGTTTATGTCACCTGCAAGGACAATAATACCTTTAGCAAATTGTGATAATTTAGTGAGGGTTTGCGAAAAAAAAGTTGGTTGATTATGATTTGGACAATAAATGTTTGCAAACGTACATTGGGTGTTACCTAAGAAGCCCTTAAGAAAAAGATAACGACCACAGTCATCAGCAAGCATATCAGATAAGCGGAAAGGTACTCCACCACTGAACCCAATGGCAACTCCCTTGGCCTTGTTGGTGTCCGAAAGACTATAGTACCACTGTGGAAAGTGGGGTGAGGTCAATTTAACCGGTGTAGTGTGAGTTAGGTGCGTTTCCTGAAGAAAGGCAATAGAGCAGGCGGATTGCCTTAGCTCACGTATTACTTGGTGCCGTTTAGCGGCGACATTAAGACCCCGGACATTATAAGATGTGATTGTCAAAGTAGCCATTGGAACAGTGGATTAGAAATCCTTCGCTTATATTTCCACCCATACCAACAGGGAGGGGAGAGATAAAAAGGGGGGAGAGAAGAGATAGTTTGAAGAAGTATAAGAAGAGGAGGAGTTAAGCACATAAAGAAGGCATGAACATGCAATAACACAATCGTGGGAAGTACGGGTGAGACACGCAGAAATCTGCAGTGGTCCCTGTGGGGAGAGAGAGAGTAGACGGCCATCCAATACTCCAATAAGAGTCTGGATTAGAAACCCTGAGGGCAGCCCGATCTCACCAACCCCAAAAGGGAGGGGGTGGGGTGGGGGACGTATCGAGGAAGAGGCGCTGGGGAGCTACGCGCCCCGCCAGCTCTCGGCCTGTAAAAAAAAGTACATTATATGTATGCAAAGTGAGCTCCAGCGATAAGCTAGATAAGGAGGAAAGGAAATTATAAAAACCAAGACAATAACAATAGCGACTTGAACATTACAAAACCTGTAAGAGAATGTGCAGCTAAACCCATTGGGCCCAATGAGACTGAACTTGAGAAATGAGATACCCAATAGACAGTAAACATTTGTGTCAGGTCTGAGTCCTCTAAGCCAATGAAGCTGAAGAGAGAAAAAAAAAAAAAAGAGTTCTGGGTGTTTAACCAAGATCAATAGGGCATTGAAAAAATGGGGGTATCAGCATATAGGGAGTGGGAATGAGTAGAAAAAGACATCACTCAGGCATGTTTTTGTGCGGATCCAGGGATTGACGTGCGCTGTCTCTTTGATGGTGTTTTCTGCCAATGGGGATCCAGAGGGTTAGAGAATTTTGGGATGGGGTCTTGCCAACCTGAAAGCTCTACAGGCGGAAGATGTAGATCCTGTAGAAAGGTAGGAAGTTCCTCAGGGAAACGGAGGGTATGGGAGCGGCCATTTTTGGTGGCAATCAGGCAGGCTGGGAAACCCCATCTATACGTAATCCCATCCGTGCGCAAATGTTCAAGGAGCGGTTTCAGCGCTCTGCGACGATCAAGGGTTTCCTTGGACAGATCAGGGAATATAGTAATAACTGCTCCATCAAAGTCAATGTTAGGAGTGTTCCGCATTTTTGTCATGATGGCGTTTTTGTCTTCAAAGTAGTGTAGACGGCATATGACATCCCTGGGCTGTTCTGAATTCGCGTTTCGAGGGCGCAAAGCGCGGTGTACACGATCAAATCGTATTGGGTCAGTGACCGGGTTTCCCAGTATTGTATTGAAAATGCCTCGGATTGATGGCTCAAGATCATTGTCTCTGGTTGCTTCTGGTAACCCTCTGATTCGTAAGTTATTTCTACGGTTACGGTTCTCGAGATCTTCGAGTTTGTACAGAGAGGCACGATGAGCAAAAGCAAGCTGAGTGACAGTCTCCTGCAATTCTTTTATAGCTACTGCTTGGGAGTCCTGACGCTGTTCCGTTTCCTCAACTCTGACCAGGAGGTGAGACATGTCAGTTCTCACCGCTGTAATTTCTTTCTTAATGGATTTCTCCAGACTGTGAAACATTCCAGCGAGTTCTTTTTTAAGACCACTCATCAGAGTCGTCATTTCAGAGCCAGCGGGGGATCCAGGATCATCCATAAGATCTGAACAATAAGAGGAGGCAGGAGAGCTTTCCCTCACAGAGGCAGCATGGGAGGAAGGGGAGACACTTGGTCTTGAGTTTCTGGCTTGACCTTTGCGTTCCCCAGCTAAATATTGCTGGATGGAGCCGGAGGTAACCGTGTGAGATTTCAACCCTTTTCCAGAGCTTTTACCTAATGTGGAACGGGTTTTAGGTGTCTTGGCGGGCATAGCTGAAGCTGTAAGGCCGATAACTGGACAGGGCTCACCTCATTAACATCTGATTACATAGATATTACAGTCATATTGCAAGAATCAAATATAGTAGTGAGTTGCAAAAGACAGAAAAAAAAAAAAAAAAACCCCTGTAAGCTACTATGAGAGATGAATAATAATCCTCCTGGGTGTTAATTCTGGAGAGGAAATAGCTTTGCGGATGATTAAATAAGGTGGAATGGAGCTGGAGTAGGTGTAGTTGGTGTAGCAAGATGGCCGACCACTTCCAGGCCTAGGCCGAAGCCGCGGACTTTCCTGATGGGGACAGCCTGCCGGATAGACTCCACTCCTCCCGGATTAACAAAGAAGTGATCGGGTTTAGGCCTCGGTATCCCGGTAATGTGACCGGTGGAGTCCCTTCTCTGGGCACACACAGGGGGGGAGAGTTTGTACTCACAGTGTCCAGGAGGCAGAAAGGAACGGGCCGGCAGGCCGCAAGATGGCGTCGGGCCGCCGGGATCCAGAGCAGAAAGATGGGATCCGCAGGCGACTATCCTCCCACGCCCACCCGGCCCTCGGTCTCCAGCCGTACGGGTGTCAGGCGAGCAGGGCAGAGCGTCCGCTTATCGCTCGGCACACCAGGACCAGGAACGGATGGCGCCGAGCCGTCTGTAGGCCCCAAGATGGCGGCCGGTGTCCGTGGAGCCGGATGAGCCTCAGGCTCGGATGTAAAATAGGTAGCAGCCAAATCCAACAAAGACCCCTCCAGAAATGTAGCAGAGGGGTCTAGAAAGCAGGGCAGGTGTGTTGGGGTCCTATAGAGGAGGAATAGGGCAGGGATGGCAACGGATTAATCGTGCCTGTGTGGAGCTCAGCATCCACACGTCCTCCCTCACACACGTCCAGCCACGCCCCTTTTTTAGCCTTAATTCTAAGCGGTATGTGTGGAGAAAACCAGGCACTGCTCATCCCCTGTCCAATACAGTCCCAACAGTGAAGCATGGTGGTGGCAGCATCATGCTGTGGGGGTGTTTTTCAGCTGCAGGGACAGGACGACTGGTTGCAATTGAGGGAAAGATGAATGCGGCCAAGTACAGGGATATCTTGGATGAAAACCTTCTCCAGAGTGCTCAGGACCTCAGACTGGGCCAAAGGTTTACCTTCCAACAAGACAATGACCCTAAGCACACAGCTAAAATAACAAAGGAGTGGCTTCACAACACCTCCGTGACTGTTCTTGAATGGCCCAGCCAGAGCCCTGACTTAAACCCAATTGAGCATCTCTGGAGAGAACTAAAAATGGCTGTCCACCAAAGTTTACCATCCAACCTGGAGAGGGTCTGCAAGGAGGAATGGCAGAGGATCCCCAAATCCAGGTGTGAAAAACTTCTTGCATCTTTCCCAAAAAGACTCATGGTTGTATTAGATCAAAAGGTGCTTCTACTAAATACTGAGCAAAGGGTCTGAATACTTAGGATCATGTGATATTTCAGTTTTTCTTTTTTAATAAATCTGCAAAAATGTCAACAATTCTGTGTTTTTCTGTCAATATGGGGTGCTGTGTGTACATTAATGAGGAAAAAAAAATTACTTAAATGATTTTCTGAATACTTTCCGTCCCCACTGTGTGTATATATATATATATATATATATATATATACACACAATCAATGTTTGTTTTATAAATACACATTTAATAAATGACAAAGGATTCCCCAAACACTATTGCCCCGTACACACGGTTGGACATTGATCGGACATTCCGACAACTAAATCCATGGATTTTTTCTGACAGATTTTGGCTCAAACTTGTTTTGCATACACACAGTCGCACAAAGTTGTTGGAATTTCCGAACGCCAAGAACGTGGTGACGTCCACCGCGTACAACGAGACTATAAAAGGGCAGTTCAGTACTAAGCACGGCACCCTTTGGGCTCCTTTTGCTAATCTCGTCGTAGTAAAAATTTGGTGAGAGATGACTTTTTCAGACTCATGGTTTTCAGATCGTATTTCTGCTGTTCCGTTGGTTGCTCCAGCGTGACCAGTTCTGTCACATGCCTTTGCTCCGTGAGATCTGTGAGAATAATACTGACGATTTCAGGAACTTTCTCGGGATGACGGACCCCGTATTTCATCGTTTGTTGGCTTTGCTGACCCCCTATATCAGCAGGCAGGATACCTGCATGAGGCGAGCCATCACTCCGGAGCAGAGGCTAGTCACCACCCTGCGGTACTTGGCGACGGTGAGAAGCCTGCAGGACTTCAAGTTCAGGCATCTCCCCCCAGGCTCTGGGGATCATTATCCCAGAGACCTGTTCTGCCATCATCCAGGTCCTGCAGAAGGAGTATATGAAGGTAAGATTTGTATCCTTTAACATCACATTTTATTGTATTTAATGTTTGATAATATATTGTATTTCTTTCCTCATTCCCTAATTACCATGATTGTAATATGCTGTGAATGCCCCCTTTGTCCTCATGCATGCTGGATTTTTATGTAATTTTTTTTGTCCTTCATACATATTTGCCTTCACTTACCTCCCCAACATGCTCTCCTGGGCCTATATTCACCTCGTCTAGTCACATAACAATGTATTTTGTCAGCTCCATAGTAGTGCTTTACCCTAAATACCCCCTAAAATGTTGAAAATTGTGATGTGTGCTTTAAATTCAGGCGGAGTGCCAGAGGCTTTGTTTTTGGGTCCCAAAATCATTTGGAACCCTCCCTCCCCCCAACTGCTAACTCAGCTGATACCAATCCTCTATCTGCTGACTTTGCCAAACCCATACACACTACAACTACCTCTTTTGTGGTCAGATTTATGGATGAATTCACCAAAGCATGTAGTGCAAGGGCCTGCCTGAATACTTTCAAATGGTACTGTTTAAAGTTTTTGTATCCTATTATTATCTTGATAGGTAATAGCAGAATGTAAAAATGTGCTAAAATGTGTACAGTGTGTATTTATCTCTTTGTATTATGACACTTCTTACCTGTCCAGTGGGCTACCAATAGTGTAAAGTAAGGAGGGGCTGGCTAAAGTAATACACATTATTTAGGCATTCATCTCTCAATGAAGTGGAGAAGGTTGCCTGTCCAAAACAACCCCCCCATATTTTTTTTAAATGGCCCAGAGGGAGGGATCTGGTAGGTGGACCTTATACCTTTGTCTTTAAATACTCCCAAAAATAAATGTTATACTGATTTTGGCCAAGAATGTTTGTGTCTAATGTGCTTTCCATGTTTATGTGCAAAATGATTAATTTGTTTTCTTGTTTGACTCCACCGTTTCCTTCTAACCCACAGGATTGGCAGACTGTGGCCTCCCACTTTGCCCAGCGGTGGGACTTTCCTAACTGCAGAGGGGCAATTGATGGGAAACACGTCCACATTGTTCCACCACCCAACTCGGGGTCCTACTATTACAACTACAAGGGGTTCAATAGTATTGTGATGTTGGCGGTGGTGTCGGCTACTTACGAGTTCCTGTATGTGGACATGGGGAAGAATGGCTGGATGTCAGATGGTGGAGTCATCGCCCCCATAGAGTTCCACAGGCATCTCCAGAATGGCAGCTTGGACTTGCCACCTCTAGAAGACAATGCGGAAGGACTCCCATTCGTCTTCGTTGCGGATGAAGCGTGTGCACTGGGGGACCATCTTATGCGGCCATTCCCTATGAGGACCCTCACCCCAGACCAGAGAGATTTTAATTACTGGCTGGCCAGAGCCAGAACAGTGGTGGAGAACACGTTTGGAATAATGGCCAGCCGGTTCCGCCTATTTTTTACACTGATACACATGGCGGAGTATAAACTTAATCACATCATCCTGGCTTGCTGTGTTTTCCACAAATTTTTAAGGAGAAATTCTGTGAACTATGCTGGCTTAGTTGGGCCAGAAGCTGGAATTAATCTCAATGAACCAACCCTGACGGCGCTTGAAGCTGGCCGTCCTGGCTTGCCCCCCAGAGTGCCCGCGAGGTCCGTATAAGATACATGGAATACTTTGTGGGTAGGGGGGCCATCTATATGCCAATGTCTGAGACATTTTAAAAATAAAATTTTTTTTCAAACTGGACAAATATTTGCTTACATTTACTGCTTGTCTTTCTTTTAGCTGACCCTGACTGACATTTGGGGAGTCGTGAAAATGGCGTGATTCTGTAAAATTATAAAGCACTGTTGGGTGTTATTTACTAAAGGCAAAGACACTTTGCACTACAAGTGCACTTGAGACTGCACTGAAACTGCACTTGTAGTGCAAAGTGGATTTGCCCTGAGGAAATAACCCCCATTGTCACTGAAAACACCAATTTTACCACAAAAAATGTTCATGAGCATTGAAAGAAGAAGCCACACATTGTTGATTATCAATCTTTTTAATCCAAGCACAATCACATGTGCATTTATAAAAGATTTTTAAAACAAACCAACATGTTTGTTGTATAACAAATTTTTAGGTCACATTAATAAAAGTAGAAATTGCCTTTTAAGGTAAAACAGGCACGTTTCAAACTAACAATAAATACACAAATCTGGAACTTACAAAGTTCAACTTTTATAGAAATTGAAGGCAATATCAGACATGAGTATTTATAAACTGTGTTTGATATTGCGTTCAGCAGATGGGGTGAAGTCACCCCTGGAAAAGCCACATTTTTAAGATGCACACAAATTGCTGAATGTCAACATGTGCTAGCTGCCATCATGGGGGATCAAGGGATGTGTTTTGTGAGTGCAACCCCTTCCTCTCAGATACTTTATTATTCAGGAAGGGGTTGCACCCCCAAAATGTGTACATTGATCTCCCATGATGACAGATAGCACATGTTGACACACTGTGTGCATCTTCAAAATTTGGCTTTTTTTCGAGAATATGTCAAAAAATGTTCAAAAAATTTTCCGGACAGAAAAACTGAAATCATTCGGGATTTCTAGGGGTTTTAAATTCTCCCTAAAACATCAATGATGTTCTTCATTTTGTTTTGAACATTATTGATGTTTTGCTTGATGTTTTCCAAGTCCCTATTACACCCCATGATCTCCCCGATCAGGATCTGGGCACTTTCACTGGTGAAATGACCTTCATCCACAACATCACGATCACCTAAAAATATATAAAAAAAAAACACACCATGTATTATAAATATGCAGGCATCCATCTCTTACCTGAGCCTTTGGTCGCAGACACTCACCTGTTGTGGTGACAATTTCCACCACGTCTCCCTCCTCCTCCTCTGGTTGTGGTTGTGGGATTTCCACTTCTTCATGAGGTGGGGGGTCTGTTGTCTCCTCTGATGAGTGGTGTCCTCCGAGTCTTTTCTCCCCTATGTAAAAAAAAAATAGGTATACTTAGCACACAGATATGTGATGGCAGAAATAGGAATATGAAACATTGCTTCGAAGTGGGGTACAATTGTCTGTTTTGGCAGAGTTCCAAGATGAAGAAATATTTTTGTCCTTTGTCAAGCTTGAATACTTACCTGTTTTGTACAAGCTTCACAGATGGAGTCACCCCTATAGTATACACTGGAGCACCTGTGTGGGCCCCCTAATAAAAAGGGTGTTCTGGTGTCCCACACTAGTGCTCCAGCATCCAGATGTGTAAACAGCTGCTGAGTGTCCTCTCCTTACACAGAATCTAGTTTGCAGTTCATTCTAGTTACAAACCCATCTAGACACCAAAATTATTTTAAGAGAAGTAGGCCAGAAAAAATTTATTGAACTGCATCTGGGAAAAACATGGTGTTTTATTGGCCGAACGAACAATGTTTCCTACGAATGAATAATGTGTCCATGAACATGAAAGTTGCCATTTTAAACTGTACAATAGTAAAGAAAAGCACATGGAGCAGCACGAATGAAATAAAAATAAAGAATAGGAACACAGGACAACTACTTACTTTTTTGCAGCACTCTCCTGATCCTTCTATACTGATTGTGCTTCCTTAATTTGAGGTCCGACCACCGCTTCCTGAGTTGATTCTTGAATCGTCGTACCCCAAAATTTCTGTGCAGACTCTTTACAACTTTCGCAATGATCTTGGCCTTTCTGACATTGGGGTTGGGGTAAGGTCCATACTTCCCGTCATAGATTTCAAGATGTCCACCATCTCTACAAAGGACATATTCGATGCCTTAAATCGTCTCCTCCGGGATCGTGACGTTTCTGGCTCCGGGCTTTCCTCCTCCTCCTCCTCATTGTTGTAATTAGCACGCACCTGCTGTGTCTCCACCATGTGCTCTTCCCCACTGCGTCGAAGGAGACTAGATAGAACGTCAGGGACGGGCGGAGTTTCACGCATTCGCAGTGTATATAAAGCGTAACACGCGTGTGTCGTACATACGATCTGTGAGCGGAGGAAGGAGTATAGGAAGCGCCGGTCGTGATAATGAAGGTAACATTTAAACTTGGGCCTATACTGCTTAGAGATTGAGGCCTATATTGGGACAAGATTAGAAGAGTTTAGCCTGACATTAGGGTTTGTCTTGTGTTGTGTCTTGCAGAGAAAATGGACATATTGAAGGATAAGGACTTTATCACCATATTCATTGATATGTTCAGGGAGCTGCCCTGTCTGTGACAGGTAAACCACCCACATTATAATAATCAAACAAAGAGGAAGGCAGCGCTGGATAAATTGCTGGAATATGTGAAGCCGGTGATCCCCACGGCAGACATCACCTATTTGAAGGCCCTAATTGGTGGCATGAGGAGCACTTATCTAAGGGAGCGCAAGAAGGTTCAGGATTTCCAGAGATCAGGAGCAGCAGATGACATTTATATCCCAGGCTGTGATACTATGACAGACTGCATTTTCTGGCAGGTCAGACTGAACCCAGGCCAGCACTCTCCAGTCTTCCTTCCACGCTTCCTTCCACCTCAGCTGAGGCTTCTGACATCCAATCTGGGCCTTCCAGGCAGCAACATGTGGAGGAGCCCAGCTTGAGCCAGGTATAGCATTCTTCTAAATATTTCTGGTTGTCCAATTAATGATGTTAAATATATGTTAGTTTGGAGTACTAATTTATGATTGTGATTAATGAACCAAAAACTAAAATGATGTCCCTTTTTCATACACAGGAAAGTCTCAGCCAGGAGATGGCTGCCCGATACCCAGGTCCCTCCCCTCCGCCTTCAACCAAAAAGTGGCAGGAAGAGGAGTAACCTGGAGGAGGCAGCAATTGGCCTATTTTGGAAGGCTACTGAGGCCCTCAGAACTCCCCACAGTGTTGAAGAGGATTTTGCTGACCTAACAGCATGCAAAATACTGCAAATGGAGGAGGGCCAATGCCTCTTATGTGAGTTTCTTATTTTAGAAGTACTAAATAAGGGGTTGAGGGGCCAACTCACATACCAAAGCCACATTTGTGAGCTCACCCATGGTCTTCCTCCTCCTCCTCCCGGTCCCACTCCACCTCCTCCAGGTCCTACTCCTCCTCCTCCTCCTCCAGGTCCTACTCCTCCTCCTGCCACACCTCCAACACCAGAGCTACAGCCGGGAAGGAAGTGTGTAAGGAAGACCAGAGAGTGATGGCCTGGGTTCAGTCTGGTCTGACAAAAGATGCAGGCTCTTGTATGACCACAGCCTGGGAACATACATGTCATCTGCTGCTGTTCATGATCTCTTGGACTTCTGGACCAGATTGTACTCCCTTATATATGGACTCCTCAGGCCACCAATTTTGCAGCAAAATAATTGATGTGTGCCCTGGGGGCCAAAGGCTGCAGTTTATCCAGCGTTGCCTCCCTCTTTGTTTGGTTATGAGCCCTTAATAAAGGATTTTTTTTTCAATTAAACTTGCCTATGTGTGTTTTCCTTCAAAAGGGACAGTTTGTTTGTGAGGAGGCAGGTACATTTCAAAAATACAATGTCAAATGAACAAGAGACACCAAGATAATAATGGTGTTGTGTTAACTTGACACACAAAACACACCAAAAATATTCTGGAGTAAAAAAAAAAAAAGATACATAAAACACAATATCAGGCTTTCAAAAAATACTAAAAAAAAAATGATTTAATCTAAAAACATCCCAAAAAGATTATTTTTTGGGGAGATGTGACAAATAAAAATATTATATTGATGAAATCACGAGAAATAATAAAGAAAGAAGTTTGTGAGAACTCTGTGTGAATATGAGCAGCAAAACTACTTCATTCTAGCATTATAAAGAAGAAGAGAGTGCGCTGCATTAAACAATTTAAAACATTGCAGCATGACGAAAGTGCTATATCCATTCTGTACGCTAATTTTACCAGACCGAGCAGTTCTGTTTCGGAATTTATTCTGAGCATGCGTGGCACTTTGTGCGTCGGAATTGTCCACACGCGGTCGGAATTGACGCGATCGGATTTTGTTGTTGGAAAATTTTATAGCCTGCTCTCAAACTCCGACCGTGTGTACAGGGCATAAGGGTTATCACAGTAAACCAAGCTCCCTAAAAGTCATCTAATAAGAGATGAGTCTCCACTGAAATAACTCATTTGAATGCTGTAAGCAATGATCTTATTTTTGCTCAGAATACTGAAATAGACGAATAAGTGAAAATAGAGCCCCATATGCTTCATCATATTAATATGCAAGATGTCTTATTAATCTGGTTATTTTTTTTTAGTCCAAACTATAATAAAGAAAATATATACAAACCCCAATACCTTCCCTTTATGTGACTCAATCACCATCAACATATACATCCACTTTATTTTATTACAGATGAATAATGTGTTTTATATTTAAAATGACAGTTCTATGAATTTGTTGGGGGATGATTTATGCCTTCTGTTCAGGAATAGCAGAGTGTAATAAACTGCTTACTGAGTGTGCCCTGAGGGTACATTTAAATCATAGCATTTTAAACCCTTTGCATGTAGAAAGTCTGGTGTCCTCTTAGCCTGTGCAGAGATCATGGTGCAGTACACTCTATTACCATTAAGAAGTTCTGAAAGGGATTAAAAATCCAATTGTTATCACAGCCTTACCCACAGAGGCGTACTGCTCGCGCTCTTGAAATCCTTCTTTTAAAAAGTAATTATTTTGTTATTAAAAGTCAGAAATGACACTTAACTTGTTCCTTCAAAGGCAACTACTTTATCATCACTGCTACAAAACAGCTGATTTAGAGAATTTTAATGTGCTTAGCAGAGTTATTGTGAGTAAACATTTTCCTCGGTCTAATCATCAGAAATAAGACAAGAATAATATTCTCAAAACTACCAGTTTATGCAATAAGCTGCACATTTCCATGTCTATTTCCTAAAGCTCTATTAAAGCTGAACTCCTGGCAGATATAAAAGACACAAATAATGCAGCTTTGTATTTATATTTATATTGTTAGATGTGATTTTTTTTCCAGCAGGCAAGCAGTATAGGTACCTGAATTTGAAGTGGTATCAGTCTGTTGACTGTAATAGGGCGTACACACGGTCGGACTTTGTTCGGACATTCCGACAACAAAATCCTAGGATTTTTTCCGACGGATGTTGGCTCAAACTTGTCTTGCATACACACGGTCACACAAAGTTGTCGGAAAATCCGATCGTTCTGAACGCGGTGACGTAAAACACGTACGTCGGGACTATAAACGGGGCAGTGGCCAATAGCTTTCATCTCTTTATTTATTCTGAGCATGCGTGGCACTTTGCCAGTCGGATTTGTGTACACACGATCGGAATTTCCGACGGATTTTGTTGTCGGAAAATTTTATCTCCTGCTCTCCAACTTTGTGTGTCGGAAAATCCGATGGAAAATGTCCGATGGAGCCCACACACGGTCAGAATTTCCGACAACATGCTCCGATCGGACATTTTCCATCGGAAAATCCGACCGTGTGTACGGGGCATAAGAGTTAGAAGCAGCACATGGAGACAATTGTTGGTCCTACAGTGCAATGAATAGTCTGATAAATCAGTGACTAAGAATGAGCTACCGGTTCTGACTGAACCTAGGTTTGGACTGAACTGTACTTGTTTGAGCTTTCACCTGAATGCTGAATTATTAGCCTGTTTGACAGTAGCATTATGTCATATATAGTACCATTTTTTTTTCTATTGCTACAATATGTGACAGTTTCCTTCTTCCCCTTCTAATGGCTGTTAAGGAAGCAGTGATGAATAGCATTTCTAACCTCATTGCCTAAGTATGGCCACATAGCCATATTTGGGCAATGACATTGACCAAATAAGGCTATGGTCTTAATGGTCAATGATGTCAGCCACTATCTCTGCCCCTTTATTTATATTCCAGATGACAACTCTCAGAACCATCATTGGTGTGTGGTAGTCAGCAAGTATGGACAATATGGCGTGTTTTTTTTTGTAATGTCAGCAGGTTTGATTTATGACACTACAATTAATTTTTTTTTAATAAATTAATGTAAAAGAAGAGGATCCCAGATACCATCTTTCCTTGTGAATGAGTTAAGAGTGCTATGTAAACAACTGTGTTTGGAACAGTGACAACATGTTATAAAAACCAAAACGTATTTTTCCCCTCTCTGGGATGGAACTAGGAACCCTGCATCAATATATTGATGAAAACTTAGAAAAAGGCTTCATCTGGCCCTCTTCCTCTCCTGCTGGTGCCGGGATCTTTTTCATTGAAAAAAAGGACAAGACCCTAAAGCCTTGTGTGGATTACAGGCAACTTAACAAAATTACAATAAAAAATCGTTATCCTCTCCCCCTTGTTCCTGAACTCTTCCAGAGATATCGTACTGCTCGGGTGTTCACTAAACTTGACCTACGGGGGGCCTACAATCTCATTCGCATCTGGGAGGGTGACGAATGGAAGACAGCGTTCAGAACATGCTTCGGACATTTCGAGTACTTGGTGATGCCCTTTGGGCTATGCAACGCCCCAGCCACGTTCCAACCTTTTGTAAATGATATCTTCCGTAAATACCTAGATCTCTTCATAATCATCTACCTGGATGATATCCTTATCTTTTCAACAACCCTGGAGCTTCACCGGATGCATGTAAAAATGGTACTACACACTGAAGAAGCACAGACTCTACGTGAAAGTGGAGAAATGTGATTTCGAAAAGGCATCCATACAATTTCTGGGGTTGATCATCTCCACGGGTGGTGTAGCCATGGATCCACAAAAAGTACAGGCAATCCTGGATTAGCCAACTCCATCAGACAAGAAGGGGGTACAAAGATTTGTGGGCTTCGCAAATTTTTATAGAAGGTTTATTAAGAACTTTTCTTCCATTATCTCACCTATAACCCAAGTAACCCGTCTACATACTTGGTTCCTGTGGTCTCCAGAAGCTCAATCTGCCTTCGACAAGCTAAAGTCTTTATTTACCTCAACCTGAATCTTACAACACCCTGACCCCGCGCTGCCTTATGTCCTGGAGGTTGACGCCTCCGAAGTAGCCACTGGGGTAGTTCTGTCTCAATGCCAGGGGTCTGCATCCCGTGGCCTTCTCTTCACGAAAAATGAGCCAGTCCGAGAGAAATTATGATGTGGGTGATCGAGAACTTTTGGCCATTAAGACTGCTCTGGAGGAGTGGAGATATCTCCTCGAAGGTGCCTCTCACCCCATAATGTTATTTACGGACTACCGGAACCTAGAGTACCTCCGCACTGCTAAGCGGTTAAGACCTCGACAGGCCCGGTGTGCTCTGTTCTTTGCCAGATTTAACTTTCATATGACCTTCTGCCCTGGATCTAAGAATGGGAAGGCAGATGCTCTGTCCCAAATGTTCTCTTACACTCCTGAAGAGGTGGCTCCCAGCACCATCCTGTCACCACATAACTTTCTTATGATCCAACCTGATCTAAGCTCCACACTCAGACAGGCTTCCTTCCACTGCTCAGAACCAGAAGCCTCTTCCCTAAGAAACCTGGATGGGTTTTTTCTTTGTTACCAGGATAAAATCTTTGTCCCGCAGCAAACCAGAATCCAGGTCCTAAAGACTTTACATGACCATCAACTTGCTGGCCATTTCGGGGTGCGGAAAACTATGGAGCTGGTCCAACAATCTTTTTGGTGGCCATCTCTAAAGTCTGACTTAAGAAGTACCTTGATTCCTGTACCATCTGCCAGCAGAATAAGGGGTCCAACGTCAAATCTTGAGGTCTGTTACATCCACTGCCTGTGCCAGAACAGCCATGGAGAGAAATTTTAATGGACTTTATTGTAGAGTTACCTCCCTCAGAAGAATTCATGACTATTCTGGTAGTTGTGGATCGTCTGTCCAAAATGGCCCACGTTCTGCCCATGAAGAGTACACCGTCTGCTACAGATACAGCAAAGACTTTTATAAAGGAAATGGTCAGACTACACGGCTTACCTAACAGCATTGTTTCCGATAGAGGGGTACAATTTACCTCCAGAACAAACCAAACCCTAGAACAATATCTACGCTGCTTCTGCTCTTTTTCCCAGGATGATTGGATCTCTTTACTCCCGTGTGCGGAGTTCGCATATAACAATTCAATTCATGCAACCACCAATCAATCCCCCTTTTGGGCCAACTACGGGTTCCACCCCTCATTTCTGCCTAATGTCATTCCAGAGGCCTCAGTTCCAGCAGTTCAGGACAGAATTAATGCTATCCAGGCTAACTATCAGACCCTCCAAATGACCATGCAAAAAGCCCAGGAGGACTACAAGAAGCAGTATGACAAAAGGAGGAAGAATCCTGTGTTTAAGGTGGGAGATAGTATATGGCTCTCTTCAGCAAATCTGAAACTTCCTTGTCCCTCTCGGAAGTTGGGTCCTAGGTTTATCGGGCCATTTGCAATCAAACGAGAAATCAACCCAGTGGCATTTGAACTAGTATTACCAGGTTCCTATAAAATACATCCAGTATTTCATGTGTCTTTGCTTAAAACTGTTGTCTCTAGTCCCTTTCCAGGAAGAGAAGACATTCCTCCTCCTCCAGTCGCAGTGGGAGATGAAACTGAATACGAAGTGGAAGCCATTCTGGACTGTCAACGGAGAGGTAGGACAATTCAATTTCTTATTAAATGGAAAGGTTATGCTATGGAAGAAAATTCTTGGGAATCAGCAAATAATATCCATGCTCCCAGACTGTTGCAGTTGTTCTGAACCCGCCATCCTGAGAAATGGGCCCGACTGGGCATCTGGAGGCTGCCCCTTGGGGGTCACTGTCAAGGAAGTAGGATCCTGCCAGTAACCGTCATGGTCGCGCCAGGCGCATTCTCAGGCGCACGCACGCAGGCAGATGCACGACAACGGTAACATGCAGACGTATTACGGCAGATGCCTGCAGACGTGAGCATGGGCGCGAGCACAGTGACAGTGTTTGGCGCCCTCTGGCCTATTTAAACCTGCTGCAGTTGTATGCAAGTTGCTGGATTGTCATCAGCTCCCTGTGTTTCCAGTATCTGCTACCTGTATCTGTTTACCTGATTCCTGTTACTACTTGGCTTGCCTGACTCACCCTGATCTCCACCTGCATTGACCTCTGGCTTGGACTTGACTACGCTCCTGTCTGTACCCCTGTACCTTCACTTGTCTGATCGGTCTTGACCTCCGGCCTGGCTACTGACCCTGTTCCTGATTAACCCTGTTGTGCCTCTCTCGAACTGCTCCTATGGTACACAATCCCTGGCCTGCCTTGACCTTGTTCCTGGTTTCTCCACTGGAATACCACGCGCGGTTGCCCAAAGCACCCCAGCGACTCTCAGCTATCCAGCCATCAGCATCCGGCAATCCGTGCACCTTTGGGCACTGTATTCCCTGTCTCACTCCCAGGGTTACGCTGCACTTAGCTGCAAGGGGCGCCCTCTCAGCAATCCGGCCTTGCACCTAGAACCTGACAATCCATCAACCGTTGTGCGATGAGCTTTGCATACAATTTCAAATCGGTATTAAGGAGGGAAATAGGCCGGAAATTCTGCGGAGTGGTTGGTTCTTTCCCTGGCTTGGGTAGTGTTGTTATCAGTGCCTTGAGCATCTTTGAGGGGAAAGAGGAAGAGGCAACAGCATCATTAAATAAGCGAACCAAGTGGGGAGACAGGATCTGCTTGAACATTTTGTAATATTCCCCTATGAATCCGTCCGGACCAGGGGACTTATTGGGCGGAAGCGATTCAACTGTTACGTTGATTTCCATAGGGCTGAAGGGCAGATTTAGCTGTTAAAGTTGGCTTGCTGTTATTTGGGGAAGGGACAATTTGGCTAAGAAGCCCGCAATGAGCTCCAGGTAGAGGGTAGAGGGTTTCATAGTAGTTACTGAAGGCATCCGCAATATCCTTAGGATGGTAATGTTTTTTTTTATTAGTGGTACGGTGGACTATATAAGGAATTCTAGCTTTGAACCTGTAGCCACGCAGGCGGTTGGCGAGAATCTTCCCGGCTTTATTGCCATTGGTATAATAAATCATTTTAAGTCTCCTGGTAGACTTCTCAAAGTTCTCCATGAGACAAAGTCTGAGATCATATCTAATTTGTGATAATTCGTGTGATAGGGAGGGCGAGGGATTCTGCTTGTTCTGGGTTTCTAGAACATGGATGCCGTCAGTAAGTTCTTTAATGCGCCTTTGCCTCTGCCTCTTTACTCCTGCTCCCAACTTTATAAAAATGCAGTGTATGAACGCTTTATGGGCGTTCCACATGGTAAAATAGTTATCTACTGAGCCTACATTGTCAGCAAAATAGTTCTTCAGATGGGTTTCTAGGATTTTTCTAGTATCCTCCCTTTGTAGGAGGAGTGAGTTTGCTCTCCAGATCAGGATGACCCCAGATGAGAGGGAGTCAGCAATAGTGAGAGTCACAGACGCGTGGTCCGACCACGTAATAGTGTTTATAGTTGTATTGGTAGTCCGGGATAAGAGGTGTTGGTCCACTAGAAAGAGATCAATGCGGGAGTAAGAACGGTTGGTTGGGGTGAAAAGAAAAAAATATAATCCCTTTCTCCCGCATGGTAGCATCGCCATGCATCAAACAAGCTGTGTTGATGAATTGTGCTAAGAAAAGCAGGGCCCCTACGAGTAGATATAGAGGTTGTGTCTATTGTTTTATCTGGAGCAAGATTAAAGTCTCTCGCATATTACCAGGGCTCCCCTTCTTAGCAAGTCTATTTTTTTCAACAGTTTGTTAAGGAATTTGAGTTGACGAGAGTTGGGGTGTATACGTTTGCAATTGTATACATAGTAGAATTTATTTCACAAATTAAGATGAGATATCTGCCACCCGGGTCTTTAATTTCATTATGTAATTGAAATGAAACCGTATCTCTGATTGCCGTAAGGACCCCCCTTTTCTTTGTCTCAGCATTTGCAGTGAAAACATAGGGGAAGCTCTTGTGTGAGCATTTGGGCTGTGCAGTAGCGCAGAAATGTGTCTCCTGCGTGCACAAGATGTCACTCTTGAATTGCAAGGCTTCAGGCCACAATGACTTATGCTTAGCTGGGTGGTTGAGGCCTTTCGAATTAACAGAAAGAAAAGTCACCCCCATGAGAACGGTCTAAAGATGCAATGTTGTAGAGGCTTCAAGAGGAGAATCCTGAGGCGAGTATTCCTACCAGTGGCCAAAGAGAGGATGTCTATTGTAATGAAAAGGGTGTGTAGAAGTTTGGCCAAGGTACTCACTTTTTTAGGATGCCCCGTAGGTGGTCCTATCGAGAGACTTGCAGTGCTTGGGTGGAGGGTTGTGATGTCTCTACTGCTGCTCTCCTGGTGCGTGTTTCGTTCATGTGAAGATTCCTGAATGCGGCGCTTAAGATGATGCCATTTGTTAGTTGGAGCGGACTGTGATGAATAGGAAGAAAAAATGATACGAAAAAACAAAACAAAGAAAATATAGAACACAACTAGAGTTCAGTTTCCTGAGAAAAAAGGAACATGTTGGACCCAGGATTAACTACCCGGGTCAAAACAGTTTATCTGTATACTTGTATGCAGCAGGTTGCTGCTCAATAGTAATTAAGGGGTTAAGTCCGTGGTAAGAGGCTTCCCCTCCACCCCGGGACTTGAAATTCCTGGACACACCCCCCAGGTTCAGGCGTGTTTCTTAGAGTTTTTTGCAGTGACCATTCTCCATTCTGACTCTACCGGTTGAGCTTTTTTCGGCTGATTGGAGTTATTGTCCAAGTCAGGGACAATTTGCCATTCCTTGAGCAAGGATAGGCCTTTTTCCAGTGATGTCATAACATGTGTGGTCCCATCTTTGGTGATAGTGATATTGGTCGGGTACCCCCACCTGTAGGATATCTGATGATTCCTGAGGGCCTTGGTGATGGTAACCAGGCTTCTCCTTTTTTTCAATGTATTCTGCGACAGATCCGCATAAAATTGCAAATGTTGATATTGGGGTGCTATGCGTTCTTTGGTACGTATGGCCACCATGAGTTGCTCTTTAGTGTGGTAAAAGTGTAATCTCAGTATTACATCTCTTGGGACTTGATCGGGGAGGTATGAGGGTTTGGGGAGGTCAGGTCAGGAAGGAGCTCTGTAAAAAGGGTAGTGACATAGGCTCTCAGGTCACCCTGTTGGACAGACTCAGGGATGCCTCTAACTTTCATGTTGTTCCTCCTGCTCCTGTCCTCCTCGTTTGCCATTTTCACCTTGATACCCTCCATCTCGTCCTCATTCTCCTCCTGCGCATCCACTAAGTCATTTATAGTGGATGCAAATTCTCCCATTTTACATTCGATGTGATCCACTTTGGTCTCCACCTCCTGAATGTCTGTGTGAAACTTCTGCATACAATTCACCATGTCTGCCTGTATAGTGCTGTGCAATGAAAGCAGCATATCTTTTAGTACTGTGTCCAAGACAGGCTGATTAGTGGTGGGGAATTTCTCAATTCTTGCTGGCAGTTCTCTTGTGTCCTCCCCTGAGTCAACCTCCGGCCCTGTTACTGGGCTGCAGCCAGGATCATCCAGCCTAAATCTAGCCTTAGCTGGGCTTGCTGATTGTGGTGTATTAGGGCAGGATTGTGGGCTCTTGGTGGAGCCTCCGTGCTTGCTGCTGGAGGTGGATGCAGATGGAGGGGAGCAAGCATTATGTGCTGGGGTTGAGGAGGCGCCGGTGCCATTTTGCTTACCTCCTTCCTACCGGTATGGATAGAACTCCGTCATTTTCTGTGGCTTTCTGTTCTCTTTACATTTCTTGGTCATCCGATTGTGTTTGATGTCTGTCGCCAGGCTGGGGTGTTTGTGTGTCTCCTTGAGAGCCGTTCCGTGCCGCTGTAGGGCCCGATGTTGAGGAGCTCCGCTCTCAAGCAGCCATTACTGTCCGCGGCTAGCCACGCCCCCCCTGCTCTGCACTTTTTAAATAACCGTAAAAGAAAATGCATCTAACTCACTTTTTGAATGCAGCCAAAGCTAAGAATGCACAACACTGGAAACTTACAAAAAAGTCCACTATGAGAAATATGGTTGTGTTGAACATTGATTAAAACTTCTGTTGAATATCTTCTGCTCATCTCAGCCCTATGACCTATTATATTCTGACTATTTGCCTACCTGGTTCTATTACATTTTCTTAGTTTTATACCATGTGTGTATTTTTTCAAATACAACTGTTTATATACAACAGTGTACAGTAAATATTAAAAAATGCAACGGTAAAAAAAAAAAAAAGTTCATATGGCTTTGTATATAAACAAAGCAATGTGATACCAATTGCAATCACAATTGCTATGTTTAATAACAAAACTATGTGTGACAGAAGGCCAGATAAGGCCACTGGTTGTATTCAGAATGGGGGAGGTATTCCTCCAAAATTCTGGCAATTTGTAGAGCTGTTTTTTTTTTCTTTTGTTAAAGTGAGGAGCTAAGGTTGTTAGGTTGCATAATTAGTTAATGAGCCCAGCTGAAGGAGGGTTGGTTGTTCTGGGCTCTATAAAACTCCCAACCCACTTAGGGAATTTCCCCAATCCTGGATTCAGTTTCCTGTGTATGTCAGTCTGTGAAGCATGCAGGGCAGACTGATAACTCACAGGGCCCCAGGGCAATAGGAGATTATGGGGCCCCCAGGCAATCAGAGATTATGGGGCCACACAGTATACACACACACAGTATACAATCACACAGTATACAAATACATATACACACAGTATACACAGACAGATGTAAAAAAAACACAGATTTATACATACTGTCCCTGGTTTTACTGAGGCTGGTAACCCTGATGGGGCCCCCTAGTGGCCCAGGGCCCTTGAGCAGTGCCCGAGTGGCTCAGTGGTCAGTCCGCCCCTGGAAACATGACACTATCTGTGTGGTGAATGACAGATGACAAAGCCTGTGTGGCAAGGACTTTTTTTTTTGCTGACACTTGTCTGGGAAAGAGCTGGTTGCTCCAGGACTGTTAGCCAAGGATCTTGTGTGCTAGTAAGTTGCCAAAGTGGTAAGTATATTCCTGTTTTATTTTAATTGTATGGTTTTGATGACTGTACATAGTGTAAATACACTTTGTAAATGAATTGCACATTAGTTTCACCAAGATCTGCTGTTTACTGCGCCTGTTTATGTTCTGTGGACTCATCTAGGGAGTCAAGCACAGCCTGCTGCTGGGCTAATTCCTCACACCTGTGATTACCAAGTCAATGCTAATATGGTGAACACTTAGCTTTGTTTTGTTGACTAAAGTCTCGTACACATGATCGGAATTTCCAATGGGAATTGTGTGTTGACAGACTGTCGGTCTAAAACCCGACTGTTTGTACGCTCCATCGGACAATTGTCGGATTTTCCATGGACAAATGTTGGATGGCAGGATTATAAATTTTCCGCGGACAATGGTCTGTTGTCAGATTTTCCTATCGTGTGTACACAAGTTCGTCATACAAAAGTCCAAAGTATAAACAGGCATTCTCGGAAACAAAGAAGTGGTCGGTCTTGTAAACTAGCGTTCGTAATGGAGAATTAACATTCGTGATGTGGCAAATTATGAAATCTCAAATTACAGCGCACATTATCTTCTTCTTTAATAGGATAATAATGAAGCTGCTTTTCTGGTGATACTGATGGAGTTATGGCAAACAAATTTTCAAAGGCTTTTTTTTCCGGTGATATCAAGAATAATATTATTATGCTTGTTATTTATTTTTGGTGCAAGTTACCACAACACTATTATCCCGTAGTTTTTAAAATCAAAGATACAACTATGTTGGTGTCCCGTGTTAATTTTACATTGTATTTTTTAAAATTAATCTGCCTACTCCCAAACTGTCATTTGAAGTAAAACACATAGCCAAGTATTATTCTCCACAATTTTTTTATTGTGCATTAAAAAAAGAAAACAAATAAAATTAGACATGCTATCTGCCAATAGAACTTAACCAAAAAGTGCCTTCTATGCATCCAAAAAAATATATAGAAAATATATATATAGAAAATATAACAAATCAAATCATTTTTCAACCAAAAAATAAAATAAAAGCCTCATGCATGTGTCCTGCTTCTTAATATAAGGGGTCAACAATGCCAAGAGTTGGTGAAAGCAAAGGTCTGTCATCCGGAGATAATTGCAAAAATCATCTGGATTATTCTCCTGGAGCTCCCGCAGCAAAGGCATATGACATAATTGATCATGATTAATAAAGCAACCAATTTTTGGTCCAAGAAATCCTCCTCCTCAGTTCCTGGACTGGACTTGGGTCAGATAACTCCAAGACCAATAATAAATAACACGTTATCTCCTCCGATTCCGCAACATGGCTGGTTGACGAACGGCCGTTCAGAAATGAACTGAAAGCACAAAATTAAAAGCGTGAAATGAAAAGCACGAATCAACACTCACCAACCTTCTACTAACATGAAATTAGCAGAAGGATGGCGCCTGACAATTGAAATTCCTCTTTATCGGCTCGTAGTATGTCTAGTACGTCACTAGGGATGAGCTGAACACCCCCCTGTTCAGTTCACACCAGAACTTGCAAACAGGCAAAAAATTAGTTTGAACACGCGAACACCGTTAAAGTCTATGGGACACGAACATGAATAATCAAAAGTGCTCATTTTAAAGGCTTACATGCAAGTTATTGTCATAAAAAGTGTTTAGGGACCTGGGTTCTGCCTTAGGGGACATGGATCAATGCAAAAAAAAGTTTTAAAAACGGCTGTTTTTGCAGGAGCAGTGATTTTAATAATGCTTAAAGTGAAACAATAAAAGTGTAATATTCCTTTAAATTTCATACCTGAGGGGTGTCTATAGTATGCCTGTAAAGGGGTTCATGTTTCCCGTGTTTAGAACAGTCTGACAGCAAAATGACATTTCAAAGGAAAAAAAGTCATTTAAAACTATTCGCGGCTAATAATGAATTGCCGGTCCATCAATACACATAAAAGTTCATTGATAAAAACGGCATGGGAATTCCCCACAGGGGAACCCCGAACCAAAATTTAAAAAAAAATGACGTGGGGGTCCCCCTAAATTCCATACCAGGCCCTTCAGGTCTGGTATGGATATTAAGGGGAACCCCGGCCAAAATTTGAAAAAAAAAATGGCGTGGGGTCCCCCTCAAAATCTATACCAGACCCTTCAGGTCTGGTATGGATTTTAAGGGGAACCCCGCGCCCCCCCTCCTGAACCATACCAGGCCACATGCCCTCAACATTGGGAGGGTGCTTTGGGGTAGCCCCCAAAACACGTTGTCCCCATGTTGATGGGGACAAGGGCCTCATCCCAACAACCCTTGCCCAATGGTTGTGGGGGTCTGTGGGCGGGGGGCTTATCGGAATCTGGAAGCCCCCCAGATCCCGGCCCTCCCCCCGTGTGAAATGGTAAGGGTTACAAAAGTACCCCTACCATTTCACAAAAAAACTGTCAAAAATGTTAAAAATGACAAGAGACAGTTTTTGACAATTCCTTTATTAAAATGCTTCTTTTTTCTTCTTTCTTATATCTTCTTTCTTCTATCTCCTATCTTCTATCTTCTTTCTTCTATCTTCCTTCGGTTTCTTCCTCCATCTTCTTCTTCTTCTGGTTCTTCTTGTTCTTCCTCCGGTGTTCTCGTCCGGCATCTTTCTCCGCGGTGTCTTCTTCCCTTCTTCTCCTCGGGCCGCTCCGCATCCATGTTGGCATGGAGGGAGGCTCCAGCTGTGTAACGCTTCTCCTCTTCTGACGGTTCTTAAATAATGGGGAGGCGGAGCCACCCGGTGACCCCTCCCTAGAAGAAAGAAGAAGCATTTAAATAAAGGAATTGTCAAAAACTGTCTCTTGTCATTTTTAACATTTTTGACAGTTTTTTGTGAAATGGTAGGGGTACTTTTGTACCCCCTTACCATTTCACACAGGGGGAAGGGCCGGGATTCTTGTTAAAGGGGGCTTCTAGGTTCCGATAATCCCCCCACCCGCAGACCCCCACAACCACCGGGCAAGGAATGTGAGGATGAGGCCCTTGTCCCCATCAACATGGGGACAAGGTGTTTTAGGGGCTACCCAAAAGCACCCTCCCAATGTTGAGGGCATGTGGCCTGGTACGGTTCAGGAGGGGGGGTGCTCTCTTGTTCCCCCCCCTTTTTTCCTGTGGCCTGCTAGGTTGCGTGCTCAGACAAGGGTCTGGTATGGATTTTTGGGGGGACCCCACGCCATTTTTTAAAAAAAATTTGGCGCGGGGTTTCCCTTAAAATCCATACGATTTTGAGGGGGACCCTACGCCATTTTTTAAAAAATTTTGGCCGGGGTTTCCCTTAATATCTATACCAGACCTGAAGGGCCTAGTATGGAATTTAGGGAGGCCCCCACGTCATTTTTTTTTTAAATTTTAGTTCAGGGTTCCTCTGTGGGGAATTCTCATGCCGTTTTTATCAATGAACGTTCATGTGTATTGTCGGGCCGGCAATTCATTAATAGCCACGAGTAGTTTTAAATTACTTTTTTTCCTTTGAAATGTCATTTTGAGGTCAGACTGTTCTAAACACGGGAAACATGGGCCCTTTACAGGCATACTATAAACACTGCCCAGGTACGAAATTTAAAGGAATATTACACTTTTATTGTTTCACTTTATGCATTATTAAAATCACTGCTCTTGAAAAAATGTCAATTTTTAAAACTTTTTTTGCATTGATCCATGTCCCCTGGGGCGGGACCCAGGTCCCCAAACACTTTTTATGACAATACCATGCACATAAGCCTTTAAAATGAGCACTTTTGATTTCTCCCATAGACTTTTAAAGGGTGTTCCGTGGCTTTCGAATTTGCCACAAACACCCCAAATTGTCAGCGAACTGGCGAACAGTCGATGTTTGAGTCGAACATGAGTTCGACTCAAACTCAAAGCTCATCCCTATATGTCACTACGTTCGTGTTTGTTGGCTGACAATTGTGCACCATTTGTATGCAAGACAAAATCCAGGCACACGCCCTTCGGACAAAAGTGTACGAGGCTTTACAGTGCCTTGAAGAGGTATTCATACCCCTTGAAATTTTGTCATGTTACAACTAAAAACGTAAATGTATTTTTTTGGGATTTTATGTGATAAACCAACACAAAGTCAAACATAATTGTTACGTGGAAGGAAAATAATAAATGGTTTTCAAATTTTCTTTACAAATAAATATCTGAAAAGTGTAGAGTGCATTTGTATTCAGACCCCTTTACTTTGAAACTCCTGACTAAAATCTAGTGGAACCAATTGCCTTCAGAAGTCACCTAATTGGTAAATAGAGCAAGGTTGGGTTATAAAAACATATCCCAAGTTTTGAACATTTCACAGAGGACTGTTCAATCCATCATTCGAAAATGGAAAGAGTATTGCACAACTGCAAATCTACCAAGACATGACTGTCAACCTAAACTGACAGGCCGGGCAAGGAGAGCATTTCATCAGAGAAGCAGCCAAGAGGCCCATCGTAACTTTGTAGGAGCTGCAGAGATCCACAGCTCAGATGAGAGAATCTTTCCACGGGACAACTATTAGTTGTGCACTCCACAAACCTGGCCTTTATGGAAGAGTGGCAAGAAAAAGCCATTGTTGAAAGAAAGCCATAAGAAGTCCCGTTTACAGTTTGTGAGAAGCCATGTGGGGGACACAGCAAACATGTGATCTGGTCAGATGAGACCAAAATTGAACTTTTTGGTCTAAAAGCAAAATGTTATGTGTGGTGGACTAACACTGCAGATCACCCTGAACACACCATTCCCACAATAAAACATGGTGGTGGCAGCATCATGTTGTGGGGATGCTTTTCTTCAGCAGGGACATGGAAGCTGGTCAGAGTTGATGGGAAGATGGATGGAGCCACATAAAGGGAAATCTTAGAAGAAAACCTGTTAGAGTCTGCAAAAGACTTGAGACTGGGTTAGAGTTTTACTTTCCAGTAGGACAACGACCCTAAACATACAGCCAGAGCTACAATGGAATGGTTTAGAGCTCAATCCAATTGAGAATCTGTGGCAAGACTTGAAAATTGCTGTTCACAGGCACTCTCCATCCAATCTGACAGAGCTGGAGCTTTTTTGCAAAGAAGTGTGGACAAAAATGTCACACTCTAGATGTGCAAAGCTGGTAGAGACATCCCCAAAAAGACTTGCAGCTGTAATTGCAGTGAAAGGTGGTTCTACAAAGTATTGACTAAGGGGGGGCTGAATACAAATTCACGCCACACTTTTCACATATTTATAAGTAAACAAATTTTGAAAACCATTTATCATTTTTCATCCACTTCACAATTATGTGCCACTTTGTGTTGCTCTATCACATAAAATAAAAATAAAATAAATTTATGTTTTTGGCTGTAACGTGACAAAATGTGTAAAATTTCAAGGGGTATGAATACTTTTTCAAGGCACTGTACAATGCCACATAATCAAAAATAATTACAAAAAAAAAATTAAAAAAAAAAAAGAAAAAAAACTTTACTGGTACCAGGGAAAAACAATACTATAAAATACATTCAAATGATGTTTTTCATGAATAAAACAGCAGAAAAATACAATCATACATATAAGGTTAACTCTTTCATGATCAATTATAACGTTTCATGGCTCCATAATTTTGAAGACTGCAAAAGGTCAGCACATTTCACAAGAATGCTTCCTCGGGATCTTTCTATTGAATCAGGAGAAAGACACCTATCTAGAAAATATATATTAACTGCAACAATTGCAACAATAATAATTCATTCAACATACTATCAAGCAATTGTCCATGTTTTTACATACACATACCACTTCAGAGTAAGTAATAGAGGTAGCAGTCTGCAGTAGTCAATGGTTGCCTCACATCCTATAGGTGTCCTAATTAGATAATACAGGCATACCCCACTTTAAGTACACTCACTTTACATACACTCGCGAGTACAGACACACCCATGAGTGTACGTAAACTGGCTCTCAAGTACAGACATTCCTATTCCGCACAGCCGCATTATGGCCTGGAAAAAGCAGAGCTGCTGCCTGGAGTTGCCGCTATTACTAGAGGCCGCAAGTGAAGAGGCAATGTCCCGCCAGCCCAGAGTTGCCTGCCAGCCATGCCCGCCAGCTAGCCCAGAGTTGCCCGACAGCCAGCCCAGAGTTGCTGCCTAAATGTAAGTGGATTACTGTACAGTACTATAAACTTCACTTCCTGAACCCCCCACTACAGCCCATGGCCCTCCACTATAGGCCAAGATGCCCCTGACACCCCAAATACAGCCCCTGACTCTCCAGAAGTGAAAAAAGGGATCTCTTCACTTTAGGTACATTTTCGTTTTACATACATGCTCTGGTCCCATTGTGTATTTAAAAGTGAGGTATGCCTGTTAACCACTAGCCGACCAGCGCACGACGATGAACGTCGGCACAATGGCATGGCTGGGCAAATGGGTGTACAGGTAAGTCCCCTTTAAATCGCGGCATTGTGGGCGCGCCCTGTACTTGTGATTTTTTTTTTTTTTACAAAAAATATGTAGAAGAATACATATCGCCCTAAACTGAGAAAGAAATTAGTTTTTTTATATATTTTTGGGGGATATTTATTATAGCAAAAAGTAAAAAAATTGTTTTTTTTTTCAAAATTGTCGCTCTTTTTTTGTTTATAGCGCAAAAAATAAAAAACAGAGGTGATCAAATACCACCAAAAGAAAGCTCTATTTGTGGGAAAAAAAGGACGTCCATTTTGCTTGGGTGCAACATTGCACGACCGCGCAATTGTCAGTTAAAACGACGCAGTGCCGTATCGCAAAAAGTGCTCTGGTCAGGAAGGGGGTAAATCCTTCCAGGGCTGAAGTGGTTAATATATCACTTGAGGTCAATAAGCAGCGTAAAAAGTGTATACAACTTGTTACTAAAAGGGTGCAAAGAATATAGGAGGGAAAGGAAGAACAAAAGCCAAAAGATGAATACATCAACTCATCTAGTAAATATAAGTTTAAAAATATGGGATATGAGAACAAAATTACTCCAATGGCTCACTTACAAAGGGATGGGTAGGGGGTGCTATACGGAGACAAATGTTTTAAGCTTTTTTCTTATTGTTTCTTTATTTACTGAGTAAACAGTAAATTTGTTTTTTGACTAAGCAAGGCAATTTATCACCAGACAATATGATGGAATATACTGGTACTGAATGGGAGGGGTTTATGTCCCATATACATAAAGACTGTGAGGAGGATCATGGAATGAAGTTAGAGATAGAGGTCTTGGCATGAAAATTAAGAAAGGCTTTAGAGCGCAAGTCTAATCTATCCTGGCATGTCAAATTTTTGGAGGGTTATATTAAGGAAGGTCTGAATCCTCAAAGTTTTAGAATTCAGGTCTTCCAAAATCTTTAGGAAGTCAGTAGTGACTTTAAAACTGAGCGGGAATCTAATCTCCAGTAATGTATGAAAAAATGATAAGGTTGTTAATAGATCATCATAAAAGAAATTAAGGATATTTTAACGAGCCCCTTGCTCGCTCGGTTCCACTCTCCCGAAACTCCTCTGCAGCTATAGAATCAGATTGCAGATTGCAACATCTGATTGCTCGGTCATCCAATTTTCTGGGATTAGAACTACAGCTATGTGCCGTTCTAACCCAGTTGTGATAGCTCAGAACAAACACCAGGCAGGCTGTATGTAAGTTCAAACAGGAATCTCACTTTATTGCAAAATACAGGCTTTTATACACTAAAAGTGGAGGTGCAGACCTGCTCATATTACTCTAACAATACAGCTGTAACCTAATTAACCTAATTAACATGAGCTAATTAACTAATCCCTTTAGACAGCCTAGATGACTCAGACATGACCGTTAGGCCAGACTGGCCGTCTTGTAGTTCAGAAAATCCAATCAACATTATCACAATCAACATAGACTCTTCTTCACACAATAGCAGAGTTAATTAACACAAATAACAATGGGAATCTAATGACTCTTAGATCCCATAGTAGACTTATTTACAATACACATTTTAGCAGACAATAGACAGACAGGTGTTGGAATTTACATCAGCATCTCCTAACAGTATCTGTCCCAGCATTATGAATCAGCCACTATTCCAATATGGCAAATCCAGGGTCCCCAGAGTCTGTGTGTCCTGGGGGACCAGGACCCGAATCCACATTAATACCACCTCAAGGGTCCCCAGGCATACAGCTCACAAAGAGCACCGTTCCCCCAAATGCAAGGGCCCCTGATCGATCGGCAAGAGGCTAGCATACAGTCCCCTCCAAAAGTCTCTTTCCCGGCTAGGTCTGTCACATTTCTCCCTTTTTGGCAGGAGACTAACACAGGAGGAGACCCCAGACGGGTTGACTCCAAAGTTAGTCAGTAGTTCCAGTCCTCTAATGCCTGTACCCACACAGTACCCCAAACAAATTGTTCCAAACAAAGCATTACTCACCCAGCCAACCTCTGCCTCTCTCAGAGAACATATCTGCCCCTGGGGAGAGGCCTGGACTGGCCCTTCTCCCTGGAGTCCTTTCTGCCGCTGGAGGGAAGACAGGGTGTCTGGGCTCACTCCGTCATGCTGTTGGGGATCTGGGCCGACTGCCCAGCATCCCTGGGGTATACAGGTGGAGACTGAAGTCCCATCCACCTTCACAGGACATCCATCCTCTGTTAGTTGAGGGCAGAGTCCAGCAGTACTTGGTCCACACCATCTGCTCCGGCTAACTGTTGGGGAGGGACGATGAACACCTCCTCTCCCTTCTCCCCCTGTATCCTGATCTGCTGCTGGGAAGTGACCACCTCCTTCTCACCCTGAGCCTCCGGAACCGCCGCAGGTGTAGGGCAGAGATCTTGGACCCTCTGTCCAGTTGCCAGCGCTTCAGCTGGGGAAGTTCCTTGTGACTTCACAGATACTTCTGTTGGTGCTGGGCAGAGCATAGTGAAGTTTGGCCCCAATAACAGCTCCTCCACCGCTGGAGGCCCACCAGGTTGTTCTTCCTCAGCAGAAAAGTCTATCAAATCCCCTGTCTCTGCAACTGGTGTCTGGGGATAAAGGTTCACCATCTCCTCTCCGTGGAACCCAGAAGATGCTATCAGTGCTGGGCAGAGGTTAGCAGAGCTCTGCCCTGTTGTCAGCACTTCAGGTTTGGGGACGGCAATCTTCAGATTTTCCACTGCCGATTCTCTGGCATTCTGCTGGACAGGCACATTCCTCCATCCAAGATCATCCAATGCAGAAACAGGTTCATCAAGGTCAGTCAGCACTTGCTGCATCCGCCATAAGACCTCCGCCTCCATATCTGCGGGTGCAGGTTGGCAAAGCACACCGTTACTCTGCCACATTGTCAACTCTTCAGCCAGGATTTCAGAGTTGTCAACTGGTATTTCATGATAGTCCCAGGCAAAGGGAGCACCACCCTGCTGCTGAGCAGAGTCTAACAGCTGTTTGTAGGCGATCTCCAACTCCCATTCCTGAACGGCCAGAAACTCCAAATCTTCCAGTGCCCAGTGCACTTCTGAGACATTCAGTCTCCGCTCTCTGTGCTCCATTATTTCCTCCAAACGCCACTCCCGATCACTTCCAAAGTCAGGGTCCCTGGACAGCCTCCAGTATAACAATCCCAGGCCATCGTAGTCAAAGCTTTCCGTGGGGCTGTCATCCGCTGTCCATGGGCACACTTGGGCTACATACCACTGGAGGGCTCTGTAGCTCTCGTCCAACCGCATTTCTGCCCGGATCAGCCTGCTTAACTCGGCTGTCCACTCTTGGTTCGGCTGTTCCCTCAAAAACAGCATTCGCACTTCATACTGCGACCAGTACCTCACATGGATGGAGGGGAGAACTTTTCCCTGGTGTCGCTGCTCACGGGCTAGCGCTTCCTTCCAGAGTTCACAGCGGATAGAATCAAACCATCCTAGCAGGACCTGCTCTGATACTGGTCCTCTGTGCTGTATCTCCTTCTCTCGCAACCTCCTTCTGAATTCCTCATCCATGGTGGCTGGTATTTCACCTCTCCTGCTATCCTGCTACCTTGGATCCAGGTGATGGTTTGGATGTGTTCACGGCAAGGAAGCACGATCCCACCATTCCCTCCACGGCTCTCAAGCAAGTCTTTCAGCGTGGCTCTCCTGCAGGCTGGTTTGGAGTGTCCCAGTAACTGGAGAGCAAATCCCACTGCTGCCACCAATGTAACGAGCCCCTTGCTCGCTCGGTTCCACTCTCCCGACACTCCTCTGCAGCTATAGAATCAGATTGCAGATCGCAACATCTGATTGCTCAGTCATCCAATGTTCCAGGATTAGAACTACGGCATTGATTAAGAGATTAAGAGGTTACAAACACAGGATGCGGCAAGGACTTGATTTGTAAAAAAAATGTCAAGTTTATGAGGGTCAAGATGGCATTTAACAGCAAGTATGCATACAAATAGCCGAAAAGGGGTGGAAAAAAGAGAGGTAAAACATGTAAGAATTTTCACAAGCATGCAGATACTACTATGGATGGCACTGAGTCTGATTTATATAATACAGTGTTTTGCAATCTTTTTCCAGTCAAGCCACCTTTTAAAAATATGGACAATCTCTAGGTACCCCCTTCTAAAATGTAATAAACCAAACCAATATATTTACATAGCAGCAATCACACATGTAGGACACACAACATTAGAGATGATTTATTCTTTCAAAGCAAATATACTTTTACACACTGGCACTGATTAGTATTCCAGCATTTCTTCTTTCTCATTTTCTACCCCCCCATGCGGCTAACATGACCCCAATGCTGACATAGTGGGATGGGGGTCAAACAAGGATGCTACGCAGGTGCCCAATGTCCTTCTCGTCAACCAATGATGTCAGTGGTTAAGATGCTAGTGGCTAGACCTGCACAGTACCCAAGGTTGTAATTGTGCATAATGAAAACCTGTGGCTTTTTGTAACAAAAAAAGCAAGCTTGATCCACTGCTGACTTGTTCAGAATGTTTTGGCAATTTTAAGCAATATTTAGGCATTTTGTCAAGGCACCCCTGAAGAACCCAGAAGGCACCCTGGTTGAAAAATGCTGATCTAATATATCACAAATGCCTAATGTTTCACAGGTTTCTGGAAAGTTCAAAAAGAATCCATTAAGGATCAGGGAAAAGACATAAAACTGGTGATGGGCACAGTGGTGTGGGTAAGAAACGGATAGTAGAAAGCACTAATGATAACAACGTGGACATTGACACTGGTGTGGAAAATGTACAAGGTAATGGGATAATAGAAAGTAATGTGGTCTCTACAGTGGGTGCTATGGCACCAAATTCAAGGGAATATAAATCTAACACTACAGTAACCACAATAAGAAATTCTCATGCACATGAAGGTCGAAGTCAGAATTCATGAGCGATACCTAAAAGCACCTCCAATACTACAGATTTTTTAGAGCAGCCCCCAAAAGTAAACAGCAAAAAAACACCCAACAAATTGGATTGCTCTATTGTCAAACAGAAATAGATAGGAATAGACTATATGTGATTAAAGAGAAGGAAGGACACAAGGAAGGGAAGGGAGTGCTGCTCACCCCTATTAATCAAGACAAAAAAAGGAAAAGGTTCCCCAAGTGGGGTTTTTAGGCAGCACAAAGAAAGGTGGTAGGCCAATATATGTAAAAATAGATTAATTTTATTACACAAAAATAGCTTCAACACACTGGTTAAAAAATGAGCTCCAATACAGAGTGTTTACAAATCTCATGACACTCAGCACATACAATGTAAGCACGTAATCATAACAACATTGTACATGTATTGACAGTGTTAGAAATGTAGACCTGACGCGTTTCGACCTATAAGTTCCAGGTCTTCTTCAAAGGTCAATCTGCTAAAATTGTACAACAAAGGTGCATATGTCAAAAAAATAATAATTAATTATATAGATTTCAAAACAGGTATACCATATATTGACATGACATAATTACCCAATGATGAGTGTCCTATGCGAGAAGCTTTCTGTAAAAGAGGTCCCCTTAAAATCAAAAGATTGCCTGTTCACTTTCCCCTAGAGATCCCATGACATCACCGCTGCAGCCTCCAATCCCAGGGGAAGGTCCCAAAGATGTGGCTTACGAGAGATCACACAATGAAGCGCCCCCTATCTATAGCACGGACTCCACGGCCAGTCAGGTGGAGAGGACACCTGCAGCAACAACCCAGGAAGGAAAAGACAATTTGGAAAAATATGCATTATATGCACTCCAAAATTGAGTCTAGAGAATATATCCATATATCAGCCCAGATGTAAGATACCATGGATACATGTGTACACCCATTTAACGGGTCAAAGCCTTGTTATGCTGGGTGTGTGTGTGTGTATAAAACCAACACACATATGTATATACACATATATATATGTGCATACATATAATTTATAGTTAGACTTTTTTCATAGAGAATATCTCTAGGTGCATACATAAGGTATATCAAAGTGGTAAAAAAAGGAATAATTTTTGTAAAAACACCTCAACCACATAGGTGAGGGGTGTGAGTAGAATAGTCAATACCGGTGGTGGGGAGTGACAATTGAGGGTGAAAAAATGTGGGAGCGAAAACAAACCGTGAGTACCAGGTGTGGACAACAAGAGTGTGTAAAGAGTGAACACACAGAAAGTGTCATGCAGTACCAAAATCGGTGATAAGTGAATGAAAGTGGAGAAAAAGTGATGAAAAAGTACCCACGTGTAGGGAAAACCAAGTAGATAGAGTATATTACCTAATGAACAGGTGAAGATAAAATGTAAAGGCCGCACTGTGTTGCCCTATGTGCTTGCAATCATTTGTGGCCTGACCCAGGATTGGTCACAGCCTTGAACTGGGCTCAGTAGACGCCCGTCCAGGTTGACATTTAGCAAGTCTGAAAATATAAAGTAAGGAAATATTGTATACATTCAAGCATTTAAAATAGATATATGGTCATTGTAATAGACCGAATATTATATATTGGACAGCAGCAGTGAGAAAACATATTATCATAGTGTGTACTTACAAAGTGAAACTGCAAGGGAAGCCACCAACCAGACGGAAAGATTCACGGTGTGATATGGGGAGAAATGAGAGGGTATATGTGCCCTTGATTTGGGGCGTGTATCCGATGAGGGTTGATAGGTGACAGGTGCGGACGCCTCCCCCATCTGATAGGACCGATCAAAGGAGACCGTGCTGAGGGGCATGGCAGCTAATTGGCAGCCTCGTGCGGCCCCCCCGGCGTTCGGGGCGGGTCGAAACTCCGTCAACTGACGTCATCGCCGTCGCAATCGCGTGACGCATCCGCATCACGTGGCACGCGCGGGGCCCCGCGCATGCGCAGTGAGCGGAAACGTCCGGGGATGTCCCCGAACGCCGCCGGCAAGGAGGAAATCCCCAACATGGTAGCCAGGACAGGAAAAAAAAAAACCCCACTTGGGGAACCTTTTCCTTTTTTTGTCTTGATTAATAGGGGTGAGCAGCACTCCCTTCCCTTCCTTGTGTCCTTCCTTCTCTTTGGTAAAAATTTGGGTGGTTAAACACCCCTTCCCCGCTGACACACGGGAAGTGTAAACATGAGCTCCAGAATGTAGGGTACTCATATGTGTTTTTTATTGGTGTTTGTATTATATTAGGTATTTAATTTTAAAATGAGTAACTATCAGGGAGAGGAATGGGCCAATTTAATGTTGGGGTACGAGACGGATTTTGAACAGGGTGATCGTGTGAAAACCTTGATCTCATCCCTAGTTCAAAAGCTGAACAAAATTCTGGAGAAAAAGTCAGCACTTTTCTGGCATGTTAAATCTTTAAACAGATACATTGAAGAAAAAATTAATCCCCTGGGACTACGGATCCAGGTGTTTCCTAACTTGGATCAAATCAGTACCGACCTTAAAAACGAATGGGAGGCTAATCTTGATGCATGCTCTCGGGAGATGATGGCCATCCTCACCCGAGAGTATAATAAACAAATAGCATCATTAGATGTAGAAATCAATCATATAGAAGAAGCCTTAAAACCCTTTGCACAGCATGCCCTCCTCTTGGAGCTGCAGGGGAACCTTCGGGATAGCCTGTCAGCCCATAATAGGGGCATTTTACAGAAAAAAGAGTCAAAATTCTGGAGGGACAAATCGGCATTTACAGATGGGCGGGCATATAAATGGAATACTCATATCTCGCGAAAATCAAAAAACAAACAACATACACTACAACAACAACCCAGGAATACAAATAACAAAAAGAATATAAATAATACATCCAAACCCAACGATAAATCTGGTCCCAGTCAGAATCAAAAGGGATCCCTTAAGGGACCTGGGAAGTTCAAAAGAAATCGGAATAACAGGGGCTCACCCGAGCAAGATAGGAAAAAACGTATTGTGGATACTAATGTGGAGGATGTACATGACACCCCCACGAGTGAACAATCCATATTTTCCAACCTTAGATCTGATAGCTCAACCATAGGAACGAGCGAAACAGATCCTCCACCTTTGATTACCTCTACGAATACTATTTATACAAATCAAACATTAGGGCGCCTGAAAACTGGACCTCAGAGTCCTTTAAACCCGATACGGGGACCTCCCCTACCCCAGACAAACAGGGGAACAGGAAATTTGGATGCCTTTGTCACGAGGGGACATCAGAATCCCTCAGTGTAATTAATTTGTCATCCTATCCCCTATCTACAGCAGAAATTAGTGTACTGTCACGCGGCCTGACTTTTTGCCCACAAGACAATTTTGACATCTTTGAAGTGATCACTGACCTGCATCTCTTTGCACGGCGGCTATTACTTAAGAGCCTCCATGCAAAAGTTGATGAGAACATCGATACAACTGATTGTGCCAGTTTTAGTATGAGAGAGTTTAAGGCCCTACGGGACTTAACCCTTCTCTTTCAAGAAAGAAACACTTTAGATCTCATTGACCAAATTGATTTGGAGACTTTACTCTCCACTGCCAATGAATCTACAAAGAATTCCTTTACACGTTTCAAAAAACCTTCTGCAAAATTCCCTCCCCTCAATCTGAATCCAAGTATAGAGATTTTTGTCAAACAAATATCAAGAGATAGGTACGCCCTCAAAATTTAACCATAGAAGAATCCCAAGCCCTTGACTCCTTATGCAATAACACCAAAATCACAATTAAACCATCTGATAAGGGAGGCAACGTAGTCCTGATGAACAATGAGGACTACGTACGTATGTGTCAAAACATTCTTGATAATGGTGAGTGGTATAAAACCATTCCCATTAGACTCATACAAGCCTCCTACACTGAATTTTACAAAATGATCCAATCAGCATTTGAAAAAAGGAGTAATCACTAAGGACCAATACGAGTTCATCTGGATTAAACACCCAAGGGTGGCAACATTTTATAGCTTGCCCAAGATACACAAAAGTCAGATAGACCCTCCCGGACGACCAATCGTCTCTGGGAATGGGGGTATATCGGAAAACCTGAGCCGAGTTATTGACTCTTTCTTGCAGCCCTTCGTTTTGAGTATGCCCTCGTTTTTGAAGGACACAATACATCTGTTACAATCAATCGAAGGGCTTACTCTCTCAGCGGATTCATTTTTGGTGGCTATTGATGTCGAGGCCCTGTACAGCTCGATCCCCCACACTCAGGGGATCGCTGCTGTGCGGGTGCTCCTGCACCGAGACCAAAAATATGATGAGGCATTGAACGAGTTCATCATTGATGGACTTGATTATATTCTGCACCACAACTTCTTTTGTTTCAACAACTCCCACTACCTCCAGGTGCAGGGTGTGGCCATGGGCACGTGTTGCGCCCCGGCCTACGCCAATCTGTACCTGGGGGAGTGGGAGAAGGCCCTCCTAGATGATGGGGACCTCGCGGTGTACACGGGCCACATATCTTTGTGGTTACGGTACATCGATGATGTCCTCATCATCTGGGAGGGCTCAGAGGAAATGCTACTCCAATTTTTGAACTGTATTAATCAGAACAAATTTAATCTAAAATTTACCACGACCTATGATCATGATCAAATGACATTTTTGGATGTTAAGTTGGAACGCACCCCCGACAATAAGATCTCAAGCACTCTTTTCCGAAAAAGCACGGCTGGCAACACAGTGTTGCACGCCGAGAGCTTTCACCCTACAGTTTTGAAGAGGTCAATTCCATATGGACAGTACCTGTGCCTACGCAGGAACTGTTCGGATGACGCCCTCTTCAAACAGGAAGCTTACAAGTTACAAACTAGATTGCTGGCACGAGGTTACAGCCGCTCTTGCCTACGAAAGGCATATAATAGAGCGGCTGCACAATCCCGGTCTGAACTTCTTTCCAAAAAAAGGCCAATGGATGGCCCCAACACCGGCCCTACCAGGATCATTCTACGCTTTTCTAGGCAACATCAGGTGGTCAGCAATATCATTCAAAAACATTGGCCCATACTGATGAACGATTCGAAGGTCCACAACTTTATCTCTAATAGACCATCAATTACCTATAAGCGCGCTTTGTCGCTAAGAGATAAACTGGTTCAAAGCGAGTTCAAGGATGAACAAAAAAGATCCAAACACTCTTCAATCTTGGGGTCTTTTCCCTGCGGACACTGTTCATCTTGCCAATACATCAGACGTGATAAAATCTTCCGTCTTCCAAATGGGGCACTATTCAAGCCCAAACACTTTACTAATTGCCAAACACGAGGTATTGTATATCTTATGTCATGTGAGTGTGGTGCTTACTATGTCGGTAAGACCAAGCAGGAATTCCACCGCCGATGTCTAAGCACATTTACCACATGCAGATTGGCAACTATTATTTACCATTAGGCCGACATGTAGTGTCAGTACACAATTATAGAATGCCAAAAGTGTCCTTCACCGCTCTCGATCGGGTACATATACCAAATCGAGGCGGTGATTGGAACAAAACTCTGTTGCAACACGAACAGAGGTGGATATTTAAATTAAATGCCACCTCGCCCCCGGGATTAAATGAGGCTATCTCATTTGCCCCATTCCTAAAAGGGTTTGTTTCGGGCAAGACTCAGTAAAGCCCTTTTGGCCCTCTGTAGGCAACATAGAGTAATCTTGCCTGTTATGGGTCTTCCCCCTGTTCCATCTCCGAATATCCTTCTTCTTTTTGCTTTTCTTCCCCTCCCCCTTCCCCCTGGCAGCCTAACGGTATTTACGACATTTATGTATTGATTTTTTCTTTTTGCATATTTATTTATATATATATATTTTTTTTTTTTCTGTTCTTGCTTTAAATATGCGTTTTGTTTTTCATATACCTAGGCATGTGAATTGACTCTACACACATGGATACCTCATGTCAATAAATTTTTTTTCTGCCAATCAATGTATGTATCAATATAGGATGATGTGTCCACATATGCGATGGACCGTTAGTCCATATGTATCTTCCCTTTCAATTTTGTACATCAATTGAGCCCTGTGTTTCCCCCATGCTCTGCTCGCCCCCCCCACAAGAGCCGTCATCATGACTGCTGCTGCTGCCCTCATACCAGGTTTCTTTTTTCCCCAGATGTGTCTTCCCGGCAAGGTAGAGGGGGAGGAGGGCCACTGGCATGCCGGCTCCTCCTCCCCCCTTTTCCCCACTGGACACCCAGGCTGGTCCTGGCTACCATGTTGGGGATTTCCTCCTTGCTGGCGGCATTCGGGGACATCCCCGGACGTTTCCGCTCACTGCGCATGCGCGGGGCCCCGCGCGTGCCACGTGATGCGGATGCGTCACGTGATTGCGACGGCGATGACGTCAGTTGACGGAGTTTCGACCCGCCCCGAATGCCGGGGGGGCCACACGAGGCTGCCAATTGGCTGCCATGCCCCTCAGCACGGTCTCCTTTGATCGGTCCTATCAGATGGGGGAGGCGTCCGCACCTGTCACCTATCAACCCTCGTCGGATACACGCCCCAAATCAAGGGCACATATACCCTCTCATTTCTCCCCATATCACACCGTGAATCTTTCCGTCTGGTTGGTGGCTTCCCTTGCAGTTTCACTTTGTAAGTACACACTATGATAATATGTTTTCGCACTGCTGCTGTCCAATATATAATATTTGGTCTATTACAATGACCATATATCTATTTTAAATGCTTGAATGTATACAATATTTCCTTACTTTATATTTTCAGACTTGCTAAATGTCAACCTGGACGGGCGTCTACTGAGCCCAGTTCAAGGCTGTGACCAATCCTGGGTCAGGCCACAAATGATTGCAAGCACATAGGGCAACACAGTGCGGCCTTTACATTTTATCTTCACCTGTTCATTAGGTAATATACTCTATCCACTTGGTTTTCCCTACACGTGGGTACTTTTTCATCACTTTTTCTCCACTTTCATTCACTTATCACCGATTTTGGTACTGCATGACACTTTCTGTGTGTTCACTCTTTACACACTCTTGTTGTCCACACCTGGTACTCACGGTTTGTTTTCGCTCCCACATTTTTTCACCCTCAATTGTCACTCCCCACCACCGGTATTGACTATTCTACTCACACCCCTCACCTATGTGGTTGAGGTGTTTTTACAAAAATTATTCCTTTTTTCACCACTTTGATATACCTTATGTATGCACCTAGAGATATTCTCTATGAAAAAAGTCTAACTATAAATTATATGTATGCACATATATATATATGTGTATATACATATGTGTGTTGGTTTTATACACACACACACACCCAGCATAACAAGGCTTTGACCCGTTAAATGGGTGTACACATGTATCCATGGTATCTTACATCTGGGCTGATATATGGATATATTCTCTAGACTCAATTTTGGAGTGCATATAATGCATATTTTTCCAAATTGTCTTTTCCTTCCTGGGTTGTTGCTGCAGGTGTCCTCTCCACCTGACTGGCCGTGGAGTCCGTGCTATAGATAGGGGGCGCTTCATTGTGTGATCTCTCGTAAGCCACATCTTTGGGACCTTCCCCTGGGATTGGAGGCTGCAGCGGTGATGTCATGGGATCTCTAGGGGAAAGTGAACAGGCAATCTTTTGATTTTAAGGGGACCTCTTTTACAGAAAGCTTCTCGCATAGGACACTCATCATTGGGTAATTATGTCATGTCAATATATGGTATACCTGTTTTGAAATCTATATAATTAATTATTATTTTTTTGACATATGCACCTTTGTTGTACAATTTTAGCAGATTGACCTTTGAAGAAGACCTGGAACTTATAGGTCGAAACGCGTCAGTTCTACATTTCTAACACTGTCAATACATGTACAATGTTGTTATGATTACGTGCTTACATTGTATGTGCTGAGTGTCATGAGATTTGTAAACACTCTGTATTGGAGCTCATTTTTTAACCAGTGTGTTGAAGCTATTTTTGTGTAATAAAATTAATCTATTTTTACATATATTGGCCTACCACCTTTCTTTGTGCTGCCTAAAAACCCCACTTGGGGAACCTTTTCCTTTTTTTGTCTAGACTATATGTGATTAATCTCTCTTCCCATGTACTATCTGAAGCGGAAGTTGAGGTGCTAGAATTAGACCTGAGTTTTTGACCGTCGGCTACAGCGGACAGGATTGAGATAGTTAAACCTGTTCACATGTAAGCTCACATATACATTTATATATGATGAGGATAGGAAAAGAAAGATGGAACAGTGGAAAGGTATATATATAGGTATAGGTATATGGTGAGAGATTTTTTGGGCTTTGAAAGACCTAAAGGAACTCCTTACTGAAGGAGAAATAGACAGTAGGGATGAAAATGATGTGATCTTCCTGCAGGTTTGGAACACAGGTACATCTAAACAGTCACCTAGTCGGGGCTCAGTTGACGTTAAAAAATTGAAGAAGAGATCGAAAAAAGTTCCCCCTTTACAAACAAAAAAAAAGTTCACCCCTTTACAAAAATGTGCCAATATTTGGGCATTTTTGACCCAGACAGCGAAAGAGGTAGAACAACTTGATTTTATGCATGTAGCCTCATATGCACATATGCACAATTAAAAGCATTAAATAATCTGCAAAAAAAAACTGATTATAAAAGCTTCAGACAAGAGGGGTAAAATATTAATCATGGATGTAAATAACTATAAAAAAAAGTGTCTGGATATACTTCAAAATAAAGACTGGTCTATCTCTGAAAATATGCTTCTCTTTAATGAGCTGGCGGTTGGTGTGTATGCAGACAGAGTTATTGATGGTGAGATATACGAGGCATTCTTGGTATCACATCCGAGGACTCTGTCCTTCTATGCACTACCAATAACACATAAGAGTTTAACAACTTACCTGGAGACCAATTTTCTCCAGAATTGGCTCTAAGACTGAATGGGCAAGCAGATTGCTTGATGCATATCTGTGTCCCCATGTTACCAGTCTGCCTTCCTATATTCAAGATACCCTAGATTTTTTAAATGAAGTAGGAGAGTATTTCAGTGCATCATAGATATCTTTTAGTCTCAATTGATGTTAAAGGACTTTACTGCAGCTTCCCCAATTCATAGTGGGAAACTTTTTGAATGAAAAGGAGAACATGGCAAGGCCTTTTAATGGGTTTATATTGGGAATTCTTTGCCACATTTTGAATAAAAATGTGTTTACTATAGAGGCATGTTGTGCCCCATCATATGCCAACCTGTACCTGGGGGAATGGGAGTAGGATCTTTTTTGGATGAGTAATGTTTGATATATCTGTCCAGCATATTATGCTGGTACAAATATATATATATATATTTTTTTTTTCCAAAAAAAACTTTATTAAAGAGCAGTACAGTACAATTTAAATATACCATTATGCCAACAGACATTGCCCGTACCAGTGAGGGTATAGCCAACGAAATGCCCAATAAAGTTATTCATAGCGACTTTTAAATGAGACTCGAGGTAAATGGAAAGCAGTATCCCCCGACCCCCGAGCGGGCCGGCGAACCCGACACCCCTTATGGGATCACATGTGTCAGGCTCCCACCAGCCAGAGGGAGAGAGGCCCGGCTCCCCAGGAATCCTTACTAGTCTTGCGTCTCAGAACTCACAACAGTTTCTGGAGAGAATGGAGAATCTGCTAGAGAGGCAATCGTGCCACTCCAACAGAGTCCCCACTAAATTGGGGTGATCCGCCATGAATCTTTGAATCCTGAAAAGGACTCTAGTGCTTACGTTGACTTTGGAGGCTCTACTCCAAACAGTAATAGTAGGAGAGACTATACTGGTAAACTGAAGCTGTGATAATAAATCATATAAATAAAAGGGATAGAAGGAGGAAAAGAAAGAAGAAAGAAGAAGGGTTTAGAGAACAGCTGCCAGATAGGATCTTTCACAAGCTTGTCTGTATCGCTTGTATTCCAGGAATAAAGGAGATGCCCATATGTCTAGCCCAGGGTTCCCATGTTGCCTCAAAGGATTTAGTGGTGTCTGTCATAGTACTGACCAGTTTTTCTTGGGACATGATCCACAAAATCTTGGCTGCCTGGATAGATACTGTGGGTTGCTTCCAGGCCTTAGCAATGGTGGTTTTAGCTCCTAAAAGCATAAACGCTATCAACTTTTGCACATGTTTTGGGATCTTAGGAATTTGGGCATTAAGCAAAGCTATTTGGGGTGATTTCATAACAGGGAACCCCGTGACTTTTCGAATCAAAGTAAACATTTTGTTCCAGAATCCTCTTAGTCTCGGGCACTCCCACCATATATGGAGCATGGAACCCTGGGCCTGACAGTCTCTGAAGCACTATGGGGAGGTGGAAGAAAACATAATTGCCAGTCTTGAGGGAACAAGATACCATCTCATCAACACTTTTAAATTAGCTTCTATCAACGAAATATTTAGAATACCTTTGTAGGCTCTTGTTCCCCTCCTGTGCCACTCCTCCAGGTCCCAGGTCTCCCGCAGATCCCTCTCCCAAGCCTCCATGTAGGAAAATTTGGTGGTGGGTTCTAGAAGTGATGCGTATATGATAGATATACCCCCCTTTATATCTAATGCTTGGCCGCACCAACGCTCATATGGTGTGAATTCTAGAGGGGTGGAATACCCCTTCTTTAACAAGGAGAGGAAGTGAGAGATCTGGAGAAATCTAAATCTAAAGCCCGGAAGCTCAAGTTTATCAACCCAATGTTTCATCGTGATCTGCCCAGAGGGTGAAAAAAAGTGTCCAATACGGTACATCCCCTTATCCAGCCACCACTGGAAGGACTTGATGTCCATGTCCGGTCCAAAGCGGGGATTATGAAAAATGTGTTCGAGAGGGCGAATGACTGAGGTCAGGGCTGGGGAATGTTTCAGGGTGTCCCATAATTTAAAGGACTGGGATAACGCCAGTGATGGGATAGAGGGCCTAGATTTCATAGGGCACCACAGGAGGAAGTCTAGGGTGTGTGTTGGGACTGCTTGTCTCTCTATATTTATCCAATCGGGTTTCTCAAAATTAAAGTATACCATTGAGAGCTGAGCTAGTCTAGCTGCTTGGTAGTAGCTAGATAGGTCAGGCAGACCCAGTCCTCCCCTTGTTTTGGGGCTATAAAGAATATTGCGGGCTAGCCTGTAAGCCTTTTTTCCCCATATAAATGTAATAATCTTCCACTGGAACGCCTTGAGATGATGTTTTCTAATTTCTATTGGGAGTGATCTAAATAAATAGAGAAGCCTAGGCAACAGGGTCATTTTGGTAGAATGTACTCTACCTAACCATGAAATATTGTATCGGGACCAAGATAGGAGATCAGATTCTAGTTTGCGGAACATGGGAGGAAAGTTAGCCTGATAAAGCTGTTCAAATTTGGGGGTAAGGTTTATCCCAAGATAACGGATAGTGGAGTCGCTGCATTTAAATTTGAATGAGGGTTTGAGCCTTTCTACTTCTGAGGGTTGCAATGAAATATTTAGAGCTTGGGATTTGTCCATGTTAACCTGAAGACCTGAGATGAACCCAAAGGATTCCAGAAGCTTGCATAAGTTAGGAAGGGAGGTTGTTGGGGATGTGACGAAGAGAAGGATATCGACAGCAAAAAGAGCGCACTTGTGGGTGTTTGGTCCACAACGAACACCTTTAATGTTATGGTTAGATCTGATTGCAATGGCGAGCACCTCTATCGCCAGCGCAAAGATCAGAGGGGAGAGGGGGCATCCCTGTCTGGTACCTCTGGCTATTTGAATAGGGTCCGAATAGTATCCCTGTAATTTGACCTTGGCATTTGGATCAGAGTATAGGGCTTTCAGAATCCCCATTAATTTTTCCCCGAATCCCCATTGTCTCAGGACTGCAAAAAGGTAAGGCCAAGAGAGGGAGTTGAAGGCCTTTTGTAGGTCCAACGACAGTAAGGTACAAATATTTTGATGATATATTCATGCTGTGGGGAGCAGATGAACTAGCTTTAAGGGGCTTTATGTTGACCCTGGAGCAGAATTGTTTTAATTTGAAGTGCATCATGCAGTGTAACATGGACAGGATATCCTATCTGAACACTGACATATTTGTACAAGAGAAAAGAACATTACATCTATAGGAAGCCCATGGTGGGAAATATGATCCCTCTAGAAATGCTTATTACCAACCGCTCGTCCGCAGTATCCCTCATTTCCAATATTTATATCTATATATCTATATATATCTATATATATATATCTATATATATATATGTATATCAGATACAATAAAAAGTAGATTGCTTATGAGAGGATATACCAAGATCACTCTTAGAAAGGGCTTATAATAAAGCAAAAGGCAAAGAGACATCAATAGTTGTTCGGTAGAGAATAGGAGAAAAAATAATACAGTAAGGATTATATCCACATTTTCTAATCAGCATAAAGGAATTAGGAAGGCTATACAGAAGCCTTGACACTTACTGACTAGTGATTCTATAGTCAGGAAGTACATCAGCGATTACCCGGAGATTACTTAAAGGGAATCAAAATCTATTAAGAATCAATTGGTCCATAGTCATTTTCAGCAAGACTCACATACACACGAAGAGGTCAGGGGCCCATATAAATGTCCTTGGAATTTTAAAAGGTCCCTCAAATAATTTACCAGATGGATCGTTACATATAGCTTGGCATTTTGTGAACTGCCAGAAGAAGGGACTCATTTATATAGTGGTGTGCAAATGCGGAGCGTTTTACATAGGCAAGACCACGTGCAATTTTTGGCGGAGGATCTAGGATTATATCTATTATATCTAAAGAAAAATTGATGCATACACTGATTGGTAAACATGTTGCATTCAAACATAACTGATTCCTCCATGATTGGTTTTGCAGCAGTAAAGTATATAAGCATCCTAGGGGAGGAGAGATTTAGACAAAATGCAACTGCAAAGCGAAAATAAATGGATATATAACTTGAAGGCTACAGTGCTTCCAGGTTTAAATGAAGCATTAAGCTTCAATCCTTTTATATGTTACTGATCTCCCCCTATACTCCCTCTGTTTGGTGGTCAGAAGTGCCCATGTAATCTCTTGGTTGGATGGTTCCATTTTTTAAAAAATATTCAGAGCTATCTGAACTTGGTGTCAAGCTAATATTGACCTTGGGATTTACCCTAATTCTAAATGTCGTATGATTACCTAAAACTTTAATGCTCAAATTATAATTGTACACACTAATGGATTTTTTGTTTTTTGTTTTTTGTTTTTTGTCCGTGCAAAGTTTTTATGACATTGGTTTGTTTGCGGATGCCTGCTGCTTCCTTTCCCAGTGCCACTTTGAGTCAGAGACCCTGGATTACAAAATAGGAGGCTTTTTGGGTGGAACATCCACTGTAGGATGGCCCAGGGAGGCGGAGATGAGGTGAAGGCAAGGCGGATTTGTAGCTTGTGGTGTTGGCTCCATTTTTTATGGATGCAGTTTTCTGTGCATGTGCAGCTGGCAGTGATGTCTACAGGTAGTGATGTTCTCTCTCGGCTTTGCGCCATATCAGAATATAAATAGGCAGGATTCTCCCGACTAGCTGAGGCAGTCACTTGGATTGTGTGGCAGCCACCATACTGAATAAGCAAGAAGATTTTTTTTCTTAAAGGAACATAGCTGGGTATATCAGTAAGGATGGGATGATAACATTTATTTATTTATTTTTACTGCATTTTTGAGGTGACCAGCGGTGAATATTGAGGGTTGGATTTCAATCTTATTTTGCCCCTCAGAAATTTCACTTTATCCTTACAGGGGGTTGGAACTTCACCCCAGAGACCCCTCAATGTAGGTATTGAGTTTATGAACATGTTGTTGTAGATTATGGGGTAACCATTTTTAGCTGGTAACGGAGGTGTCATGCCTGATTTATATTTAAGTTATAAACAGCTAGGAATACCATTGGTGGGTTGTGCTGTTGTATGCCACAGCTAGATAAGTGCCATTTAGAGTAGTGATGACCATATAATTGGTTTAAATGGATTGAAAATAGCTGGTATGTTTTTTTGTATTGTATTATTTGTTTGTATTTACAGGGATATTTTCCATCTGCTCTCCTTTCTTGGGCATTATGAGTATTTTCTGGGAATACATTTAGCTCCTGTAGATAGATTTATACACTGTGTGTTTTGATGGATGATGGATGGTGACAATTTGTTTGTAAGTAAGCACTTGAATTGGGCCATTTTGTTCTCATATCCCACATTTTTTAATCTCAGTTGATTTAGTCATCTTTTGGATTTTGTTCTTCCTCTCCCTCCTATATTCTTTACCAGCCTTTAGTAACAAGTTGAATATACAGTCTTGTTTTATAAATTGTTTATTTATAACAGTTTTAGAAATCTTACAATGTGGTACATAGACTAAAGCATTTCAACATAGAGAAGCAGTACATGTACAGATGGGTATGACATATCAAGAGCATGGTCTTGTCAGATAATAAAGTTTTCCATCTCGGGTCAACAACTCTTATGTACTATACCATACAAAATAATAAAAAGAAATTAAACATCAAAGAACCATGAAGACAACATAACAAATAGTTAGCACCAAGGAGACCAAAGATCGCAAACATTACCAGAAACATAACAGGAGGTGTAAATGGGGCAAAATATTTAAGATTCATTATTTTCAGGAGAATACTCAGATTCATCCCAAACTTTCCACATCTTATAAAAAGAAGGCAATGAGTCATCAATCAATGCAGTCAGATGTTCCATCCTACGAATATCAGCCACTGTAGAAGTTGATGGAAAGTAGGAGGGGAAGTGGACAACTAGTATTTAGGTATAACTTGTTTTGCAGTTAGTAAAATGAAAGACATTGATCTCCCTGAGGCTTTAGATATACCTAAAAAAAGGAGGCCTAATAAAGTGTATGGGGTTCAGAGGTATGGGGGTGTTCAGTAACTTCTGCAAAAGCTCTTAAATTTGAGCCCAGAAAGGGCTAATAGAGGGGCACTCCCAGAAGATGTGGGAGTAGCTGCCCGTAGCTTCATTACATCTCCAACATTGTCTAGAGGCTGTTGTATTGTGGCCATGTAGGATGTCTGGGGTTCTATACCAAAAAAGAAGAATCTTAAATGCGGTTTCTCTCTGCACTACACAGCGTGAAATTTTAGACGAGGACTCACAAATTTTCTCCCAGTCTATTAAAGATATAGGTCTCTCTAATATAATGAACCATTTCTTCATATAATTATGAGTGGAGGCTGTAAGGGGAGAGGCTTCATGTAAAATGTTAAATATGGATTAAATTAATTTAGGTTCATATGGGCCATTAGCGCATAATATTCAAAATTGGTGGGTTTCTCCAGAGATAATGAGGGAGATTTAATGAGGAAAAAATTTTAAAGTGCATATAAAAGTACAAAAGTGATGTGGGGATCTGATGTTTCGCTTGGAGATCTACAAAAGACAGAACGCTACGTGTCACTGGGTATACAAGTTGCCGCAAATGAAAAATTCCAGCTTGAGTCCATGGCAGTATCCGAACATAGGATAAACCATCAGGGATGTCCGGGTTAAAAAGTACATTTAAAAATAGAAGGCCGGGAGAGGAAAGGGAATACCGATCCAAGCATCTCTTTCAGATTGATAGGGTAAAGAGCATTGAAGTCAGGCATAAGGATCTCAACTGAGGCATATGTTTGCCTGAGGAGAGCCACAACATATAACATGGGTGTACCAGAGCGGTAACCCCCATTTCATTCATTTCATTCTCAGCCCATCTATTTGATGAGATGCATAGTAATACTTAATGATGTCCGAAGTTGCCAGACTCCCTACTCCTTAAAGCTAGGACTACTGAGCTCGCAATCCTATGGCAGGCATTGTTCCATACAAAGTGGAGACATTTCCTTTGGAGAGCCTTAAATTGCGACATTGGAATTGAAACTGGGAGCGTCTCAAATAAGTAGAAAACAAAGAATCACTCACAAGGATTGTAGCTCCTCTAGTGGGACTTTTAGAATGGGTCACTAACAGTGTAGGTACAAAAGTAGAAAAAAGTATTAAAATATATTGTATTTATTTTAAAAAATTAAAAAGAGGCCACTATGACATATGACAATTGTGCATATTTAAAATGGATGCACATTGGTGAATAGGGGGGATTATAAGGAGCCAGGGGGCTTACAAGGAGCCACACTTAGCGCGCCCCCCGGGAGGGGAGGGGAAGGGGAGATGAGGGGGAGGAGCCCACACCTGCAACAGAAACCCAAGAATAGCCATGTATTAGTTAGAGGAAGTTTGATAATTAACTTGGTAATGTACTGAGTGTTTCCAATTTGTCTATGTGGAGACTGGCGTTGGATAGGATTTTTACTATGTAAATATATTGAAATGTTAATTCCATTCCATGGATGTAATCGATAAGATTTAATGATCGTGTGATCCAACAATGCAGTGGTATGGTAGGTCTGTTATACTATTGTAATGGATAGGTAAATAAGAAGGATAAAATGGGTGAAAAAGAGGGAAAAAGATGTGTGTGTGAAAAAAAAAAAAAAAAACACAGCAACAACGATGGCCTAAATGGAGAGGAGTGCATTGTGTGGTGGAGAATGGTGTGAATGAGGTGGTGCATGGTGTGGTAACATGACATGGTGCTTGCTTGGTGCCTGCTGTGTGAAAACAAAAATGAAAAGTGAACTAAAAAAGTGAAAAGCCAATCAAAATGTGAAAGTGTGTGTGTAGGATGGTGGAGAGTGCTGTGTGGAATGAAGGTGAAATAACCAAAAGTTTACCTTATCAGTTGTATAAATCGTGTAGGCTGAAGGTAATGTTGGACTTGTTGATAGGTTCAATGTGATAAGCTTGGTGGCGATCATGCAAAAATAAGGGCTCTAGTGTAGAAAGAACCTGGCAGCAGTAGCATTCATCCTGGCCTGTAGGAGATCATGATCTAATTATCAGGCCTCCAGTCTCCCTTTATATCCAAATTCAGGCAAATGGGATAATCATGTGCAGGTGCAAACCCCCCACCCACACCGCCCCCAAGAAAAAAAAAAAAAAAAAAAACCCAGAGGGATTGGCGCTGGAACCGCTGATGGAGCGGCCCCTGTGTGGCTCCCTCGGCGTCCCGGAAGGCCTACAGGCCCCGACCACTGTCGTCATCTCCGCCGCAATGCGCGTGACGTCATGACGTTGTGCGTTTTTGTCGCACTCCGTCAAACGTCCGGAGATGAACACGGGACGCCGCCGGCAGGATAGAGCTCACCTTAACTGCAGCGGTGAGCAAAAAAGGGGGCACGCAAAGGAATTCGCATGCCCCCCCCTTTTCCTGCCGGGAAGCCGCGAGGGGTCAGACTCACCCCAAGAAGGGAGAGGAGGCACCACCAACACCCGCCAGTCCAAAAAATGGCCCTCAAAACAAAAACAAAAATACTGGGGATGGTGTCAGTAGGACATGAATGACTGACTTCATGGGATCACCAACATAGCACACAGCAAATGTTGATGGTCTGGTATGTTTTTTGTTTATTTTGCATTTTTAACATTTTTTAAATTTTTTTTACATGGGCTGTGTGTTGGTTCCAGGTCCCCACGTTCCTGCATCGAATGTCAGTATGAAAATAGGTAGAATATAAATAAAGTTTGTCAGCAATTGCCATATAAGGCAATTGAATATCATGCAGTGTGGGGGTCTAAGTTAGATTCCCCCTCATGCATGGGATTTTTAAAAGTTGACCGAGTGGGAACAATTGATTAACAATGTGCAGGATACGTGAAGAGAAGGAAACACACAGCCCATGTCTTATCTCTAATGTGTCAAGGTGGGGAGGGGTGTTTAACCACCCAAAATTGAAATATGAAAAAAGGAAGACACACATAAAAAAGAGATAAGAAAGGCTGCGCACCCCGAAAATTGGATTAAAGAAAAATAATTTTCCCCATGGGGCTTTAAAACAGCAATGCACATAATGAAAGGAAGTTCTTAATAGATGTATAAAAAGTTTTATCCAATATCATGATTTGAAGTACAGTATAGAGAATCATCTGGTACAGTAACACACATCTTATTCCCCAGTGCAGTAACAAACACATATTAATACACATAATTAGGTTACATAATGTTACATAAATAGCAAGCCCCGACGCGTTTCGACCTGTATATGGTCTCTTCAGGGGGACAGTTGGATCTAAAAAAGAATTACATCAATTAAATTCAAATAGATAAATATATATATTATTGTGCATCACTTGGATTAGACCAAGATAATGAGTCTTTACCGCTAAATGGTGGAATGGGTGTTCTCTAGTCCAGGATATGTGCTGAGGGCCAATGGAAACACCGGAGGGCTCAGGGGGCCACCCTCACTCTCCCAGGAGAGCCAGCCTCAGGGGGCTTACAAGGAGCCACACTTAGCGCGCCCCCCGGGAGGGGGGGGGAAGGGGAAATGAGGGGGAGGAGCCCACACCTGCAACAGAAACCCAAGAATAGCCATGTATTAGAGGAAGTTTGATAATTAACTTGGTAATGTACTGAGTGTTTCCAATTTGTCTATGTGGAGACTGGCGTTATTTTTTATTTTCATACTGACATTCGATGCAGGAACGTGGGGACCTGGAACCAACACACAGCCCATGTAAAAAATTTAAAAAATGTTAAAAATGCAAAATAAACAAAAAACATACCAGACCATCAACATTTGCTGTGTGCTATGTTGGTGATCCCATGAAGTCAGTCATTCATGTCCTACTGACACCATCCCCAGTATTTTTGTTTTTGTTTTGAGGGCCATTTTTTGGACTGGCGGGTGTTGGTGGTGCCTCCTCTCCCTTCTTGGGGTGAGTCTGACCCCTCGCGGCTTCCTGGCAGGAAAAGGGGGGGGGCATGCGAATTCCTTTGCGTGCCCCCTTTTTTGCTCACCGCTGCAGTTAAGGTGAGCTCTATCCTGCCGGCGGCGTCCCGTGTTCATCTCCGGACGTTTGACGGAGTGCGACAAAAACGCACAACGTCATGACGTCACGCGCATTGCGGCGGAGATGACAACAGTGGTCGGGGCCTGTAGGCCTTCCGGGACGCCGAGGGAGCCACACAGGGGCCGCTCCATCAGCGGTTCCAGCGCCAATCCCTCCGGGTTTTGTTTTTTTGTTTTTTTTTTTTTCTTGGGGGCGGTGTGGGTGGGGGGTTTGCACCTGCACATGATTATCCCATTTGCCTGAATTTGGATATAAAGGGAGACTGGAGGCCTGATAATTAGATCATGATCTCCTACAGGCCAGGATGAATGCTACTGCTGCCAGGTTCTTTCTACACTAGAGCCCTTATTTTTGCATGATCGCCACCAAGCTTATCACATTGAACCTATCAACAAGTCCAACATTACCTTCAGCCTACACGATTTATACAACTGATAAGGTAAACTTTTGGTTATTTCACCTTCATTCCACACAGCACTCTCCACCATCCTACACACACACTTTCACATTTTGATTGGCTTTTCACTTTTTTAGTTCACTTTTCATTTTTGTTTTCACACAGCAGGCACCAAGCAAGCACCATGTCATGTTACCACACCATGCACCACCTCATTCACACCATTCTCCACCACACAATGCACTCCTCTCCATTTAGGCCATCGTTGTTGCTGTGTGTTTTTTTTTTTTTTCACACACACATCTTTTTCCCTCTTTTTCACCCATTTTATCCTTCTTATTTACCTATCCATTACAATAGTATAACAGACCTACCATACCACTGCATTGTTGGATCACACGATCATTAAATCTTATCGATTACATCCATGGAATGGAATTAACATTTCAATATATTTACATAGTAAAAATCCTATCCAACGCCAGTCTCCACATAGACAAATTGGAAACACTCAGTACATTACCAAGTTAATTATCAAACTTCCTCTAACTAATACATGGCTATTCTTGGGTTTCTGTTGCAGGTGTGGGCTCCTCCCCCTCATCTCCCCTTCCCCCCCCCTCCCGGGGGGCGCGCTAAGTGTGGCTCCTTGTAAGCCCCCTGAGGCTGGCTCTCCTGGGAGAGTGAGGGTGGCCCCCCGAGCCCTCCGGTGTTTCCATTGGCCCTCAGCACATATCCTGGACTAGAGAACACCCATTCCACCATTTAGCGGTAAAGACTCATTATCTTGGTCTAATCCAAGTGATGCACAATAATATATATATTTATCTATTTGAATTTAATTGATGTAATTCTTTTTTAGATCCAACTGTCCCCCTGAAGAGACCATATACAGGTCGAAACGTGTCGGGGCTTGCTATTTATGTAACATTATGTAACCTAATTATGTGTATTAATATGTGTTTGTTACTGCACTGGGGAATAAGATGTGTGTTACTGTACCAGATGATTCTCTATACTGTACTTCAAACCATGATATTGGATAAAACTTTTTATACATCTATTAAGAACTTCCTTTCATTATGTGCATTGCTGTTTTAAAGCCCCATGGGGAAAATTATTTTTCTTTAATCCAATTTTCGGGGTGCGCACCCTTTCTTATCTCTTTTTTATGTGTGTCTTCCTTTTTTCATATAAACAGGACAATAACCAATTCAATTGGAAAAATTGATTTACAACAATAGAAATGACCCAACGTTTCGAGGTATAATAAGGTAGACCTCTTCTTCAGGGGTAGCAGGTTTGGTCACGATGATTTTTAAATCTAAAAATTACAGAACAGAACAAAAATGAACAAACAAAAAGAAAGCACATTCATAAGCGTATGCAATACAGTAAAGAGTTGTTGAAATTTCCGCAGCATGGCCTAATTGATGCAATACATAATAAAGCATTTGTTACAATAACATGTATATACAAGTACTGACCATATATGTTGTAAATGAATTCTCCAGGACATCACCAGCATCCAGTAGGAAGAGATCGATCAGCCACAGCTCCACAGAGGCCAAGGACAGGGGGTCGGGGAGGGATAGAGAAAGAAGAGCCAGAGGGCGGGGAGGAACACCTGGGATGGATGCTTGGTCCCCAGAGTAGACAGTAAACCCCGGTAGGTACAACAGCTCCACAAAGGGCACCCCAAAAAAGACACGTCCACCCTTCACTAGGAGGATAACCCAACGCCAGTTCCTAGGAATTGGCTGGTCACCTCACCCAGCCACTGAAAATGTAAATAGAATAAACCATGATAAGAAAATTATTATATGTGACAAAAGCCAAATATTTCTTATCAATGGTTATGGTTGCAAAGGTATATGCAGAAAACTGCACAGATCCCAGCAGCCACAACTGAGCATAAAATCAGAGAGCATACCCCAAATCTTGACTTGCAATGTGTGAGACCACAGACTCAGAGACCGTTGAGCGAGAAGAAGGACAGACCGATAATATCAATCCAGGAATGTGTCTGATAGAGGTACGACCTCCCTTAAGCACATCCAGTTTGGACAGTCTAGAAACATAAAACATGGGAAAGGGAGGGGGAGTTTGTAAGTTCCTAATCAAATGCTAATCCCAATTGTATGAGAGCAATTAAGCATCCTGTCAACAAAGGAGGGAGTCTTACCAAACTAGCTCTCGGTTCTCAGAGTGGTCTGTGGTGTGCTGTAAGCAGGTGTAAGTAATGGGGATAGGGCTGAAATGCTGCTGTCCTTAATTGCAGTGGCCTGTGATTGGTCCGCCAATTCAAGTGGGAGGTGCGGGGAGGAACATGCAGGGATTGGGTAGGTTCCCCCTGAGTGCAGCGGCATGCGGCGTCATCCCCTGGACACGCCACCCAGCATGGAAGAGGGAGCGACGTCCATTGGGGATGTCGCTGGGCGTGTCTAGGCCATGATGCTCCATACAGAACGGAGCAGTCATGACGTAGATGATGTCATCCCACGCCGAAGTCTCGCGGTGCAAACCTGGCGTGTCCATTGGCATAGCAACCATGCGGACAGACTGCCAGAAAGGGGAAGGCCGAATGCGCCCAACTGACACAAGCGCCCCCCCCGTGTGCCGAGTGGAGACCGCGGGAAAGAGAAGGCGAAAAGTAAAAATGGGTAGGAAGGGGATAAAGCAAAGTGACCCACCCACCTGAGGAGAAAATCTCTTGGTCCATAAGCAGCTGGGAGAGACCGACTCTTCCATGGTCTGAGTGATCGCTGAAAAATAATCATACATAAATTCTTGACAAAATATAGTTTATTATAAAGGTCAGACAATTCATATCAGAAAGTGAAAGTAGATAATATTGGATATCTGTATCATATTCCAAACTAAGAACTTAGAATGATGGAAAGTAAACTAAAAAGAATCACTAAGTCTGGGGAACACCACCAATCTTCAGAAATTGGTGCATGTTGCAAAAAAACTGATTGGACAATCTACTGAAGGCATTAAAACCACATATTGAGCAGGACACTGAGTGAATGAGCCAAAAGTAAAAAGTTCCTAATGCTCAAAATGAGACATGGCTAATCTTGGGATTCCCACTCAGATCTTCCGGAGAAGAAGCCCTCCAGAAAGGGTCTGAATGAGATGGTACGATTAAGGCCCGGAGGTTTCGTCGCATTTATGCGACATGTCCACCTCTGTTCAGCCTGCATGAGTGACTTATTGATATCCCCACCTCGTATTCTAGGATGCATCCTATCCAGTATGAGGAAGGATATCTTGGGGGTGATCCCATCGTGTAAGTCCCTAACATGTCTCCCCAATGGGAGGCCAGGATTGCTGGTCTGCATTGACACAATGTGTCGGTAGGCATGTTGCCAAAAAGGCTGGATAGTCTTGCCTACGTAAAAGCAGAAACAGTCACAGAGCAGGAGATACACAACATCAGTCGTCTTACAGTTAGCGTAGTGTTTAGGGCGATAACGTTCTCCATTGGGGAGTGTCACATTACGTGCAGTGTTCATATAGCGGCAATAGTTGCAGCGACCACAGGTAAAATTACCTGGGTATTTGCAGGGATCTCGTCAACACATGTTGTTAAATTCACTTGAAACCAAGTGATCTTTGAGGGATCTTGCCCTTTTAAAGGTAAATGATGGATTTTTGCTTACGTACGGCCTATGGTTGGGTCCATAGATAAGACATGCCAATATTTGCTGGTAATTTTTTTTTGAAAATTTCATGTTGGTTGGAAAACCTTGTTATAATTGAGATTGGATTTGTTCTAGTATTTTTTGATGAGGGGTTATACAACAGGTCATTTCTCATTTTCAGTAAGGCTCTATTATAGGCCCTCTTGAGACAAGATTTAGAGTAGCCACGTTAGGAGCAATCTTTCCCTAAGTAAATCAGCCTCCTTTTTGAAGGTTGCATTATCTGTGCAATTCCTCCATATCCTTAGGTATTGGCTGAAGGGGATAGATGCAACCAGTCCTTTAGGGTGAAAGCTACTGGCATGCAGTATAGTGTTGCCTGCGGTTGGTTTCCTATACAAGCTGCTGCTAATGCAACCCACATCATCTTTGTGAATAGTGACATCTAAAAAGGTTATGGAAAATCTATCAGAAGTCATTGTAAATGTTAAGTTAAAGTTGTTAGTGTTGAGATGCTTCAGAAACAGTTCTAGCTGATCTTGCAGACCATCCCATATAAGGGTTTTTGCCCCAACCAGAACATAAACAAATTTGAGGCTATTAAGGATCTCCAATTATTCGCTCGCAAGCTAATTTGAAACAAATGTATTCCAAGGAAATACCCTCCTAACCTAATTTTGAACCACAAGAACTAAAGGCTTTAGACACACTGGTCAGCCTACTTGAGGAGAATGAAGTTCCTGATTTGATTGATCAGATCGATTTGGAACACCTACTGGGTCGTTTTGACAAAGCAGAACCCCTTCCCATGCCTAAATTCGAAAAGAAATTGGACAAATTCCCCTCATTGAACACCAACTCTAATGTTCTAGCGTTTGTTAAATTAGTAGGTAACGAGATCTGTAAGATCAAAATCAATCAATCTGACCATGACAACCTGTCAGTTGAAGAGAGATCAGCCCTCAAATTACTCAAAGAACATCCGGGTATAACAATAAAGCCCTCCGATAAGTGGGGAAATATTGTCATTATGGACAATAAAAAGTACATTGACATGTGTATGAAAATTCTGGAAAACAAAAAATGGTATTGCAAAATGAACGCAAATAGAATTGCCAAATTCAGCCAGGAATTTTATTCCTTGGTTGATTCTGACTTTGAACAAAATATCATAACCAAACCTGAATGGGAATTTATCAGAACGAAACAACCTAAAATTCCAACGTTCTATGCCCTGCCCAAGTTGCACAAATGCATTAATGTCCCTCTGGTAGATCCATTGTATCTGGGAATGGGTCACTAACTGAAAACCTTAGTACTTTCATTGATGGGCATTTACGCCCATATGTAACCAACCTCCGGAGTTACCTTCGGGACACCCTCCACCTACTACAGGTCTTAAGCCTCATACACACGATAGGACTTTCCCTTGGATTTTTGTACAAAGGGCGTTGGCCATAAGTTTGTATTGCATACACACGGCAAAACTTTTTCAGCCAGCTTTCACCAAATCACGTGGTTTTTCAGCTCTTTACCACCACCCTTTGGTCAACTTCTGTATTGTTGTCTGATATTGTGTCAATCTCGCCGCTTTTATCGGCGAGATTGACACCTTGCGAGCCGGGTTCACACTGGTGCAGGAATCCGACTTGGATCCCCGAAAATGCCAGGCATTGTGTTTGGTATGAATCTTGAGGGGGAACTCCATGCCAAATTTTAAATAAAAAAACGGCATGGGTTCCCCTCCAGGAGCATACCAGGCCCTTAGATCTGGTATGGATTTTAAGGGGAACCCCTACACCGAAAAAATGTCATGGGGTCCCTCCAAAATCCATAACAGACCCTTACCCGTGCTCGCAGCCTGGCCGGTCAGGAAAGGGGTGGGGACGAGCTAGCAGCCCCCCTCCTGAACCGTACCAGGCTGCATGCCCTCAAAGCACCTTGTCCCTATGTTGATGAGGACAAGGGCCTCTTCCCGACAACCCTGGCCATTGGTTGTCAGTGTCTGCAGGCGGGGGGCTTATCAGAATCCAGGAGCCCCTTTTAATAAGGGGACCCCCAGATCCTGGCCCCTCACCCTATGTGAATGAGTATGGGGTACATTTTAAAGTAATTTATTAGGCAGCTCCGGGGGTCTTCTTCCAACTTTGGGGGGTCTTCTTCTGACTTCGGGGGTCTCTCTGGCCTCTTCTCCCGGTGTCCGGTTCTTCTCCGCTCTCTCTGCCCTCCTCCCGGTGTCCAGTTCTTCTGCCGGGCACCTCCGCTATCTTCTGCCGCTCTTTTGCTAGTGGTGGCCCGGTCTTCTGCGTCGTCTTCTTCCCTCTTCTTTTCTTCCTATGTTGACACAACGCTTTTTCCCGCTCTAATGCTGTGTGAGCGCTCCACAATGACTTATATAGGCATGGGGCAACATGCCCCGGGACTGTGTAGTCATAAGGGGCGGGGTCACCGCCTATATATAACTCATGCGGAGTGCACACACAGCATTACAGCGGGAGAGAGTGTTGTGTCAACATCGGAAGAAGAGAAGAGGGAAGAAGACAACGCAGAAGACCAGGCCACTGCTAGCAAAAGAGCAGCAGAAGAACCGGACACCGGAAGAAGAGGCCAGAGAGAGCAGAGAAGAACCGGACACCGGGAGAAGATGCCGGAGAGAGCGGAGAAGAACCGGACACCGGGAGAAGAGGCTGGAGAAAGTCAGAAGAAGACCCCTGAAGTCGGAAGAAGACCCCCAGAGCTGCCTAATAAATTACTTTAAAAACCTGTGTAGTGTGTTTTTTTATTGACACTTTTTTCCCTAGGTGAATGGTTAGGGGTATGATGTACCCCATACTCACTCACATAGGGTGGGGGGCCAGGATCTGGGGGCCCCCTTATTAATATAAGCCCCCGTCCGCAGACCCCGACAACCAATGGCCAGGGTTGCTGGGAAGAGGCCCTTGTGCTCATCAACATGGGGACAAGGTGCTTTGGGGTGGGGGGGCCGCAGGGCGCTCGCTCATCCCCACCCCCTTTCCTGACCGGCCAGGCTGCTTGCTTGGATAAGGGTCTGGTGTGGATTTTAGGGGGGACCCCACACCGTTTTTTCGGCATAGGGGGTTCCCCTTAAGATCCATACCAGGCCCCCAGAGGGGAATTCCCTCTCGCGCTTTCCGCAATAGGAAAATGTTTTTATGGCTGCGTACTGTAGTTTGTACAAAAGTCAGATGGTTTTGTGTACACACGATCGGACTTTGTTCCATCGGAAGTTTGTCTGTTCGCACAGCCAACAAAAGTCCGATGGAAACAGAAAAAGTTTGTCCGATGGAACATACACACGGTCGGATGTTGCTCAAAAACAGCTAATTTGCATGTTTGATGTCAAAAAGTCTGATCGTGTGTGTACGGGCCTTTAGATGGGTTGTGTATTTCCTCCACGGCGATCCTGGTGGCCATCAACGTGGAGGCATTATACAGATCGATACCCCATGATAAGGGTCTTACCTGTATTAGACATGTCATCTCTCAGGACAACAGATTTGATGAAAAAATTAATGAGTTCTTGCTGGGTTCCCTTGATTACATTCTCCAACACAATCACCTCACTTTCAACGGCTCCCACTTCCTCCAGGTGCAGGGTGTTGTGATGGGGAACTCGTGTGCCCCATCGTACACCAATCTGTACCTGGGGGAGTGGGAGCGCATGATCAACTGGTCTGAGACCCTGGGCCCCTTCATGAAAAATGTTAGTCTCTGGCTCAGATTTATTGATGATATCCTCCTTATATGGGATGGTCCGCAAGATAAGCTAGAACTGTTTCTAAAGCATCTCAACACGAGCAACTTTAACTTAACATTTACAATGACTTCTGATAGATTTTCCATAACCTTTTTAGATGTCACTATTCACAAAGATGACGTGGGTCGCATTAGCAGCAGCTTGTATAGGAAACCAACCGCAGGCAACACTATACTGCATGCCAGTAGCTTTCACCCTAAAGCACTGGTTGCATCTATCCCCTTCAGCCAATACCTAAGGATACGGAGGAATTGCACAGATAATGCAACCTTCAAAAAGGAGGCTGATTTACTTAGGGAAAGATTGCTCCTACACGGCTACTCTAAATCTTGTCTCAAGAGGGCCTATAATAGAGCCTTATTGAAAATGAGAAATGACTTGTTGTATAACCCCTCATCAAAAAATACTAGAACAAATCCGATCTCCATTATAACAAGGTTTTCCAACCAACATGAAATTTTCAAAAAAAAATTACCAGCAAATATTGGCATGTCTTATCTATGGACCCAACCATAGGCCGTACGTAAGCAAAAATCCATCATTTACCTTTAAAAGGGCAAGATCCCTCAAAGATCACTTGGTTTCGAGTGAATTTAACAACATGTGTTGACGAGATCCCTGCAAATACCCAGGTACTTTTACCTGTGGTGGCTGCAACTATTGCCGCTATATGAACACTGCACGTAATGTGACACTCCCCAATGGAGAACGTTATCGCCCTAAACATTACGCTAACTGTCAGACGACTGATGTGTTTCTCCTGCTCTGCAACTGTTTCTGCTTTTACGTAGGCAAGACTATCCAGCCTTTTTGGCGACATGCCTACCGACACATTGTGTCAATGCAGACCAGCAACCCTAGCTTCCCATTGGGGAGACATGTTAGGGACTTACACGATGGGGTCACCCCCAAGATATCCTTCCTCATACTGGATAGGATGCATCCTGGAATATGAGGTGGGGATATCAATAAGTCACTCATGCGGGCTGAACAGAGGTGGACATTTTGCCTAAATGCAACGAAACCTCCGGCCCTTAATCATACCATCTCATTCAGACCCTTTCTGGAGGGCTTCTCCTCTGGAAGATCTGAGTAGGAATCCCAAGATTAGCCATGTCTCATTTTGAGCATTAGGAACTTTTTATTCAATACAAGGTTTTAATGCCTTCAGTAGATTGTCCAATCAGTTTTTTTGCAACATGCACCAATTTCTGAAGATTGGTGGTGTTCCCCAGACTTAGTGATTCTTTTTAGTTTATTTTCTATCATTCTAAGTTCTTAGTTTGGAATATGAAACGGGGGGGAGATGGGCGGAGCAGACATGCATTGTTAGAGCTCTGCACCGCTGAGGAGAAAAGAGAAGGACAAAGCGGAGCCTGCAGGCTCAAAAGGTATCCATTTGAACCTTTTTGGCCCAGGGAACAAACTGTGAAAGTTTGGGCAGGAAATATGGTACTGGGAGGAAACCGTGGCAGAAATAAAAATCACCTCACAAAGAGCTCACAGGCACTCACTGCAACTAAAGCAGCTCCAGTCACCTCACAAGATACAGCATCAGGGCGCTCTCACAGACAGAAAATGTCACAGCAAGACTCTCCATTTGTGTCAGATACAGAACAAATCCTCTCACAAACTTCTCCACAAGACTCCTCAGCATCCCCAGTAATATTATTACAATTTGAAAAGATGCTTCATAAGGCTTTAAAACAAACCTCAGACCAAATAACAAAAAGCCTAACCAAAGAAATAAGAGAGCTGGGAAACCGCACCGCAGCCTTAGAAATAAAAATGGACGAAATTGAAATTACAACCCAAGAAAATATAACAGAATTGGAACAATTAAAAGAAGAGAATTTAATACTTCAAGCTAAGCTCGAAGATTACGAAAATAGAGCCAGACGTTCAAACTTGCGCATAAGGGGAATACCTGAAACTGTGACAGACCTGCAATCTACTATTACTGCTCTATTACAAGAACTAAAGCCAGATATCCCTATTGAACGTTTAGAACTGGACAGAGTACACAGAGCCCTCACAGCCAAAAAGAAAGATGGACCCCCACGTGATATAATCACAAAATTTCATTATTACAGAACGAAAGAACAAATACTAATTGCTGCAAGAGAAAAAAAGGAACTTAATTTTCAAGGACACAATTATCAAATTTTTGCTGACCTATCCCAACTTACTATTACTAAAAGACGATCCATGAAACCCCAACTAATGGAACTGCAACGCCACAACATTATGTATCAATGGGGCTTCCCCTTTTCAGTCAGATTTATCTACCAAGGTACAATTTACAGAAGCAGATCAGCAGATGAACTACAACAAACCCTTTTAAAATTAAATCTGACAGAACCCACAAGCAGCAACTCTCCCACACGCAGAAGAATGACATCATCTTCACCTTCAGGCAGCACTCAGAAAATTTCAGAACAAAATGGGAATCATCATTCTCACAAAAGAGGCCGTTATGCCACATCATCCATGGACCAAGAAGATTCAATGGACTGACATCCTAATTCCTGATATCTCTTCATTTATTAAACTAAGAGATGGTTCTCTATAAAAAACCTGTATTTATAACTGAATGTAACTGCATTCTGATAGTCACACACTGTGTGGGATCATGTTACATTCCAGTTATATTTCTTATTACTTCTGATTCATATAGCCTTAGAATACATAAGTGAAATAAGGAAATTCTTGTTCAGTTATATATTATCAGGTAATAACAATAGATTTATTACTTTTTAGGACAAATATGTTCAATAATCCAGAAGTAATGGAAGCTTTTTCTTTCTTTTCTTAAAACAAATATATTATTACCTAACTAGTTCCTAGAATTATGTTTTTGTTTATTCTAATCTGAAGCAATACAACCTCAATTTTATGAGTTAACATATCTAAACAGTTACATATGAATAAAATATGTAACTGTTTACTCTAAAAGTTTGAATTATTTTGGGATTTTAACCCTATCTTCATCAATTCCAAAGTTATTAACAGTACCTTTCTAACTGAATTATTTAGCCTAGGGCAAGACTAACCATATACAACCACCCTGGAATAAATAATTTCAACAAAAACTATATTCTGCACTCCAATTAATGAAACATCATTTTGATGTCTTTTGACATAGCACTTCTCTCCTGTGAGCGGAAGATCCGTGTACCCCCATTAGCCCTCCTCATTCTCCCAACCATATTATGTGGGAGTGTGACGAAGGCACTTATTCCCCTGAGAGAGATATTTACTCTCTTTCACGGGTAAATTGTGATTACTTGCAAAAAATAATTTATACAATGTATCATCTAATCTCATATGTTTTTTGTTTACTCTTTACTCCAGAATTCACTGGTTTCTTTTCTATCTATTCATCTCTTCAGTCCACACAGGTTGATCTGCGCAGTCAGCTCTGCATAACAAAAAGTAAGTCAAAACTATTTGATCTGTTGCCATGGCACCACTGAATATACTTTCCCTGAATGTTCAGGGAATAAATGTCCCTCAAAAAAGGACCAAAGCCTTCCGTACTTTTCATAACAAGAAGGCTCACATAGTATGCCTCCAAGAAACACACTTCACCAAAGATTCTACTCCAAAATATATTTCTCCTTTTTATCAACAAATTTACACGGCTTCTGCCTGTACCAAGCAAAGGGGAACTCTAATTGCGTTTCACTGATCCACACCATTCACCTTATCATCAGAAATTAAAGACCCAGAAGGTAGATACCTGATACTCATGGGTTATATAATGGATACAGCAATCACGGTGATTTCCTACTACGCTCCTAACAAACAACCTACACCATTCCTCTCACATATATTACAAGTGATTAATACACACAAAATAGGAACAGTGATAATGTGTGGGGATTCGAACCAGGTCCTCCTCCCATTTCTAGATAAATCACCTTTTACACCATCCAAAATAACCTCTAGATTACCTTTTTCTCAACTTCTTTCCAAATACAATCTGGTAGATTCGTGGAGAGAAAGTAACCCAATGAAAAAGAAATGCACTTATTTCTCGCACCCTCATCAAACCTTCACCAGAATAGATCATATTTTTCTAACAATAGGAATGATACCAGAAATTATTGCATCAGATATAATTCTGATTCCGTGGTCTGACCATAATGCAGTATACACTACTATAGCCTCAGCCATACCAAAAGCGCATGACCCAACGTGGTACTTACCGGACATAATGCTCAAACACCCACTACATCAGATGGCCATTGAACAAGCTTTAAAGGAATACATATCAATTAATAATACAACAGACATCTCCCCAATAACACTGTGGGAAGCTCATAAGCCTGTCTTGCGTGGTACAATACAAAGACAAATGGCACTATTTAAACGGGAACGCAAAAATCTAGCAAAAAAACTAGAACTCAATTTTAATGCAGCTTACATATCATTTCAAGATAATCCATTTCAGAGTACAAAATCTCATCTGGAAAAATCTAGATTGGAATACGATCTATTTCTCACTGAGTCAGTTGATAAATCCCTCAAACGCTCCAAACACAATTTCTACATGAATACAAACAAACCAGGTACATATTTGGCTCGGGCATTAAATTCAACTAACAAATCTTTCAAACCAATACGTTTGAAATTATCAAAAAGTGTTTACACTTGTAATCCAGTTAAAATAGTCCATAAATTTCACTCACATCTCGCAACTTTATACAAGACAAACAATGAATTTAATCCTACAGAGGCTGAATCCTTCTTCTCAAAAATAACCTTACCTGAGTTATCTCAGAATCAAAAAAGCAGTTTGGATGAGCCTATAACTATAGATGAAGTTGCTAACGCCATAAAAGACCTAAAACTTAACAAAAGACCAGGCCCAGACGGCTACTCGGCTTTATACTATAAAACGTTCTCAGAAATACTCTCTCCCATTCTCACTGAAACTTTTAACAAACTTCTAGATGGACATTCTTTTCGGCAAGAAACACTAATGGCAATTGTTTGTATGATCCCAAAACCCCTTTCTGATGATACTTCCTGTGTGAATTATCGGCCTATCTCTCTGTTAAACCTCGATATTAAATTATTAGCAAAAATAATAGCAAAACGCCTCAATAGCATTATAGGAAAATTAATACATAGAGATCAAGTAGGCTTCATGCCAAATAGACAGGCAGGCGATAATATACGCAGGGCAGTGTTATTGGCACATATTGCTAAAAAACGGAAAATCCCTTTATGTTTTCTATCTCTCGATATTAAGAGGGCATTTGACACAGTATCCTGGCAATATCGTAGTAGTTCATCGCCATTCCACGAGTGCGTGCAATTATAAAGGGTGACATGTTTGGTATCTATTTACTCGGCGTAACATCATCTTTCACATTATACAAAAAAATTAGGGTAACTTTACTGTTTGGATTTTTTAAAATTCATGAAAGTGTCACTTTTCCAAAAATTTGCGTTTAAAACACCGCTGCACAAATACCGTGTGATAAAAAATATTGCAACAATCGCCATTTTATTCTCTAGATTCTCTGCTAAAAAAATATATATAATGTTTGGGGGTTCTAAGTAATTTTCTAGCAAAAAATACGGATTTTAACTTTAATGTGCATTTTTGGGGCATTGCGGTGCGAATTACAAGCCCATTATCTCCTATCTGATTCGCAGATGCAGTGGGGTTTGCGGCGGCTCCCTCCCCCTCCTTTGGGATCGTATATCCTGCTAACCTGGTACTCCCTTCAGAAACCTCCAAGAGTGAGCCTACAGAGGGGATTTACACTATTTGGCCCATCCTTCTCTTCCTCCATTCATTCCAACACGGATTCGAGGGATACGACCTCTGAGCCGGACCACGTCTGAGGACTACAGCCACGTGGAAGTCATTCCACCATCCCTGCTCTTCTGGACCTGTTCCAGCCCAGCACCACCTAAGCCTGATTGACCCCACCTGGCGTATGCCTTGTCGGGTCCACCAAGTCTGGTAAGCCTCTTTATTATCATTGGTGGTGTGCGGGCCCCTTCCACAGAGGATTTGTACCGTGGTTGAGACTTGTTCCAGAGGACTTTATATTCCATCTTCTCTCCAAGGATGTTTTTGTCAGCATTTGAACTTTGAACTGCCAGTTCTTAGGCTACATTTTTTATCCCCTTCCTTAGCGCTACACTTACTTTGTCTTCTTGTCTGTTCTTTACACTTGTTGGTTGTGTTAGCTGCTTTCCATCTCCCCCTTTAGATAGCGCAGAATTATTGTATATACATAACTTGTAAACACCAAATTTCAAAAATAGGCTTAGTCATGAAAGGGATAATAAACCCAAAGCCTATATAAAATATGCTGGATACAAATCTGATGCCTTTAATATCGAAAGAGGTACCCGACAGGGTTGCCCATTACCTCCCTTATTATTTGCCCTTAACCCTTTCATGACTAAGCCTATTTTTGAAATTTGGTGTTTACAAGTTAAAATCCGTATTTTTTGCTAGAAAATTACTTAGAACCCCCAAACATTATATATATTTTTTTAGCAGAGAATCTAGAGAATAAAATGACGATTGTTGCAATATTTTTTATCACACGGTATTTGTGCAGCGGTGTTTTAAACGCAAATTTTTGGAAAAGTGACACTTTCATGAATTTAAAAAAATCCAAACAGTAAAGTTACCCCAATTTTTTTGTATAATGTGAAAGATGATGTTACGCAGAGTAAATAGATACCAAACATGTCACCCTTTATAATTGCACGCACTCGTGGAATGGCGACGAACTACGGTACCTTTGAATTTCCATAGGCGACGCTTTAAAACATTTTTACGGTTACCAGGTTTGAGCTACAGAGGAGGTCTAGGGCTAGAATTATTGCTCTCGCTCTGACGATCGCGGCGATACCTCACATGTGTGGTTTGAACACCGTTTACATATGCGGGCGCGACTTCCGTATGCGTTTTCTTCGCTGCGCGAGCTCGCGAGGACAGGGGCACTTTAAAAAATTTTTTTTTTTTTTTTATTTATTTTATTTATTTTTGTACTTTATAAATTGTGTTTAAATTTTTTTTTTTTTTTTTTTTACTTTTATTGCTGTCACAACAATGTAAACATCCCTTGTGACAGTAATATGTGGTGACAGGTACTCTTTATGGAGGGATGGGGGGTCTAAAAGACCCCCCATCCCTCCTTTACACTTCAAAGTATTCAGATCGCCGAAAACGGCGATTCTGAATACTGTATACTTTTTTAAATTCGGCGCCATTGGCAGCCGAGTAAACGGGAAGTGACGTCATGACATCGCTTCTGCATTTACAAGAAGAAGGCTGGAACGAAGCCGCTCGCAGCTTCGTTCCAGTCTGCCCCCAGCCGCCGAAGGCAGCGGAACGGACACCGGGCCTCCCGATCGCACGGGAGGCCCGGTAACAGCGGCGGGAGGCGGCAGGAGGGGGGGATGTCCCCTCCCGCTCCTCCTGTATAACAGCCGAGCGGCTTTTAGCCGCATCGGTTGTTATACTCGGGTAGCCGATCGCCCGCTGAAAACAACGGTACCGGGATGATGCCTGCAGCATGCGGGCATCATCCCGGTATAACCCCGGAAAGCCGAGACCGCATATATGCGTTCGGTCGGCGGGAAGGGGATTATACTCGAACCCATGGCCCAATACATCAGAACAAACCAAACTATAACTGGCATTGAAGTAGGAGGTATTACACACAAATTATGTATATTTGCAGACGATATATTACTTTTTACATCATCACCACAGGTCTCTGGTCCTAACTTAATACCAGCTCTTGATGGATTTGCAGCCCTATCCGGCCTTATGATTAATCCTAAGAAATGCCTAGTGCTTAATATTTCACTCACAAACATGGAATTGATCCCGGCTAGGGCTGCACTCCCATTCACATGGGCAGAAAAATCAATCCCATATCTTGGAATCCATTTAACAGCATCTCATTCTGACTTATTCTCAACCAATTATCCTCCTGTATTAAAACAGATCACAAATCTAATAAAACAATGGTCGCAACTTCCTTTATCCTGGATAGGGAAGATTAATGCAATCAAAATGACTATTCTACCCAAATTGCTTTATCTATTCAGAGTCCTCCCTATTCCAATTCCTTCCTATTTTTTGAGAATAGTACAAAAAAGAGCAACTTCGTTTATATGGGGCTCTTCTAAACCACGTATACCTATACACACACTACATCTTCCCAAAAATAAAGGAGGCCTGGGATACCCTAATTTTACTAACTACTACAGAGCAGCACATTTGGCCAGTCTGCCCAAATACCATGCAAAACAGGAAATCCCATTATGGGTATTTATAGAGGCTTCAGAAAATGACCCTCTATTAATATCAAATTTATTATGGCTTGATCCTAAAGACCGCTTTAAAATTCATAATCCCATAACTAAACACTTCTTATCTCTCTGGGATAAACTAAAAACCAAATATCAGTTACAATCTCCACACAATCCTCTCCTTTCTTTTATCAGAAATCCGGCCTTTTATCCGGCATGGATCTACCCAAATTCTTTTAAAGCTTGGACAACATCAGGCATTCAGACACTAAATGACTTCATAGCATCTAAATCATTCCTTTCATTCCCATCGCTTAGAGAAAAATATGATCTACCAAACTCTGAGATATTTAGATATCTCCAAATCAAAAAATTCTATACACCATTCCTAAAGGGGGATACACCATTATCCCAATTATCCATTTTTGAATCAATCTGTACAAAAGATCCATTTGCTAAAGGTACAATTTCATCACTTTATAATCAATTATATGGAGTAGCAAATCTTAATAGACCCTCTTACGTTCAGAGGTGGGAGGAGGACCTGGGACGAACTTTAGAAGACACGGACTGGTCTAACATATGGCTCACATCTAAGTCATCTTCACCCAACATCTTAGCACTGGAGACAAATTATAAAGTCCTAACTCGCTGGTACCTTGTACCCGCTAGAGTGGCAAAATATTCACCTAATACCTCAGCTCTTTGTTTTCGAGGATGCCAAGAAATAGGCACATATTTACACATATGGTGGACGTGCCCAGTAATCCAAACCTTCTGGAAGGAAGTCTTCGTGATTGCATCTAAAATATTTAAAAAAATAATACAACCAGATCCATATTTAACTTTACTTAATCTAAAACCAGAATGGTTAACACTCTCTCAATTCAAACTTATGATCCAACTAATAACGGCTGCAAAACAAACAGTGGCCAAGGCATGGAAATCTCCTACATTGGTACTAGCAGAAACAATTCACAGAATGAATAATACAATGTCCCATGCTAAGATGGTAGCCATCAATCAAAATCAAATTCCAAAATTTGAAAAACTTTGGCATCCTTGGATAAAACAACAGTTCCTGTCAAACTTCAATGACTCTGTCCTGTTGCCATGGTAACAGATTAAATGACTTACAGAGACACCCATTCTAAGGCCTCAAAGAGAACTAAAAAGAATAATAAACTGACGAGCGGGACAACCTTGTGGACCATACCTCTACCTTTCAACCCTTTTTCTTCTTTCTCTTTCCTTTTCTCCACCTCACGATTAAAGCTCATTATCAGAATTTATTTGACCTATATACACTCTACTTGTAAACAATATGTATAGTAGGTATAAATCATTTAAATACCTACAAAAGTAACTAAGGAAATGATATATATCTTTAATTTAGGTTTACATGAACCCAATGTTTAATATTTGAAATTTCATTATATTTACCTATATAAACCCTACTGTAAAACAATGAGCTTACTTTATAGATCCTTGTAAACTTACTTTATGTATCTTTATAATATTGTATACTCAATAAACTTCTTTTGACAAGGAATATGAAACGGATATCCAATATTATCTACTTTCACTTCCTGATATGAATTGTCTGACCTGGATAATAAACTATATTTTGTCAAGAATTTATGTATAATTATTTTTCAGCGATCACTCAGACCATGGAAGAGTCGGTCTCTCCCAGCTGCTTATGGACCGAGAGATTTTCTCCTCAGGTGGGTGGGCCACTTTGCTTTATCCCCTTCCTACCCATTTTTACTTTTCTCCTTCTCTTTCTTGGGGTTACATAAGTCTCCACTCGGCGCATTAGGGGCCATTGTGTCTGTTGGGCGCATTCAGCCCCTCCCTTTCTGGCAGTCTGTCTGCATGGTTGCTATGCTGACGGACATACCAGGTTTGCACCGCAAGACTTTGGCGTGGGACAACATCACCTACGTCATGACTGCTCTATTCTGTACGGAGCGTCATGGCCTAGACACGCCCAGCGACATCCCCATTGGATGTCGCTCCTTCTTCCATGCTGGGCGGCATGTCCAGGGGATGACGTTGCGTGTTGCTGCACTCGGGGGGCACCTACCTAATCCCTGCATGTTCCTCCCCGCACCTCCCACTTGGATTGGTGGATCAATCACAGGTCCACTGCAATTAAGGACAGCAGCATTTAAACAGCCCTATCCCCATTACTTACACCTGCTTACAGCGCACCACAGTCCATGCTGAGGACCGAGAGCTAGTTTGGTAAGTCTCCCTCCTTTGTTGACAGGACACTTGATTGCTCTCATACAATTAGGATTAGTATTTGATTAGGAACTTACAAACTCCCCCTCCCTTTCCCATGTTTTATGTTTCTAGACTGTCCAAACTGGATGTGCTTAAGGGAGGTCGTACCTCTATCAGACACATTCCTGGATTGACATTATCGGTCTGTCCTTTTTCTTCTCGCTCAATGGTCTCTGAGTCTGTGGTCTCACACATTGCAAGTCAAGATTTGGGGTATGCTCTCTGATTTTATGCTCAGTTGTGGCTGCTGGGATCTGTGCAGTTTTCTGCATATACCTTTGCAACCATATCCATTGATAAGTAATATTTGGCTTTTGTCACATATAATAATTTTCTTATCATGGTTTATTCTATTTACATTTTCAGTGGCCGGGTGAGGTGACCAGCCAATTCCTAGGAACTGGCGTTGGGTTATCCTCCTAGTGAGGGGTGGACGTGTCTTTTTTGGGGTGCCCTTTGTGGAGCTGTTGTACCTACCGGGGTTTACTGTCTACTCTGGGGACCAAGCATCCATCCCAGGTGTTCCTCCCCGCCCTCTGGCTCTTCTTTCTCTATCCCTCCCCGTCCCCCTGTCCTTGGCCTCTGTGGAGCTGTGGCTGATCGATCTCTTCCTACTGGAGACTGGTGATGTCCTGGAGAATTCATTTATAACATATATGGTCAGTACTTGTATATACATGTTATTGTAACAAATGCTTTATTATGTATTGCATCAATTAGGCCATGCTGTGGAAGTTTCAACAACTCTTTAGTGTATTGCATACGCCTATGAATGTGCTTTCTTTTTGTTTGTACATTTTTGTTCTGTTCTGTAATTTTTAGATTTAAAAATCATCGTGACCAAACCTGCTACCCCTGAAGAAGAGGTCTACCTTATTATACCTCAAAACGTTCATTTCTATTGTTGTAAATCAATTTTCCAATAGAATTGGTTATTGTCCTATGTTTATAATCCCCCCTATTCACCAATGTGCATCCATTTTAAATATGCATAATTGTCATATGTCATAGTGACCTCTTTTTAACTTTTTAAAATAAATACAATATATTATAATACTTTTTTCTACTTTTGTACTTACACTGCTAGTGACCCATTCTAAAAGTCCCACTAGAGGAGCTACACTCCTTGTGAGTGGTTCTTTGTTTTCTACTATACAGGGATGTGGGTCCACTTAACAATTCAAATTCATATCGGGGTGAGACCATCTACTTATAGTCTCAAATAAGTAAACCAATTTGGGAAGTATCGACATCTTCTTCCAAGAAGAGATATAGGGAGAGAGGTCCATTGATTTAATAAACGAGTGATCTCCGTGAACATAGGAGGAATGTTGGCCTGATATAAGGAGGGGTAAGAGGATGTAATATGGATGCCCAAATATTTAAGTGTATGAGTGCACCAACGCTGTTTAAAGTTATGTTGGAGAGAAATGAGTTGGTCTGATGGAATGTTAATGGGTAGAGCTTCTGTTTTTGAGGAATTAAATTTAAACCCAGATAAAGATCCAAAGGAGGCCAAGATGTCATGTAGGGAGGGTAGAGATATATGGGGGTGGGTGAGAGTTAACAAAATGTCATTAGCAAAAAGTGACAACGTATATTCCCGTTGTCACAGCGGCACCCCATGAATGTCCGGATGGGACCCGATGGCTAAGGCAAGGGGTTCCAAACTTAGAATAAAAAGCAAGAGCGACAGAGGGCAACCCTGTTTGGTGCTGTTACATAGGGGGAACGTCTGCGACAGATGAGAAGACAGCTGCACTTGGGAAGAAGGTTTCGTATATAGAGCCTTTAAAACCTGAATGAAAGGGCCCGAGAACCCATATCTGGAAAGGACTGCAAACATAAATGGCCAGCTTAAGCGATCAAAGGCTTTTTGTGCATCCAAGCTTAAAACAATGGCAGGGTGTTTCATCTTTGTCAGAAGGTCTATCAAGTCTATCATTTGTCTTGTGTTATCCCCTGCGTGTCTTGTTGGAGCAAAGCCTACCTGATCTCTATGTATCTATGACGGCAACAATGGCAAACGTCTGTTGGCTAGAATTTTTGTAAATATTTTATGGCCTGAATTTAATAATGCGATGGGTTGATAGTTATCCGGTAGTGAAGGGTGCTTACCCGGTTTTGGAATAAGTTATAAATGCGTGTAAAAACTGTGAGTGTGGGAGGGTCCCTTTTTAGTAAGGAAGAAAATAGGGTCCATAGATACAGGCTTAATATTGGGATAAATGTTTTGTAGTAGATATAAGGGAGCCCATCAGGACCTGTGGATTTATGGGACTGTAAGCATTTAATCACTTCTGCTATTTCCTCAGGAGTAATAGACCGAGTTAAGCATCGATGGTTGTTCAAGAGATATCTCAGGTAATTGTAGAGAAGCCATAAAGTCGTCAAACTTTGCCTGTGTAAAATGGGAATTAGATTCTGAGCTCAAACAGTTATAGAGTCCCTGGTAGAAATCACCAAACACCTTAGACATACCACGGGGGCAATAGGTGGGGGTGCCATCTGGCTGCATTAAATGATCAGGAATTGATAAGAATGGATGTGATTTAAGTCTGTCAACCAGCATCCTATGTGGTTTGTTGGCATACTCGTAAAATTTTTGTCTAGACCATAATAGCGATTTAGACATCTTGCTCATGTCGAATGATTTAATGTGGTTACGAACCGAAACAGCCCGTGAGCGCTCCACCGTGGGAGAGTGAAATAGGCCCATCTCTGCAGACCACAGCTGAGTAAGAAGCTCAGCTTTCAGCTTGGTGGATTCTCGTTTTAGGAGAGAGCCCGCAGAGATGCACTCACCTCTGAAAAAGGCCTTATGGGCTTCCCACAAGGTGGAAATCTCCGACACCGAACCTTCATTTAATTGAAAAAATTCAGACAATTTTTGTTGCAGTTAAGTTTGGATTTTAGGATTTCGTAAAAAGGATTCATTGAGATGCCAAATACATGTTTTGGGCTTTGGAGCAGATAGAGCAATATCTAGGTAATAAGTGCATGATCCAACCAAGTGATAGGATTTATCTCTGATGAGACTACATAAGGTAGCAGAGGGGCGGTTACAAAGAAATTATCCAGTCTAGAATATAGTTTATGGAGGGGAGTAAAACGTGTATTGTTTGTGGGTAGGGTGCTTCACTCTCCAAGTATCATAAAGATTATGAGATCTAATCAATTTACAAAAGGAAGTGGACAGTTTCTGAGCTTGGATCAGTGGAGTGTTTTGGAACAGGGCATACCTATCCTTGGTCGCAGACATGCACACATTAAAATCTCCTCCTATAACCATAAAAGGTTGTTAGAAAGATTGTATCTTCTCAAAAACCCCTTTGAGAAAACCAAAGTAAATGATGTATTCAGGTGAGTACAACTCAAGAGAACAAACCGACCGTGGGGGTCTAGGTAGGAAGAAAGAACACATATTGGGCTGAAACGTTTAATCAAAATCGCAACTTCAGCTTTCCCTGAGGAGTTGGATGCCATGAAGGCAGTAGGGAAATGCTTGGAGGCAAACTTAAAAGAGCCCCCAGGTCGGAAATGATTCTCCTGAATCATAATCACATTAGCTTTGGAAGACTTGAATTCCTTCAAAGCTATCCATCTTTTTTTTAATAGAATTCAAGCCCTTCACATTGCAAGAAAAGACTTTAAGAGCCATGCTATATCATAGAGGCATGTAACTAATGAAGTACAGATAATAAGCAGACAAATACTGATCCATGGTGCAAAAAATATGAAAAACATTAAGGCAGACATGTTGAAATGGTGCAAAAAAGCATAACTGAGAACCAAGAGAAGGTAAAAAAAAGACCCGAAAAAGGAGGTAAAAAAAAAACAAAAAAAATTGAAAAAATTATAGGAAAATATTTTTTTGAGAGGTCTTGTCAGAGAGTTCCCCTGGGCAGACGCGCTGCTGGTGTGCGTCGCGGTGCGTTGGGGCGCGTCGGCGCACGCGTTCCCGTGCGCGCCGCCGTGGGTGCTGGCCTGCGGGCATGCGCGTGTGTGCGGGGGCGTGTGCCGGCGCGCGCCCGGCGTTTTCCGCCAATCTGCCTATTTAGGCTGTCCGATCTTCAGCTCCCTGTATCCCTGCACCTGCTTTCTACTTCTTGTTTTGAACTTGATCTCCTGACCACCGGCCTGTCTTTGATTATCCTTGCTTTCTGCTGCCATTGATCCCGGACTGTCCTGACTATGAATCTGCCTGCTCCTCTGTACCGCGTTGCCCGCCTGTTGCCAACCCTGCTTGTGACCCGACCTGCCTGCTCCACTCCTGCTCTGCACCTGCTGCCTGTGCTTCAGTTAACTGGTGATCTCCATAACCACCTTTACCGGGGTCCTCCTGCGGCTAACCCGCCAGGCTCTCATACCATTCTGTGCTCCCGTGCCTCCTGTCCATACTACCAGGGGCCAGGAACCAGATACGTAAGGGAGGCCTCCCCCTGCTACATTGGGCTCATCGGTCTGGTACGTGAAAGTCTGACATTATTGGACAGCCATGTCCGAGCCCGAGCAGGGAACCTCCCCCATGGAGGAACTGTGTAGATACCTGGCGGGTCTCACACAAGCCGTGAAGAGCCTCCAGGAAGGCTATACAAGGTTGGAAGAATGAGTCCAAGTCCTGTCTGCTCCAACCCATCCTCAAGCCGCTTCATCTGCCGGAGTGTAATCTGCACCCTCAGTAGTAATGCTACCTCCCGAGCCTAGGGTACCCATACCCGAAAGATTTGCGGGGGACCGTAGTAAATTCCGGGCCTTTCGCAATGCCTGCAAACTATACTTCGCTCTGCAACCCCGAACTTTTTCCTTGGAGGCAACTAAGGTGGGCTTCGTAATTTCCCTCTTATCCGGTGAACCACAGACCTGGGCTCACCGCCTCCTGGAGCAAAAATCTGGAGCACTGGATAACCTTGATGCTTTTTTTATCACCATGTCTCAGTTGTATGAGGACCCCCAAGTGACAGCGACTGCGAAAGCCACCTTGAACGCCCTTCAACAGGGGCGTAGAGCCGCAGAGGACTATGTGGTGGAATTTAGGAGGTGCAGCTCCGACACTGGTTGGAATGACGCGGCTTTGCGTTATCAATTCCGCATGGGATTGTCTGATCCCTTGAAGGATGAGTTAGCACGGGTCGGAATACCCCAAACCCTGGATGAGCTCATCAATCTGTCTATTCAGATCGACCGAAGCCTCAGAGAGCATCACTCCGAGAGATCTACCAGCCAATTTCGCCCTACCTGGATGCTTCCCAAGGTTCCGAGCTCTCCCAGCCAGTCTTTTCCGGCACCGGCCACACCGGTTCTTGATAGCTCCGAACCAATGCAGTTCGGTTTGCTCCGTCCCTCTCTCAATCCAGAAGAGCGCCAGCGCCGAAGAGTCAACAACCTCTGCATGTACTGCGGGGAGTCTGGACACTACCTGAGGTCTTGCCCTAACAAGACACGTAAGTCTCTGCCAATCTCTTCAATTTGTGCATCTGCTCTCCCTAACCCTGCTAATCACCTTGCTCTCTCTATCATCTTACAGCTTCCAGGAAGGATTATTCCAGTTACGGTCATAATTGACTCAGCCTGCAGCTGTTTCATTGACCTAGCCTTCGCTGCAAACCATCACATCCCTCTCCAGTCTAAAAATCGGGGACTTGCTGTACATCTCGCTGATGGCTCCTCTCTTCGTTCCGGTCCCGTCACGCAGGAAACCATCCCTTTGTTGGCCACCATGGGCTCTAACCACCAAGAACTCCTGCGCTTGGATGCCATCTCTTCTCCTCTTTTTACCATCATACTGGGGATGCCATGGTTGCAGGCCCATAACCCCAGCATTGACTGGTCTAGCGGGGAAGTCAAGTTCCTTTCCAAATATTACCAGCAACACTGCCTAAATACGAGTCCTGCTGAATCTACCCAACTATTTTGTTTGGATACCGAATCCGAATTACAACAGGTGATCCCTGCGCCCTATCGGGACTTCCTGGACATTTTTAGTAAAAAGGGAGCAGAGACTCTACCTCCTCACAGGCCTTACAATTGCCCAATCGAGCTATTACCCGGAGCGGAAGTTCCCTTTGGGAGGATTTTCCCATTAACAGAGCAGGAGTTGGACACTCTAAAAATATACATCGACGAGAACCTGAAGAAAGGGTTTATCCACCCATCCACTTCTCCGGCTGGGGCTGGTATATTCTTCGTGGAGAAAAAGGACCATTCCTTACGTTCTTGTATTGATTATCGGGAACTAAACAAGATAACTATCAAAAACCGTTATCCTCTACCCTTAGTTCCTTAACTCTTCCAAAGATTGGGATCCGCAGTAATCTTTACCAAATTAGATCTCCGTGGTGCCTACAACTTAATTTGTAATCGGGAAGGAGATGAGTGGAAAACAGCTTTCCACACCAGATTTGGGCATTTTGAATACCTTGTTATGCCCTTCGGCCTGTGCAATGCACCCGCAACGTTTCAACATTTTGTCAATGACATTTTCCGTGATTTCCTGGACTTATATGTTATTGTTTATCTAGACGATATCCTGATCTTCTCCTCCTCAGTCTCCGATCATCGCAGGCACGTCAGAAATGTTTTAGCTCGCCTCAGGCAGCATGGACTTTACGCTAAACCGGAAAAATGCCAATTCGAACTTCAAAGCATCCAGTTTCTAGGCCTAATCATCTCTGTTGAAGGTATTAAAATGGACCCCCAAAAGGTATCAGCCATTCTGGAATGACCCGCTCCCTCCGATAAGAAAGGGGTTCAAAGGTTCATTGGCTTCTCCAACTTTTATAGAAAGTTCATTAGGGGCTTCTCTGCACTAATTGCCCCCATCACCGAATTAACTAACAAGGGAATCAGTTCCATTGGTCTCCTAAGGCACAATCCGCCTTCGAAAAACTCAAGGAGCTGTTCACCTCTGCTTCTATCTTAAAACACCCAGATCCTGCTTTACCATTCGTCCTCGAAGTGAACGCTTCAGAGGTTGCAGTCGGAGCTGTTCTGTCCCAACGGCAAGGCCCAAAGGCCATTCTCTACCCAGTGGCCTTTTTCTCTCGCAAACTCTTCAGTGGAGAGAAATTATGATGTTGGTGATCGGTAGCTTCTGGCCATCAAGTCCGCTTTGGAGGAGTGGCGTTACTTACTGGAGGGTGCAGCACATCCCATCCTGGTCTATATGGATCATAAGAATCTGGAGTATCTCCGAACGGCCAAGAGACTGAAACCACGGCAAGCAAGGTGGGCTCTATTTTTCTCTAGATTTCAGTTCCACATAACATACAGACCTGATTCCAAAAATATCAAGCCGGACGCTCTCTCCCGTATGTTCCCTGATTCCGGCAAACCTGTGCATCCAGACACTATTCTTCCATCTGGAAATTTTCTTCTACTCCAAGGGGATCTGCTATCCCGAATAAAACAAGCCTCCTTGAATTGGACCCCGACTTCCAGAGATGAAGTGAGGGCCCAGGACGGCCTATTTTGGCACCAGGGTAAAATCGAGGTCCCTGAAGATTTGAGGGTGGCAGTGCTAGAGCTCTGCCATGATCATAAGATGGCTGGACACTTCGGTGTGCTAAAGACGACTGAATTGGTTCAGCGCACATTCTGGTGGCCTCTGTTGGCGAATGACTGCAAGAACTATGTAGAATCCTGTACTATCTGTGCACGGAGCAAAAATAGCCGGACAAGAGCCTGGGGTCTGCTAAAACCATTACCCGTCCCGGAAAGACCGTGGAAGATGATATCGATGGATTTCATCGTAGAGCTTCCCCAGGCAGAAGGCTTTTCTACCATCTTCGTCGTCATAGACAGGCTAACCAAAATGGCTCATTTTCTGCCTATGAAGGGCATGCCTTCGACTATGGAGACAGCAAGGGTCTTCATCAAGGAAATTGTTAGGCTGCACGGAGTCCCATCAAATATCATATCTGATTGCAGTGTTCAGTTCACCTCCCGGTTTTGGAAGGCTCTCTGTGGTTCTCTGGAAATTGAGCTGGCACTCTCCTCTGCTTACCACCCCCAGACTAATGGGCAGACGGTTCTCGTACAATAACTCTTTACATTCGGCCATTAAGCAAACGCCCTTCTTTGCCAATTACGGCTTCCACCCGTCCTTCCTGCCCAGGTCTTTACCCGAATGTGCTATCCCTGCGGTCTCTGAAACCATGGACTTCTTCCTTACCAACAACAAACTCTTGCAGGAAACCATGGCTAAGACCCAAGAGTATAATAAGAAAATGTTTGACAAGAAGAGGCGGGGAGAGCTCATCCTGGAACCTGGCAACCAGGTTTGGTTGTCCACAACCAATATAAGAATGGCCTACCCTTCAAGGAAATTGGGCCCTAAATTTATGGGTCCATTCTCAGTCAAAAAGAGAATTAACAACGTAGCCTACAAACTCAACTTACCTGGTACCCTGAAAATTCACCCGGTCTTTCATATATCATTGTTGAAACCTGTTATACCCAACACCTTTGCTGGCCGAAGTACTGACCCACCGGAGCCCATAATTATTAATAACGAAGAAGAGTTCGAAGTGGGGGCTATCTTGGATTGCAGGAAAAGACACAACCAGTTGCAATACCTAATCAAGTGGAGGGGGTACGGACCAGAAGACAACTCCTGGGAGCCAGAAAGCAATCTACATGCCGAAGAGCTCCTGAGGACTTTCAGAAGTACCCACGCCACCAGATTGGCTCAGTTGGACATCCGGAGGCTGACCTTGAGGGGGGGCACTGTCAGAGAGTTCCCCTGGGCAGACCCGCTGCTGGTGTGCGTCGTGGTGCGTTGGGGCGCGTCGGCGTGCGTTCCCGTGCACGCCGCCATGGGTGCTGGCATGCGGGCGCGTGCATGTGTGTGGGGGCACGCACCGGCGCGCGTCGGCGTGCACGCGCGCCCGGCGTTTGGCACCAATCTGCCTATTTAGGCTGTCTGCACAGGGGGCTCGGTGCTGTCCGATCTTCAACTCCCTGTATCCCTGCACCTGCTTCCTGCTTTCTGAACTTGATCTCCTGACCACCGGCCTGTCTTTTATTATCCTTGCTTTCTGCCTGCCACTGATCCCGGACTGTCCTGACTACGAATCTGCCTGATCCTCTGTACCGCGTTGCACGCCTGTTGCCAACCCCGCTTGTGACCCGACCTGCCTGCTCCACTCCTGCTCTGCACCTGCTGCCTGTGCTTCAGTTGACTGGTGATCTCTATAACCACCTTTACCGGGATCCTCCTGTGGCTAACCCTCCAGGCTCTCATACCATTCTGTGCTCCCGTGCCTCCTGTTCATACTACCAGGGGCCAGGAACCAAATATGTACGGGAGGCCTCCCCTGCTACATCGGGCTCATCGGTCTGGGACGTGGAAGTCTGACAGGCCTGAAGAAAAAAATATCTCCAGGAATCCAAGGCAATAGCCTAGGACTATGGTGAGGTGCATGGCTACCTGCAAAATCCAATGGTGAGGTCCTCAAGACGGCCAAAGGGGGATCTTCTAAGTAGAAGTAGATGACTCCAGCAATGGAGTCTATAGCATAAGAAAACTAGTCGCCATCTGTCCATGAAATTGAAGAAGATCTGCTGAAGGGGGGAGGTCATCAGGTGGGGAATCTGGAAGGGTTAGCTCATTGAAGAGTTGAAGAAGCCTTCTGCGATCTCCGACAAACTGGGGTCCAGATCTTGGCCGGTGTCAGAAGTGGTTTTTGGTTTGGGACAGGAAGCTGAAGTTCATCCTCAGGGATGGGTGGAAGTTCCAAATTGTGAATGAAGGCCTCACTCTCATGGAGGTCTTTTAGCGAGAACTGGACGCTTTCTTTAGAGGCAGATAGGCGAAAGGGGAAATCCCAACGGTTGGTAACTTGGTGGTTTTGTAGGTGAGTAGTAACAGGGCGTAGACTGCGCCTTAAAACCCAGTGTAATGGGGGAAAGATCACTGGAAATTTGAATCTTAACATGCTTAAAGTCTATGTGAGATCTATCATGTGTTGCAATAGTGAGCTTTCTTGCTTTATAATAGTGAAAGCGAACAATAATGTCTCTTGGGTCCGAGTCAGGAGGTGGTTTGGGGGCCAGAGACCTGTGAGCTCTATTGATGGCATTCCCTATTCTCCAAATCTTCTTGTTGTAATTGGAGTTAAGAGACTGTGTGTTTAATAGCAGCATTATCTTCTAGGACATCTACATACTGAACAAGCTCATCAAATTTGTTTTCTAAAGTATCGGTTCATTCCCCAAGTAGGTCAATCTCTCCTCTAAGCTCATGTGCAATTTTTCCAACCTCTTTGGCAATGTTGTGAGTCAGGTCCTTGAGCAGGGTTTGTAGCTTTAAGTCCAGCACAGCAACCGTCACCGTCGCTGTAGACTCAAAGCTGGGTTTGCTGGAACATGTGGTCCCCTTGAGGTGTATTTTTGGCTGCTAGGGGGAGATCGGTGTGATCCAGCAGGTTGGCTGGGATACTCAAGCCCGAGGCTTGCGGCCTAAGGAGGAAGCGCTCCATGTGCTGGCCAGGCCGAGACTGTGACGGCAGGATAAATCTACGATAGATGCCTTTTTGGAAGACAATCTTTCCCATAGGATGCCCGGGGGACACTGGCTGTGGATGGTGTTGCTCCTGGGGAGGTGGATGCTGATTTAGCAGTGCAGGAGCCGCAGACATGAAGACGGGGACCGGAGCTCGGTTCTCGCACGTCCGCCATCTTACACGACGCACACGAGCCTTTGGATATACAGTTTTAAGCTGTGAATTGACCTCAAGTGATGTACAGTGTCTTGAAAAAGTATTCATATCCCTTGAAATTTTCCACATTTTGTCATGTTACAACCAAAAATGTAAATGTATTTTATTGGGATTTTATGTGATAGACCAACTCAAAGTGACACATAATTGTAAAGTGAAAAGAAAATGATAAATTCTTTTTACATTTTTTTACAAATAAATATCTGGAAAGTGTGGCATATAATTGTATTCAGCCCCCCCGAGTCAATATTATGTAGAACCACCTTTCCCTGCAATTACAGCTGCAAGTCTTTTTGGGTCTTTTTGGGTATGTCTCTACCAACTTTGCATCTAGTGAGTGGCATTTTTTTTTCCATTTTTCTTTGAATTTTCAAGTCTTGCCACAGATTCTCAATTGAATTTAGGTCTGGACTTTGACTGGTCCATTCTAAAACGTGAATATGCTTTGATCTAAACCATTCCACTGTAGCTTTGGCTGTATGTTTAGAGTCATTGTCCTGCTGGAAGGTGAACCTCCGCCCCAGTCTCAAGTCTTTTGCAGACTCTCACAGGATTTCTTCTAAGATTGTCCTGTATTTGGCTCCATCCATCTTCCCATAAACTCTGACCAGCTTCCCTGTCCCTGCTGAAGAAAAGCATCCCCACAACATGGTGCTGCCACCACCATGTTTCACAGTTAGGGTGGTGTTTTCAGGGGCGGTGCAGTGTTAGTTTTCCACCATACATAGCCTTTTGCTTTTTTAAAAAAAGTTAAAAAGTTAAATTTTGGTCTCATCTGACCAGACACTTTCTTCCACATGTTTGCTGTGTCCCCTACATGGCTTCTCTCAAACTGCAAATGGGACTTCTTATGGCTTTCTTTCAACAATGGCTTTCTTATTGGCACTCTTCAATCAATATCAGATCTGTGGAGTGCACGACTAATAGTTGTCCAGTTACCATGGGCCTCGTGGCTGCTTCTCTGATTAATGCTCCCCTTGCCCGGCCTGTCAGTTTAGGTGGCTGACCATGTCTTGGTAGGTTTGTAGTTGTGCCATACTTTTTCCATTTTTGAATGATGAATTGAACACTGCACTGTGAGATGTTCAAAGCTTGGGATATTTTTTTTATAGCCTAACACTGCTTTAAACTTAGGAGTTTGGCTGAGCAACCCTTGGTGTGATACGACACCTCATCCCAGTAGTTGGAACTCAATTAGGGGGGGAAAAAGAAGTATAGGGATTATGGCGGTGCCAAGAGAAACAAGATACAATATTTAAGAGTAAAAATTCTATTTATTTAACAAAATTCAATAAAATTTAGGTATAATGGTCACATAGACGAGGTGTGCAAGAAAATTCTAAAATCAATTCTGTAGCAAGAGATATTTCACATCACTTGGCCTGATGATTATGACGGCCAGTTCTGTGAGTGGGTATTCAGATGTCCGACATGTTTCGCCAGTCTTGGCTTCTTCAAGGACAGTTGTTTAATACCTAAGAGGCTACAGAGTTTTCTATAAAGAAAAATATAACTGTCAATGAATATTGTGGAACAATTGATACATTAAAATACAAAGTAATAAATATATACACATATCACCGTATGTTCGCGAGCCGTCTAGGCAAATTATGCCCCACCACCCAAGATGGCCTCTACAGGCCCCCCCACCCACCACAGGGTGCCAGAAATGCCCCAACACAGGCTATCTATGATGGATTACCTGCAATTCACCAGGGATGGATGCTACATGCCTTCGAAGCAGAGCCTCAGAAATAGAGATCAAAATAGGTAGCTGCAGGGGACAGTAAGAGAGGCCTGACGGAAAATATGCCTAAAGAGATATATACAGGCAAAGTTACGTATATCTTTAGCTGGGCCTGGGGACCATATATCAGTAGAAGTAAGAAATTTCAAGTTGGACTAACATAGTCTCTAATTTTACTTACACGTAGAGTATTCAAGTTGGAAGACAGGACGTCAGAAAATAGCCAACATTAAAAGTAGTTCAATTGTAAAATGAAAAGTGTCACTGAAATGGTAAGAAAAGAAAAGAAAGGGAGGGGTAACATTTATGTGCCACATAATGATGTCCAGAAAGTGTAAATAGGCAACGCTTGTTGCAATACTGTAACAAGTAACAAATCAAGATGTAAGTAAATTTACACTCACCAATAGTGTAAACGAACGTGGGATACTACGGCTAAAGAAGCCTATCTGCAGCCAATAGACACACCAATCAAACAAACTAGGAAATAAAAATGTGTATGTGTCAGCTTAATATAGGTATGATCCGAGGGAGAGTGAAGGAAAACAGCAAGCAGGGCAAAAAAGTGCTTACCCAAACGTGCTACAGTTCGTGTGACCGAGTCCTGTGGTTCCCTGGCGTGTCTAAGAGCCAGGGGTGCCGGCGCTCTTATGTCCCCCTCATGCGAGCGGCGTCTGACGTCACCGCACGCGTGAGTGGACAAAAGGGGCTACTGCCACAAGGCCTTGTGTGCAGGCGTCCCCTCACTTGTTCCCCTTTGTCCACTCGTCCCCGGTCTGTTCCTACCGATTCCCTCATCCCAATATGTTCCATCTACACCCTGCCTCCATGGTTGCCTCTCTTCTCCTTTCCAGACTGTCACCCGTTGCAGCTAACTGTCCACGGGTCCGTGCATCCCAGGATGGTGAGCGCTGTCTCTGATGTCATTAGCCCCTTTATATGAGATGCAATTTAGCTGTATGGACACCCAAGGGCATTGGCATGTCCTCTGCCCGCCTTTGCCACTGCGCTTTGGTTTAATTTCCTTCTTCCAGGTATCTTGCTGCCTATGGCGGCATTTGTATACTGCGCAGTGTCCGTGATGTATTTTTACATCACCATGGACACCACCGCTGTGCCTTCTGGACCTTGTAGGACCGGATGGACAGCGGGTCGTGCATGCGCAGTGGCCCCTTTTGTCCGCTCACGCGTGTGGTGACGTCAGACGCCGCTCGCATGAGGGGGACATAAGAGCGCCGGCACCCCTGGCTCTTAGACACGCCAGGGAACCACAGGACTCGGTCACACGAACTGTAGCACGTTTGGGTAAGCACTTTTTTGCCCTGCTTGCTGTTTTCCTTCACTCTCCCTCGGATCATACCTATATTAAGCTGACACATACACATTTTTATTTCCTAGTTTGTTTGATTGGTGTGTCTATTGGCTACAGATAGGCTTCTTTAGCCGTAGTATCCCACGTTCGTTTACACTATTGGTGAGTGTAAATTTACTTACATCTTGATTTGTTACTTGTTACAGTATTGCAACAAGCGTTGCCTATTTACACTTTCTGGACATCATTATGTGGCACATAAATGTTACCCCTCCCTTTCTTTTCTTTTCTTACCATTTCAGTGACACTTTTCATTTTACAATTGAACTACTTTTAATGTTGGCTATTTTCTGACGTCCTGTCTTCCAACTTGAATACTCTACGTGTAAGTAAAATTAGAGACTATGTTAGTCCAACTTGAAATTTCTTACTTCTACTGATATATGGTCCCCAGGCCCAGCTAAAGATATACGTAACTTTGCCTGTATATATCTCTTTAGGCATATTTTCCGTCAGGCCTCTCTTACTGTCCCCTGCAGCTACCTATTTTGATCTCTATTTCTGAGGCTTTGCTTCGAAGGCATGTAGCATCCATCCCTGGTGAATTGCAGGTAATCCATCATAGATAGCCTGTGTTGGGGCATTTCTGGCACCCTGTGGTGGGTGGGGGGGCCTGTAGAGGCCATCTTGGGTGGTGGGGCATAATTTGCCTAGACGGCTCGCGAACATACGGTGATATGTGTATATATTTATTACTTTGTATTTTAATGTATCAATTGTTCCACAATATTCATTGACAGTTATATTTTTCTTTATAGAAAACTCTGTAGCCTCTTAGGTATTAAACAACTGTCCTTGAAGAAGCCAAGACTGGCGAAACATGTCAGACATCTGAATACCCACTCACAGAACTGGCCGTCATAATCATCAGGCCAAGTGATGTGAAATATCTCTTGCTACAGAATTGATTTTAGAATTTTCTTGCACACCTCGTCTATGTGACCATTATACCTAAATTTTATTGAATTTTGTTAAATAAATAGAATTTTTACTCTTAAATATTGTATCTTGTTTCTCTTGGCACCGCCATAATCCCTATACTTCTCCCCCCCCCCCCTAATTGAGTTCCAACTGCTTTAAACTTCTCCACAACTTTATCCCTGACCTGTCTGGTGTGTTTCTTGGCCTTCATGATGCGGTTTGTTCACCAAGGTTTTCTAACAAACCTGGGGGCTTCACAGAACAGCTGTATTTCTACTGAGATTAAGTTACACACAGGTGGACTCTATTTTCTAATTAGGTGACTTCTGAACGCTATTGGTTACACTAGAATTTAGTTAGGGGTATCAGAGTAAAGGGGATGAACAAATGCACGCCACACTTTTCAGATATTTATTTGTAAAAATTTTGAAAACCATTTATCATTTTCCTTCCACTTCACAATTATGTGCAACTTTGTTGGTCTATCACAAAAAATCCCAATAAAATACATTTAAGTTTTTGGTTGTAACAATAAAATATGGAAAATTTCAAAGAGTATGAATACTTTTTCAAGGCACTGTATGTATTATCTGATTGGGGCACCTATGGGATGTGAGGCAACCATTGGGTGCTGTTGACTGCTACCTCCATTACTTACTCTGAAGTGGTATGTTTATGTATAAACACAAACTTATTTGCTTGATAGTATGCTGAATGATTTATTAAGGTTGTAATTGTATTTATTATTTTCTTAGACAGATTACTTTCTCCTGATTCCACGAAAAGGTCCTGGAGAAGCATTCTTGTTGAACGTGTTGACCTTTTGGAGTCCTCAAAATTATGGAGTCATGTGCCACATGGACACAAATAACCTTATGTGTGGGACTTGTTCCCTTGTTTAAATTTAATTTCTGTATGTTTTAATCATGGAATAAAATTAAAATATATGTTATAATATTGTGTCTTCCCTGGTACCAGTAAAATACGGTTTTAATTTTTTGTATTTTTTTTTTTTTTGTATTAGGATGTGGTACTTAAATTGTGGGCAGGAATCTATTACATTCTGCATTAGCAACAATTGAGAACAAGCATACATTGTGACATATTTATTATGATCACTTACAAAGAGGGTACAAGTGTCCTTTTCTCTCTAATTGCAATATTTAAATTAAACACCAGCAAAACATGCTTAAAGCAGAACTCCGGGATTTTCAAAAAATCCCCCATTAGTATACCCCCCACACAAAACACTAAACAGTTATTACATTTGTGACATTTCTTACTGTTTAAGAGATTTGACTGATTTAATTTTCAAGAAGTCAGCTCTGTGATCCAAAAAATGCATCATCTTTTCTGGCAGGGAGGATCTCTTAGAACAGTGATTGCATAATATCCTCTTCTCTAACTGTAATCAGCCTACATTTCCCATGATTCCTTGGGATGGGAGTGAATGTGGGAGGTACACTAGGCTTGTACATGTAAATGTGAACTCGCCCACTTCAACATAAATCACACCCCTCATTCTGCAGCCAGTCAACCATACATAACACATGGTATGATAGGTTACAGCCTTATAAATACAAAGCATTTTAATATAAATGCAAACCAGTGCAGCGTGTCAGTGTCCACCAGTCCCGAATTTTAATTTTAATATTAATTTTAATTTTATATTTAGTAGATGATTAATGCCTTCACTTGTTTTTGTGTAATAACATAAATACATCTGCTTGTAATATGGTATTGGACCTGATTCCATAGTTTTAAATCATGTAATGTGAACGTAGTTGCCTACTTTACACTACACTTTATGGTGTTTTAGCAATATGTGGTATTGCCTTATAACCCATATACTTTATAACGTCCCTGGTGTCATTCTCTCCTTGGAATGCACTTGGTCCCCGATCTGTGTCCCCTGATCGCAGTCCCAAGGTGCTCGTATCGGCTAGCCATACGGACACCCAGGGCTTGCCTTTTCCATTCTCTAGCAGGCCCGCCCCACGCCTAGCATCGCCAGACCGTCACTCAAAAATCTCATGTTAGCCTCGTCCTCCTGGGGTTTTTACTTCCCCCATTACCATCAGCTGCACTGGCGAGGGGCTGCGGTGATTGGTGGAGGGGATCCGGGGCACTCCTACTTGTTCTTGGACGTGCCTGGACCCCTCCCCCTCGCCGCAAAGTCTCCTAGTCAGCGTAGTTTTGAGGGAGGATGGCGGCCTGTGCACATGCGCATTGGCGTCTCCTATGTCCGCGTCGAGCCGGCGACATCACACGCCGGCTCGTCGGAGGGCGGATTTAAACCGGCTTATCAGGCTGTTCATTCAGCCTGAGCCGGAGGGATACACTACACTGTGGCCGTCTCTGTATTGGTAAGATGCTATTAAATACACCCGTTTACTTCTACACGCTTTGTCTATTGCTCATTACCACTCTTTGTCTGGTAAGAGGATATCCATATTTTCATTGTTTTATCCTTGGGGTTCTTGCTATTTCTCTCTTCGTTTCCTCTATGTGCATATAATTAAGCAGCCTCTCTGGCTCCACAGCGCCTTGGTGTGGCTAGTTGGCTACTATCCACCCCCTCTAATCACCATTGCTGTTCACACAACCTTTCGGTTTTCTATCACCACCCATTAAAACTTTGCTCATACCACTTTTCACAATCAAACTTACAGCACCTAAGTATCTCACTTAATTACTAAAACTAACTCTACAAATTATTAATTATCATACTTCGTTTACCATCTTTTTAGTCTGCCCCTGTATTCAACTCCACACAGTCTCTTGATTGAAGCCTTACCAACATACCTTCCATACAGACAATTAGAATACTCTTACAATCAGTGACCTTGATGTAAGTATTTAATCTAACCTAGGAGACCTATGTCCCCCCTTTCTTCTATATAATTATTATTACTATACCACTTCATTGCTATATTTTTCTGCTTCTATCCAAAGTCATTGATACAACAATATAACTCTGTGGTGATCTTGTTGTTCTTCAGTGTCTCCCTATCAGCCCTCTATGGCTGTGCCAAACTGACCCCCCCTGGATCCAGTTTGTGGGGCGTGGGTAGGGACCCAGCCGGGTGATTCTTGGGTATAAAGTTTGCACAGGGTAAGTGTTGAGTTGTGTAGGCAACTGGGTTCATACTCATATTTATACCTTTGTACTGAACTCTTTATTGTACTGTTTCAATCGTTTGTTGTAACTTTTTTTCTTTTCATTTATCTAGTGGTCTCAGTAAAAATTAAAAATTAAAGTCCTTCGCACATCCCCTGAGGAAGCTATAAAAGCGAAACATGTAGGGTTAATGTGCAATTTGCCTTGCTGCGACTTTCTACTCACCTGTAAACGATTTTTGACCACCAATTGTTTATAACCTTTCACTGTTTTGCAACATTATGTCCAATTTTTAACTATGTTATGTTAATAAAAAATTGTATTTTATTTTCAATACAGTAGTTGTGTACTTTTATATTAGACACCGCAAAAATCCCCTTAATGTCCGCTTTCCCCTATGCTTTGTATTCATACTTATTGGGATGAGGTGTCTTTAGCTAAGGGTGTTGGCTTCACCAACCGGACCAAAAAATTCTCAGATTTTCTTAGACAGATTACTTTCTCCTGATTCCACGAAAAGGTCCTGGAGAAGCATTCTTGTTGAACGTGTTGACCTTTTGGAGTCCTCAAAATTATGGAGTCATGTGCCACATGGATACAAATAACCTTATGTGTGGGACTTGCTCCCTTGTTTAAATTTAATTTCTGTATGTTTTAATCATGGAATAAAATTAAAATATATGTTATAATATTGTGTCTTCCCTGGTACCAGTAAAATACGGTTTTCGTTTTTTGTATTTTTTTTTTGTATTAGGATGTGGTACTTAAATTGTGGGCAGGAATCTATTAAATTCTGCATTAGCAACAATTGAGAACAAGCATACATTGTGACATATTTATTATGATCACTTACAAAGAGGGTACATTTGTCCTTTTCTGTCTAATTGCAATATTTAAATTAAACACCAGCAAAACATGCTTAAAGCAGAACTCCGGGATTTTCAAAAAATCCCCCATTAGTATACCCCCCCACAAAACACTAAACAGTTATTACATTTGTGACATTTCTTACTGTTTAACAGATTTGACTGATTTAATTTTCAAGAAGTCAGCTCTGTGATCCAAAAAATGCATCATCTTTTCTGGCAGGGAGGATCTCTTAGAACAGTGATTGCATAATATCCTCTTCTCTAACTGTAATCAGCCTACATTTCCCATGATTCCTTGGGATGGGAGTGAATGTGGGAGGTACACTAGGCTTGTACATGTAAATGTGAACTCGCCCACTTCAACATAAATCACACCCCTCATTCTGCAGCCAGTCAACCATACATAACACATGGTATGATAGATTACAGCCTTATAAATACAAAGCATTTTAATATAAATGCAAACCAGTGCAGCTTGTCAGTGTCCACCAGTGTCGGATGTCAGGGACCACCACCAGTGCCGAATGTCAGGGACCACCACCAGTGCCGAATGTCAGGGACCATCACCAGTGCTGAATGTCAGGGACCACCAGAGCCAAATTTCAGGGACCACCAGGGAACTCTGTTGCCCAATGCCAGGGACCACCAGTGCAGCATGTCTGTCCCACCAGTGCAGTTTGTCAGGGACCACCAGTGCAGACCGGGGAGTATTAGAAATAATTTGAAAGACACAGTGGGGATCTCCCTCTGTGTCAGGTATTGTTATATGAAAACACCAACCGCTGATGTCCGCCTCCCGGTATTGTGATTGACAGCGCACTGTGCCAATACAGGAGGGAGGCAGACATCAGCGATCTCAGTGTTCTCATATAGAATACCTGACACAGCGAGACATTCCCGCTGTGTCATACAACTGATCTCTAATAATAATCCCAGCTCTGCACGGAGATAGCAAGACAGTGGAGCGGCAGATTGCTGGCAGGGAGGTGGAGGAGGAGGGAGGAGAGAAGAGAAGGACACCACCTCCATAGGCAGCACAGACCGGGGGCTGTGAGACCCCTACTGCCCACTACATCTCCGCTTACTCCCTGCTCGCTTTCAGAGGATTACAACTGGGCGTGTCCATAGGTGTACGCACAGGGTGTGCCAGGTGTGCCTGTGCACACCCTAATCACACCGTGTGGTGCAGATGCCACCTGTTTGGCGTGTCAGACCACTGGTTGTACTTAGGAGAGGGATAGAAGCCAGCGGTCTTACAAACAGGATGTCAGCAGGCAATAACAGTTTTTCAGCAAGTTCATCAGTCTATTGCAGAGGAACTACAGAGCTCAGAAGAACATGGATGGCAAAGTTGGTGAAGGTAGGAGATCAGCAACAAGGACATGGAAAAAAAAATTGCCTGGAGTTCTGCTTTAATACAAATTCCAAAAATGTTCTACATTGTATGGGAGGTCAGTAATTAGAATTATGTTCCAAAGGTGAGTGATAACAATAACCAAAGCTAAATTTTAAATTTACATTTAAATGATGGGGGGAGGTTGTTCTGCAGTTCACAGAGGAAAAATGTGAACTATATAATTGATAATGATGCACCAGAGGCACAGAGCACAGGAAGTTACCGCCTCTTTTGATTTTTGGCAGGAGCAACAAATATTTAACAGTTATAGAAAAATGCCCTTCAATTATATATTTAAAGCTCAGCTCTGTGCTCAGCACCCCATACACCCAGTAAGCCTACCTTAGAGGCCCCTCAATGAGTATTTTGGATTTTTTATACTTTCTTTTTTAGATGGCTTCAGGACTGTCATGTGATTTGCTGAATCTTCTTCCTTCTCTGGCCTTCAATGCACTATGAATGAAAGATGCCAAGGAGCACAGTCATCACACTGATACATTTATAGTATGTCCTCAGTCTTTGTAAAAAACTAAGGCCCCTCTAGTGGTGGAAGAGAAGTACTGTAGGCAGCGGTGTAGCTAGGCACCTGGAGCCGGACATTTTTTTCACCCCCCAAGAAAAATGGTATATGGCAATGTAGCAGCGTCATGCCAACACTATGGGTGTGGTCAGATTGCAACAACAATGGGAGGAGCTTAAAGGGCCATATGCTTTAATGACTGTGCCAAAAGTGAGTATGTAGCAGACAGTACAAACCTCAGTACACCCCCCCGGTTCGGTTCGCAGCAGAACAGGCAAAAAATTTGTTCAAACACCGTTAAAGTCTATGGGACACGAACATGAATAATCAAAGGTGCTAATTTGAAAGGCTTATATGCAAGTCATTGTCATAAAAAGTGTTTGGGGACCCGGGTCCTAACCCAGGGGACATATATCAATGAATAAAACGTCATGGGATTCCCCCACAGTCGATTACCAGGCCCTCTGGGTCTCTGGTATGAATATTAAGGGGAACCCCGAAACCAAAATTAAAAAAAAAAATTGAGTGGGGGTCCCCCCAAATTCCATACCAGGCCCTTCAGGTCTGGTATGGATATTAAGGGGAACCCTGCGCCAAATTTTTTAAAAAATGGTGTGGGAGTCCCCCTCAAAATCCATACCAGACCCTTATCTGAGCACGCAACCTGGCAGGCCGCAGGAAAAGAGGGGGCCTCAACATGGTCCCCTCCTGAACCGTAGAATCAGAGGGGGTGGGGTCACCTGGCGACGTCACCGTGTGGCCCCACCCTCAGTTATAAAAGAACTGTCACATGAAAGGACGGTCATTACGGTAGGTGCCTCCAATGGAGGCGGATCGGTGGCGTGGTGGTGCGGGGGGGGTTTTCGGTCCGTCAGCGGAGCAAGAGAAGAAGAGGACTTCATGGGACATTTTTATTTTTTTATTTTTTAATAAAGGACTTATCCCAAGCCGTGTCATGTCATTTTTACCATTTTCACACTTTTTTGTACCCCTACCATTACACACAGGGGGGAGGCTGGGATCTGGGGGTGCCCTTGTTAAAGGGGGCTTCCAGATTTTGATATGCCCCCCACCTGCAGACCCCCACAACCACTGGGCAAGGGTTGTGGGGATGAGGCCCTTGTCCCCATTAACATGGGGACAAGGTGCTTTGGGGGGCTACCCCAAAGCACCATCCCCATGTTAAGGGCATGTGGCCTGGTACGGTTCAGGAGGGGGGGCGCTCTCTCGCCCCCCTTTTCCTGTGGCCTGCCAGGTTTCGTGCCCGGATAAGGGTCTAGTATGGATTTTTGGGGGGACCGCCACGCCATCTCTTTTTAAAATTTTGGCGGGGGGTTGCCCTTAATACCTATACCAGACCTGAAGGGCCTAGAATTTGGGGGGACCCCCATGCAATTTTTTTTTTTAATTTTGGTTCGGGGTTCCCCTTAATATCCATACCAGACCCAAAGGGCCTGGTAATGGACTGTGGGGGAATGCCATGCCGTTATTTTCAATGACTTTTATGTGTATTTCCGGGACCGACAATTCATTATAACCGCGAGTACTTTTTTCCTTTAGAAATGTCATTTTGTGCAGGGACTGTTGTAAACATAGGAAACATGCACCACTTTACAAGCATACTATAGACACCCCCCAGGTATGAAATTTAAAGGAATATTTCACTTTTATTGTTTCACTTTAAGCATTATTAAAATCACTGCTCCCGAAAAAACGTCCGTTTTTAAAACTTTTTTTTGCATTGATACATGCCCCTAGGACAGGACCCAGGACCCCAAACACTTTTTATGACAATACCATGCATATAAGCCTTTAAAATTAGCACTTTTGATTTCTCCCATAGACTTTTAAAGGGTGTTCCGCGGCTTTCGAATTTGCTGCGAACACCCCAAATTGTTCGCTATTCGGAGAACAGGCAAACACCCGATGTTCTTGAACTTACATTCAACTCAAACATCGGCTCATCCCTACTCAGTACATTCATTTTATTAAAATACACACAGCTAACCCTAAAGTGATATTGGTTTTTGTTTTTTCTAAATAATAAGCATGTTATACTTGCCTGCCCTTTGTAGTGGTTTTGCACAGAGCAGCCTGGATCTTCCTCTTCTTGGGTCCCTCCCTGGCACCCCTGGTCCCTCCCTCTTTCTGGGTTCCCCCACAGCAAGAAGCTTGGTATGGGGGCACCCAAGCAGACACGCTTCTGAGCTGCAGCTCTGTGTGTCCATTCACTAACGTAGCCATGGCTCGACTCCGCTTCCTCCCTCTTCTGATTGGCTCACTGGCTTTTACTGACAGCAGTGTGAGCCAATGGCTCCCGCTGCTGCCAAAAGCCAATCAGGAGTGTGAGTCCCCAGACAGCCAAGGCACTTGTGGACCTCGCTGGATCGAGCGTGGGCTCAGGTAAGAATTAGGTGGGGCTGGGGGGCTGCTGCACGCAGAAGGTTTTTTACCTTCATGCATAGAATGCATGAAGATTAAAAAGCGTGTGCCTTTACAACCACTTTAACAAAGAATGTGCTGAACTTAGAATGCAGTAGTCAAGAGTAAGAAATGTAAAACACAGTGAGAGGAATTTATCAAAACTGGTGCAGTCAGAATCTGAAACAGCTGCGCATGGCAACCTATCAGCTTCTATCTTCAGCTTGTTCAGCTTTAAAAATGAGAGCTATGAGCTGATTGGTTGCCATGTACAGCTGTTCCAAATTCTGTCTGCTCTAGTTTTGATAAATTCCCCTAAGGGCTCATTCAGACAGGCGCAGACAGATGGGTCCTGTATGCTGTTCCACTTTTTGCTGCATCTGCATCCACCAGAGAGCTTCACCTATAGAAGTGGGTGCACAGATCCTGTGCATTTGGATACATGCAAAATTTTGACATTCGACTATATCAGTGCAGCTTCTGTGACTCCCAAATGACTTTGACTGGACTCAGGGCCGGCCCAAGGCATTGTGCTGCCTGGTACTAAGAATGAAATACTGCCCGCCCCCCCCCAAAAAAAAATCACGCCCACCAAAAGGCCCCCACATATATTTTATATCATGATCACTAAAGAGGACCTGTCATGGCACTATACATGTATATAGGAGTATAAAGAGGACCTGTCATGGCTCTATACATGTATATAGGAGAATAAAGAGGACCTGTCATGGCTCTATACATGTATAAAGGAGTATAAAGGGGACCAGTCATGGCACTATTTGTGTATATATAAGTATAAAGAGGACCTGTCATGGCTCTATACCTGTATATAAGGATAGAAAGAGAACCTGTCATGGCTCTATACTTGTAAAGGAGTATAAAGAGGACCTGTCATAGCTCTATACATGTATATAGGAGTATAAAGAGGACCTATCATGGTTGTTTACATGTATGTAGGAGTATAAAAGGAGATGTGCATGGCCGGCGGCTGCAATGTCAGCCAGCCACCCGTGATCACTCCACAGAGAGCCAGAAAGGGGATCTGTCAATGTAAACAGACAGATCCCCATTCTGACAGGGGAAGAGAGACAGATCTGCTGTTCCTAGTGATTAGGAACAGAGATCTCTATCCTCCTTCAGTTAATCCCATCCCCCCAGTTAGAAACACCTCCCAGGGAACACATTTAACCCCTTTCCCTGCTAGTGACATTTACACAGTAATCAGTGCATTTTTATAGCACAGTGTCTGATCTGTTCACCGCAATGTCACAGTCTCACTAAAAATCGCAGATCACCACCATTACTAGTAAGAAAAAAATGCCATAAATCTATCACCTATTTTGTAGATGCTATAATTTTTGTGCAAACTAATCAATGTACGCTAATTGCGTTTTTTTACCAAACATATGTAGAAGAATACATATTGGCCTAAACTGATGAAGATTTTTTGGGGGGGGATAATTATTATAGCAAAAAGTAAAAAAATATTTTGTATTGTTTCTTTTTCAAAATTGTCGCTCCTTTTTTGTTTATAGAGCAAAAAATAAAAACCGCAGAGGTGATCAAATGCCACCAAAATAAATCTCTATTAGTGGGAAAAAAAGGACATAAATTTTGTTTGTGTACAACATTGCAGGCAGGCGCAATTGTCAGTTAAATTGACGCAGTGCCGTATTGCAAAAAAGAGTGATTGAAGTGCATTATTTCTATTAGTACATTGTTATACAAAATAAAATAGCTCAACTTACCATAATGCAGAATCAGTAAAAGCCCTGAGCGTGTCACTTGCCAATGTCACCTGCCACCAGATACAGATTGTCACTTGCCACAACGTCACCTGCCACACATTGCGGATTGTCACTTGCCACAACGTTATCTGCTACACATTGCAGATTGTCACTTGCCACAATGTCACCTGCCACACATTGCGGATTGTCACTTGCCACGACGTCACCTGCCACACATTGCGGATCGTCACTTGCCACAACGTCACCTGCCACACATTGCGGATTGTCACTTGCCCTAACGTCACCTGCTACATATTGCGGATTGTCACATGCCATGACGTCACCTGCCACACATTGCGGATTGTCATTTGCCATGATGTCACCTGCTACACATTACAGATTGTCACTTGCCACTACGTCACCTGCCACACATTGCAGATTGTCACTTGCCACACATTGCGGATTGTCACTTGTCACAACATCACCTGCTACACATTGGAGATTGTCATTTGCCACACGTTATGGATTGTCACTTGCTGTGTCTCAGAGTGAAGGCAGGCAGCAGAGAGATGATGTAATCTCTCTGCTGCCAGTGGCTGCACAGTAAGGGCCGAACTGCAGTGATGCAGGTCAGGAAGTGAGAGATGATGTCATCTCTCTGCTCCCCCACCCGCTGGCCCGCTGATTGGCCAGCACCTGCCGACTGGCCCACTCGCTCACTCACCCACCGACCCACCCACTGACTAATGCCTTGTTCTGCCAACACGTTCCTGTCACCTCGGCGCCGGGCTCCTCCACGCTCCTCCTCCACCTCAGCACCGTGGGATAAGCAGCAGAGCGTCGGAATGGGCTGGCTGGTGGGCAGAAATTTGCCACCCTCCTGAAAGTGCCGCTTAGGACCGATGGTACCATGGGGTCCCATGGTAGGGCAGGCCCTGACTGGACTGCCTGCACAGTGATGCACAAGACACCATGCATCCCCACTAGGGATGAGCTTCGAGCTCGAGTCAAACTCATGTTCGACTCGAACATCGACTGTTTGCCAGTTCGCCGAACAGCGAACAATTTGGGGTGTTCACGGCAAATTCGAAAGCCGCAGAACACCCTTTAAAAGTCTATGGGAGAAATCAAAAGTGCTAATTTTAAAGGCTTATATGCATGGTATTGTCATAAAAAGTGTTTGGGGACCTAGGTCCTGCCCCAGGGGACACGTATCAATGCAAAAAAAGTTTCAAAAACGGCCGTTTTTTCAGGAGCGGTGATTTTAATAATGCTTAAAGTGAAACAATAAAAGTGTAATATTCCTTTAAATTTCGTACCTGGGGGGTGTCTATAGTATGCCTGTAAAGGGGCGCATGTTTCCTGTGTTTAGAACAGTCTGACAGCAAAATGACATTTCAAAGGAAAAAAACTACTGTCAGCTATTAATGAATTGTCGGTCTGACAATACACATAAAAGTTCATTGATAAAAACGGCATGGTATTTCCCCAAAGGGGAACCCGAACCAAAATTTAAAAAAAAATGGCGTGTGGGTTCCCCTAAATTCCATACCAGGCCCTTCAGGTCTGGTATGGATATTAAGGGGAACCCCGGCCAAAAAAAAAAAAATGGCGTGGGGGTCCCCCTCAAAATCCCTACCAGACCTTCAGGTCTGGTAGGGATTTTAAGGGGAACCCGCGCCAAATTTTTTTTAAAAAATGGCGTGGGTCCCCCCAAAATCCATACCAGACCCTTATCCGAGCACGCAACCTGGCAGGCGAGAGGGGGGGCGAGAGAGTGCCCCCTGAACCGTACCAGGCCACATGCCCTCAACATTGGGAGGGTGCTTTGGGGTAGTGGCTCCCCAAAGCACCTTGTCCCCATATTGATGAGGACAAGGGCCTCATCCCCACAACCCTTGGCCGGTGGTTGTGGGGTCTGCGGGCAGGGGGTTTATTAGAATCTGGAAGCCCCCTTTAACAAGGGGGCCCCCATATCCCGCCCCTCTGTGTGAAATGGTAATGGGGTACAAAAGTACCCCTACCATTTCACAAAAAAAGTGTCAAAAATGTTAAAAATGACAAGAGACTGACAATTCCTTTATTTAAAGTCTTCTTCTTTCCATCTTCTTCTTCCTTCTTCCTTCCTTCTTCCTTCGGTTTCTTCCTCCATCTTCTTCTTCCTCTGGTTCTTCCTCCGAACCTCTGCTTTTTGCTCCGGTGTTCTCGTCCGGCATCTTCCTCCACGGCGTCTTCTTCCCCGCTTTGTTCTTGGGCCACTCTGCATCCATGGGAGGCTCCCGCTGTGTGACGCTTCTCTTCTTTTGACACTTCTTAAATAACGGAGGGCGGGGTCACCGGGGTGACCCGCCCCCCTCTGACGCATGGAGACTTGACGGGGGCTTCCCTATGGCTTTCCCCATGATGTCAGAGGGGATGGGGTCACCCGGTTATGTAACGGGTGACTCTGCCCCCTCTGACATCACGGGGAAAGCCATAGGGAAATCCCTGTCAAGTCCCACTGCGTCAGAGGGGGGCGGGGTCATCGGGTGGCCCCGCCCTCCGTTATTTAAAAAGTGTCAGAAGAAAAGAAGCGTCACACAGCGGGAGCCTCCCATGGATGCGGAGCGGCCCAAGAACAAAGCGGGGAAGAAGAGGCCATGGAGGAAGATGTCGGACGAGAACACCGGAGCAAGAAGCAGAGGATCGGAGGAAGAACCAGAGGAGGAAGAAGATGGAGGAAGAAACCAAAGGAAGAAGGAAGGAAGAAGACCTGAAGAAGATGGAAAGAAGAAGACTTTAAATAAAGGAATTGGCAAAAACTGTCTTTTGTCATTTTTAACATTTTTGACACTTTTTTGTGAAATGGTAGGGGTACACCATTACCATTTCACACAGGGGGGCAGGATTTGGGAGTCCCATTGTTAAAGGGGGCTTCCAGATTCCGATAAGCCCCCTTGGCCGGTGGTTGTGGGGATGAGGCCCTTGTCCTCATAAACATGGGGACAAGGTGCTTTGGGGGCCGCTATCCCAAAGCACCCTCCCAATGTTGAGGGCATGTGGCCTGGTATGGTTCTTTTCCTGCAGCCTGCCAGGTTGCGTGCTCGGATAAAGGTCTGGTATGGATTTTTGGGGGACCCCACGCCATTTTTTTTTTAATTTTGGCGTGGGGTTCCCCTTAAAATCCATACCAGACCTGAAGGGCCTGGTATGGAATTTAGAGGGACCCCCATGCCATTTTATTTTAAACTTTGGTTCGGGGTTCCCCTGTGAGGAAATCCCATGCCGTTTTTATCAATGAACTTTTATGTGTATTGTCGGACCGACAATTCATTAATAGCCGCGAGTAGTTTTAAATGACTTATTTTCCTTTGAAATGTCATTTTGCTGTCAGACTGTTCTAAACACAGGAAACATGTGCCCCTTTACAGGCATACTATAGACACCCCCTAGGTACGAAATTTAAAGGAATATTACACTTTTATTGTTTTACTTTAAGCATTATTAAAATCACTGCTCCCGAAAAAACGCCCATTTTTAAAACTTTTTTTTGCATTGATACATGTCCCCTGGGGCAGGACCCGGGTCCCCAAACACTTTTTATGACAATAACTTGCATATAAATCTTTAAAATTAGCACTTTTGATTATTCATGTTCGAGTCCCATAGACTTTAACGGTGTTCGCATGTTCGAACAAATTTTTTGCCTGTTCGCATGTTCTGGTGCGATCCGAACAGGGGGGTGTTTGGCTCATCCCTAATCCCCAGCAGCACACGGCCATCAAACTGGGCATGGACGCATATGCTCCATGTGAATGAGGCCAAATTGTCATCATGTGGACCGAATTGTATTTATGAATAATATTTACCTAGGTACAGTGCCTTACAAAAGTATTCACCCCCTTGGCCTTTTACCTATTTTGTTACATTACAGCCTTTAGTTCAATTTTTTTTAATATTAATTATATGTGATGGATCAGAACCTAATAGTCTATGTTGGTGAAGTAAAATTAGAAAAGTATTCATAAAACTATTTTTCAGAAATAAAAAAACTCATAATTGGCATATGCGTATGTATTCACCCCCTTTGTTATGAAGCCCATAAAAAGCTCCGGTGCAACCAATTACCTTCAGAGGTCACATAATTAGTGAAATTATGTTCACCTGTGTGCAATCTAAGTGCCACATGATCTGTCATTACATATACACACTTTTTTGAAAGGCCTCAGTGGCTGCAACACCTAAGCAAGAGGCACCACCAACCAAACACTGCCATGAAGACCAAGGAACTCTCCAAACAAGTAAGGGACAATATTGTTGAGAAGTACAAGTCAGGGTTAGGTTATAAAAATATATCCAAATCTTTGATGATCCCTAGGAGCACCATTAAATCTATCATAGCCAAATGGAAAGAACATGGCACAGGAGCAAACCTGCCAAGAGACTGCTGCATACCAAAACTCATGGACTGGCCAAGGAGGGCATTAATCATAGAGGCAGCACAGAGACCTAAGGTAACCCTGGAGGAGCTGCAGAGTTCCGCAGCAGAGACTGGAGTATCTGTACATAGGACGACAATAAGCCGTATGCTCCATAGAGTTGGGATTTATGGCAGAGTGGCCAGAAGAAAGCCATTACTTTCAGCAAAAAACTAAATGGCACGTTTTGAGTTTGTGAAAAGGCATGTGGGAAACTCCCAAAATGTATGGAGGAAGTTCTCTGGTCTGATGAGACTAAAATTTAACTTTCTGGCCATCAAAGAAAACGTTATGCCTGGCGCAAACCCAACACATCACATCACCCAAAGAACACTATCCCCACACTGAAACATCGTGGTGGCAGCATCATGCTGTGGGGATGTTTTTCAGCAGTCGGGACGGGGAAACTGGTCAGAGTTGAGGGAAAGATGGATGGTGCTAAATACAGGGATATTCTTGAGCAAAACCACTCTGTGTGTGATTTGAGGCTAGGACAGAGGTTTACCTTCCAGCAGGACAATGACCCCAAACACACTGCTAAAGCAACACTTGAGTGGTTTAAGGGTAAACATGTAAATGTGTAGGAATGGCCTAGTCAAAGCCCAGACCTCAATCCAATAGAAAATCTGTGGTCAGACTTAAAAATTGATGTTCACAAGTGCAAACCATCCAACTTGAAGGAGCTGGAGCAGTTTTGCAAGGAGGAATGGGCAAAAATCCCAATGGTATGATGTGGCAAGCTCATAGAGACTTATCCAAAGCGACTTGGAGCTGTGATAGCTGAAAAAGGTGTCTCTACAAGGTATTGACTTTAGGGGGGTGAATAGTTATGCACATTGACTTTTTCTGTTAGTTTCTCCTATTTGTTGTTTGCTGTGGGCAGTTGTGGGCATGTAAATTAAATGATGCAAATCCTCAAAAAATCCATGTTAATTCCAGGTTGTGAGGCAACAAAACACAAAAAATGAATACTTTTGCAAGGCACTGTAGATGCTGCATCTCTCTGCCACTGCCTCTAAGGCTGAGAACCAAGTAATCAAACAGCTGATCACTCAGTTCTCAGTGCTACCTGAGCAGAAGCTGGTGGCTGTCAGTCTCTGGCTCCCTGCTTTGCCTCCACCCAGTGATCACTGAAACACTGGGCTGTGGAGCGGGTAGGAGAGGCCAGCTCAAACTCACTGTGGCTTGCCGAGAAGCTGAGCTGGGTGCCAGTCCAGACATGTGAGTGGATCCCAACCATATGGTTATGATCTATCTCTTGCCTTGACTGACTCTGTGACATCACCTGACAGCAGGCTTAAGCTGCTGTCAGCTGAAAATGGGTCACAGGAGTGCAAAACAATCTGCACTGCTGTGATAAACAGAAGTACAACCAAACGGGCTTTGGCTGTACTTCTCCTTTAATAAATCTATCACACAACCTGTCCCTCTGCTCTTGTTTGGCTTTACTTGTGACAACTGATAAATGTTCCCGTTTATGTTGTGAACTCACCCTCCAGGGCCCAAGCAGCCTCTTCCTCAGTCCAGGCTTTAGATCCAGGCTCTTTCTCCTTGAAGCTGGAAGGACCTTTAGGCACCCTCTTTCCTAGTCCAGAGGGCCTCCTCTGCACCCCCCCAATCTAGGGCCTCCTTTGCACCCCCCTAGTCCAGGGCCTCCCCAAGTCCAGGGTCTCCTCTGTGCCTCCCCCCAGGTCAGGGCCTCTGCACCCCCCTCCCAGCCCACGACCTCCTCTGCATCCCCCAAGTACAGGGTCTCCTTTGCGACCCCTTCCAGGTTAGGGCCTCCTCTGCACCCCCCCAGCCCAGGGCCTCCTCTGCACTCCCCAGCTCAAGGCCTCCTCCGCACCCCCCAGCCCAGGGCCTCCTCCGCACTCCCCAGCTCAAGGACTCCTCCGGACCCCCATCAGCCCAGGACCTCCACTGAACCCTTCAGTTCAGGGCCTCCTCTGCACCCCCCCCAGTCCAGGGCCTCCTCTGCACCCCACTGTCCAGTCCAGGGCCTTCTTTGAAGCCTCCCCTTCTCTGGGATGCCTCACTGTGACAGGAGTCACTTTGGGTGGGTGGTTTGTGGAACTCAGCTTACCTTTGAGAGCTCTGGAGACCGTGTCCAGCTCCCCTGGCCCCTCTTATGTGTAAATCACCCTGCGTCCATTAGGAGCACAGGGTGACTGGAAACCCCACTATGATCTGTGCTATTTAGACACAGTATACAGCCACACTGGAATGTTGTATATATGTATATATTGTGTATTGTCTCATGCTGTTGTGGACTCTTTGCTGTGATCGTTTGGGTGGGGTTGTATTCCAATGTTCTATTGTGTCTGTCTGCCTTGGATATTATGGGATGTGAATGTAGATTAGTTGTAAGATTGGTGGGAGCTAATTCCTCCAACAGCTCTCCCTGCTGATAAGACTGTTTACTGATGAGAAATTTGAATACACCTGACTTGTGTGTCTATTGTGATTGGACAGTTTACCCCTCCCTGAATCCAAGTGTGGGAGGGAATGTCTCTGAGTTGTATATCTGTGGTAACATGTGCTTGAATAAAGGAGTTTTGATGTTGTTGTTCACCCTACACTGTGTTACGGCTGGAGACTGGGTGGGCTAAAGGGTCTTGGATAGTGCTGTTTCTGGACAAAGGAAGTATTTACGGCGGACATAGACCTGTTGAGGACAGGGGTTCGTCACATTCATGCAGAAAAGATATAGGCTGTTTGGACACTGGGCAGGACTAGGAGGGAGACCTGCCTGTCCATTACACTTGATAGGGCAGCAGCGACACCCTGAGAGCAACGGTTCCCTGTGCAGGTGAGGGCAGAACCCCTGGTGGCACCCCCTAGATGTGTCACCCAGGGCTGGCACCCCCCTGCCCCCTTAGTTTTGGCCCTGACTGTAGGGGGCATCTCCAGCTTAAAACTGAACTCCGGGAATTTAGCTTCTTTGTAAAAAATGAAAGCATACTTTGACTTAAGTCCAATAAGGTGCATGACACCTCACCCACTTATCCCTATTATTTACATCTGGCAGATTTGTAGGAGCCCGGCCCTGGACCTTCTGGTCTTGACATAATCAACAGTAGAGTTGATGCAGAGGCTAGGCCCACCCCTCCCTTCCTCCAGCATAATCACAGAAGCCTTTGTATTATGTGAACTCAGGGGAAAAACAAAGAGAAAGATTCTTTTAAGAGGGTCAACAGAGAACACATGGATCAATACAAACCATCTTTATTTATATCCAAAAATACCAAAATAATAATTACAAAAGATGAAAAAAGCAGTTTAGATAGACAGCTAACACAGGCCTGATTAAAATTGGACAATGTTGTCACGGGATAATAAAAGCAATGGGAGCCACGGCTGTACATCCACACGTTCACACCAGACAATCACCATCCGCTCATTTTATGATATACTAGTATGTTGTTGGTAGGTTCAAGCCAGGGTAGAGATTTATAGATAGGTAATTATTCTTGCAGAGAAACTCCCAGCATGGTTAGAAACATCATACACCAACGATGTGAATGCTGGTTATGTGGGTGAACGATCTGACATTAAAGTCTATTGTGGTAATAATCAGTGCAAGTGGGTCATTCAAATAAAGATGCAGACCATAAGCATAATTGAATGATCAAGGATTCCAGCTTGTGAACCAAACAGCATTACAGGGAAGTTCCGTTTTGCAGCAAAAAAGATTGGAAATAAGGTGCAGAGGCAGTGAGATGTAGTCCCGTGCAGACAACATGAGGGGGATGCTATAAATGATATTGACATGTACTACAAGTGCTGAGTGGGGCATAAAGTTCTCACCAAACACACAAGGTCCATCGTCAAGTTGTAGCATACCTTGATCCCAGAGTTGCTGTGTCCGCAAATACCACTTTGTACTGTTCAGCGGATAGAGACAAGTAGGGAGTCGTCCCTCGCTGTGAAGCTGCTGCCTCCGTGTTGTTCGTGGCGGAAGGGGAGAGCAGCCGTCAGCTGTTGGTTCTGTGTGTAGACACACCAGATCGTGCAACGCTCAGTTCCCGGTGACGTGCTGACGTCAAACCGTTGACGCGTTTCACCAGCCAATGGACGCTGGTTAAAACCACCCGCAAAGTGCCGCTATAGCGGCGCTATGCCGACAGTATAGCCGCTCTGCCCCATTGATTTTAATGGGCAGGAGCGGTTTATACACGGCTTCTTCACCGCTTCAAAGATGCTGTTTGCAGGAGTTTTTTTCCCTCCTGCCAGCGCACCGCTCCAGTGTGAAAGCCCTCGGGAGACACAGCAGCGGCAGTTTTAGGTCAGTTTGCAGGCACTATTTTTTGCACAATAGCGCTTGCAAACCACCCCAGTGTGAAAGGGGCCTAAGGAATGACCATGGATATAGTATACTTGGATTTTGAAAAGCATTTGACATAGTTCCCCACCCACAGCTAATGCGTAAGATAAAAGTCTACAGGCTTTGAAAAATCAGTTTGTAAATGGATGGAAAACTGGCTAAAAGACCGTATTCAGAGAGTAGTGGTTGATGATTCTTACACTGAGTGGTCTAAAGTTATTGGTGGGGTACCCCAAGGTCAAGTGTCGGGAACATTTCCTTTTAATATATTTATAAATTATGTAGAGTTTGGGATTAAAAGTACCATTTCAGGCTTTGCAGATGACACCAAGCTATGCAGTGGAATAAATTCCTTACAGGATGTCTCCAATTTACAAGCAAACCTCAATGCCCTGGTAAATTGGGTGACTATGTGGCAGATGAGGTTTATTGTTGATAAATGTAAAGTTATGCACAATGGGGGCTAAAAATATGCACATATCATACGTACTAGGGGAGTACAACTGGGGGAATCAATGGTGGAGAAGGATCTCAGTTTTCGGTAAAGCATAAGCTTAATAATATCATGCAATGCCAAGCTGCAGTTTTCAAAACAAGCAAAATCCTTTTTTGTATTAAGAGAGGTATGGACTCCAGAGCGAGATATCATTTTGCCCCTGTACAAATCATTAGTAAGACTTCATCTGGAATATGCAGTTTGGTTGTGGGCACCAGTTCACAAAAAGAATATTGGAGAACTGGAAAACATGCAGAGAAGGGCAAAATTGATAAGAGCTATGAGGAACGATTAACTAAACTGAATTTATTCTCTTTTGAGAAAAGGAGATAAAGGGAGGATATGACCAACATGTAGAAAAACATAAGTAGTCCATATAGCGAACTTGGTGTAGTTATTCACTTTAAGGTCACCACAGAGAACAAGGGGACACTCTTTCACTCTTTATGTTTGGAGGAAAAGAGTTCATTTTCAAATACGGAAAAGCTTCTTCACAGGCAGAGCTGTGAAGATGTGGAATAGACTCCCTCAAGAGTTGGTTCTGGCCAGCTCAGTAGATTGTTTTAAAAAAGGTCTGGATTCTTTCATAAATGCACATAATATAACTGGATAATAATATTAATAGGTAAAGTTGATCCAGGGAACATCAGCTTGCCTCTTGGGGGATCAGGAAGGAATTCTCCCCCACCCCACCCACCACCCCCATTGGAGTAAATTGGATCATGCTTTATTGAGGGTTTTTTACCCTCCTCTGGATCAAATGTGGGTATAGGATTGCGTATCTGGAGGTTTTCGATGTGTGTGTGCATGCATTTTTTTTTCTTTGTTGGTTGAACTGGATGGAATTGTGCAATTTTTCAAACAGATTAACTATGTAACCAGTAGTGAGAATTGCAGCCAGAGCTGCTGTTTTTTTTTTTTTTTAATGCTAGAACTGAGCTTTATCGGAACAAAAGGAAGAAAATAAAAGCATTTTATTCTAGGGTTTACATATATTTTAATTTGTTTTGCTATGGGTCCTATGGTACATTGAGGCGATTTAGTTCACATATGTAGCGCTATACTATACTATAAGTTATTCATTCATTCACATAGTTATGGCTGTGATTTAGGTGTATGAATGCAAGCATTCAATAATTCAATAATTATTTCCTAATCAATTATTAAATAACAATATCTCCCGACCCATAAGCCAAGAATGAGCTAGCATGTTTAATGAATCCTATATAAGTAATATTTCATTAGCCACAGCTTTGCACAATATTTTAGTGCAATAAATGCAACACAACAGGCACAAATGGAAGAAAATTTACTTAGCACCATCATTATTTAAATTAAACCTCTGAAGTAAGAGAACGTGTTGTAAGTCATATTTACTTGCATTACATTATCATACAACTATTGATTTTAACTGCAAAATAAACTGACCATTTAAAATAGGATTTGTTATTTGCAAATTGGTATACTCAGACTTCCTTGTATTACAGCAGGCTAAGCTACTGGTTGTTTACATTGAAAAAGAAAACAGTTGCTCAGTATACTGTCAATCAGTATAGTGAGCAACATATGTCTGGGTAATTAATGCTGACTGCTGCAAGTCAGCAGTCTGTCTGCGGCATTCTGCAATAGCTGCAGTCTTTGGATGAAGCTGAATGAATACACGTGTGTGACTTTGGCCGTGCTAATAAAGGAGACAGAAACAAATAAGACAAGTAATACTTTTTTATTCAAATGTTAGCCTGAATAATCCGATCTATGTAAACAATCTTTGCATGGATATCATTTAAATGGGAATTCAGTTCAAGGTACAATGTGAAGATACATTTTCAAAGATCAATATAGCAACAAACACGTTGGATTTGAACCAACTGTCAGTCTTATAAATGTTTTTTATATATTTAGTCTGTTAATACTTTTTTGTTGCTATACAATCTTTTGATATGAAGGGGGGTATTAATAATTATTTTAGAAGACTTTATGAAATTTTATAACATATACAGTATCTCACAAAAGTGAGTACAGCCCTCACATTTTTGTAAATATTTTATTATATCTTTTCATGTGAGAACACTCAAGAAATTATACTTTGCTACAATGTAAAGTAGTGAGTGTACAGCTTGTATAACAGTGTAAATTTGCTGTCCCCTCAAAATAACTTAACACACAGCCATTAATGTCTAAACCGCTGGCAACAAAAGTGAGTACACCCCTAAGTGAAAGTGTCCAAATTGGGCCCAAAGTGTCAATATTTTGTGTGGCCACCACTATTTTCCCAGCACTGCCTTAACCCTTTTGGGCATGGAGTTCACCAGAGCTTCACAGGTTGCCACTGGAGTCCTCTTCCACTCCTCCATGATGACATCATGGAGCTGGTGGATGTTAGAGACCTTGCGCTCTTCCACCTTCCGTTTGCGGATGCCCCACAGATGCTCAATAGGGTTTAGGTCTGAAGACATGCTTGGCCAGTCCATCACCTTTACCCTCAGCTTCTTTAGCAAGGCAGTGGTCATCTTGGAGGTGTGTTTGGGGTCGGTATGTTGGAATACTGCCCTGCGGCCCAGTCTCCAAATGGAGGGGATCATGCTCTGCTTCAGTATGTCACAGTACATGTTTGCATTCATGGTTCCCTCAATAAACTGTAGCTCCCCAGTTACGGCAGCACTTATACAGCCCCAGCCCATGACACTTCCACCACCATGCTTGATTGTAGGCAAGACACACTCGTCTTTGTACTCCTCACCTGGTTGCCGCCACACACGCTTGACATCATCTGAACCAAATAAGTTTATCTTGGTCTCATCTGACCACAGGACATGGTTCCAGTAATCCACATCCTTAGTCTGCTTGTCTTCAGCAAACTGCGGGCTTTCTTGTGCATCATCTTTTAAAGAGGCTTCCTTCTGGGACGAAAGCCATGCAGACCAATTTGATACAGTGTGTGGCATAAGGTCTGAGCACTGACAGGCTGACCACCCCACCCCTTCAACCTCTGCAGCAATGCTGGCAGCACTCATACGTCTATTTCCCAAAGACAACCTTTGCATATGACACTGAGCACGTGCAACTTCTTTGGTCGACCACGGCGAGGCCTGTTCTGAGTGGAACCTGTCAGACAACTTTATGGTCTTGGCCACTGTGCTTCAGCTCAGTTTCAGGGTCTTGGCAATGTTCTTATAGCCTAGGCCAGCTTTATGTAGAGCAACAATTCTTTTTTTCAGGTCCTCAGAGAGTTCTTTGCCAAGAGGTGCCATGTTGAACTTCCAGTGACCAGTATGAGAGAGTGAGAGCAATAACACCAAATGTAACACACCTGCTCCCCATTCACACCTGAGACCCTGTAACACTAATGGGTCACATGACACCAGGGAGGGAAAATGGCTAATTGGGCCCAATTTGGACATTTTCAATTAGGGGTGTACTCACTTTTGTTGCCAGTGAATTAGACATTAATGACTGTGTGTTGAGTTATTTTGAGGGGACAGAAAATGTACATTGTAATACAAGCTGTACACTCACTACTTTACATTGTAGCAAAGTGTCATTTCTTCAGTGTTGTCACATGAAAAGATATAATAAAATATTTACAAAAATGTGAGGGGTGTACTCACTTTTGTGAGATACTGTATAAACCACAAAAAATTTGTGTGGTCAAGATCAAATTATAGTGCATACATCAGTGTTGTAACATATTGGCCGATTTATGTAGGATATTGTATTAAAGTACCATATTGACTAGAAATTCAGCAAATATTAATTATCTACACACGATAATAATCAGTAGTTGCCAATTATCGTAAACAAATTATACGTTATTATTGACCACAATATTACAAAATTCTTGCCATTAGTAACAGTCATTTAGTAAAATGTTGTAATTGGAACTTTCCTTGGTCAGATTCAGTCATCTTATAATGATGATTAATGGAAAGAAGTTATTATTATTCACTGTATGCCAAATGTAGGTGTAGATTAGAAGAAAGATGTAGAAAAAGTAGTAAGGAGGGGATTGGAGATAAGGGAATGCTTGGGGTCAAGGAGGGTTTGTAGAGGACAGTGTGTGAGAGGTCCAAGTGGAGTGGTTGCCAGTCTTCTGCAAAATTCTCAGTGAAAGATTAAAGAGTCATTAGGGCTTGATCGATTTCAGGGACATATTATTGCAACTAGAGCAGTGATATGCAATTAGCAGACCTTCAGCTGTTGCAAAACTACAAGTCCTATCATGCCTCTGCCTCTGGGTGTCATGCTTGTGACTGTCAGAGTCCTGCTATGCCTCATGGGACTTGTAGTTCTGCAACAGATGGAGGTCCGCTAATTGCATATCCCTGAACTACAGGAAAGAACAACCAGGACAAAGAAGGGTAACTTGATCACTGTGAAGTGACTAATCAGGCTTATAGTACAACTATAGGCAAAAGTTTTTTTTTTTTATTTTGGATAGGGGAAAGGAGGGTTATAACCCCTGTGAGATTCTTTTTTACCATCTATGTCCCGTTGCGGTGATTTTCCTGCACTTCCTGTCCTATAGCCAAACAGAAAGCTTGAGGAAATACCTGCAAATTAAGGGAATTCCTTGGGGACCCACAGGTCACCAGAACTAGTGTCCCCATTGGAAGATTTCCCCTCTATTACTTTGTCCTGGGGACAACCCAACATCTTGGATTTTCTTTTACTTTCACTTTAAATGATAATGGTAAACAGGACAAATAGAGAGGGTGAATCTCCTTAACGGGGGCACAGACTGCAATAAAAACCGACAGGGGATCATAATCCCTCTCCACTCTATCCAAAACTAAAATGTTGCCTTTAGTTATACTTTAGCCTTTCATTCTTTTGGTAAATGGAACAGTGATTGCTCAGTAGGAAAAGTCCTATACTTTTGGATTGCTTTTACTTATTCTGGTAGGGCTCTTTTACACATATGTTGAAAATAGGTGATTGGGTTGCATTTTTACAGCTTTCTTACTGCCTATCAATGCCACTCAAAATTGTTAAAACTATGGAGTGGATGGAGGTGTTCACACTACAGTATTAGCATTGCCTCACCTCATGTCGATGCAAAATTAATGCTGCCTGCCAAGTTCAGCAAGAATTGTTTCTTTGAAAAAATGCCTCCGTTTACTTCTATTGAAACACACCCCAAGCATGTCAAAAATACACTGTAAGCGCACCTACAATGCATTTAAAATGTGGTTGCAAAGTGTCAAAAGTGATCATTTTTGGTTTGGCCTCATACAAATAAAAAAAAAAACACATCTCACAGGGCATTTGAGGAGCATTGCCTGAAGCAACATGAATGCCTGTGCAAAGCAACCTAAACTCTCATTAATGCTTTTTGAATTAATGCATGTTAAGGCAGCTGTAGAATTCCACATCTGTGTGAAAGAGCCCATACTGAGTATTGTAAGTGTTCAGTATTACTGACAGGAGTTATTGTAAATGTTCACTAAACTAAAATAATTAGTTAAAACTGTTTTACTTTGAATAACTTATCATGTGCAAGCAAAGTAAAAAGAAAATATATATTTCTTTTTTGCTTTACCATATTCACTAAGCTAAATGTTGATTTTCTAATCCTTTAATAAATCAGCCCCTCTTTTTTGATCAAAAATAAAGTTTATTGAGCATACTAAACGAATATACAAACAAATACAAAGTGCAACAGGCACTATACAAAAGGATAAAGCATTGACATAACTGTACTGAGTATAAAATGTAAAAGGTCTAGGTACCGAAGATAGCCAAAACCCATACCCAAAATGACTGATTGGGGGGTCAATAAACAGCCCCTCACATTACAGCAAGAGCTTTGGTACACCCCACTGCGGGGCAACAGACAAACGGTGAAGATAAGGATTAGAGTATATAACATGGGATACATCGAGTTCCGCACATTAGGTAAAGGTTACATATCGTCAGTGCAGGTAGAGGAATTCTCCAGCCACCTGTCCCATATTTTCTTGAATTTAGCTGGGCAGCCTCTGTTTGAATACAGTACTTTTTTTTATAGGGGAGAATAGCATTAACGGCTCTAATCCATTGCTAAATAGTAGGGGGCGATTCCTTGATCCAGGACCGGGCTATTTTCATTCTGGCCAAGAACAAGGACTCTTAGATATTTTTCCTCTTCAGGGATGGAGAGTAGGCCTAGTAGACACTGGTGGGGGCATAAAGTTAGGGAGGAACCCATGCAGTTTCAATAGCATTTTTAGGTTTTCATGAATGGCCACTAGGTGGCATCCGAGGGACGCATTTGAATATTGGAATCTGAAGGGGACTCTTCTTTGCTTTAAATAGCATGTCCAAATAGCGTCATTATGGCAAGTATGCAAAATGCATTGATGTAACAGGGGCAGCGGGACCTCTGATCAGACTCTGCATGTTACCCATCTGGTCTCTACCTGACACATGGCTCTGAAGGGCCTTGGAGAACTGCCAAAGCTTCACTTCAACCACACAGTTGGAGCTTTACTCCAAACATACAGGGGGAGTGTGCCACTGTGAAGTAGCTGGAGAATTTAACTGGAGACTGAGTCTGGAGTTAGTGCTTGGAGCCACGACATTGACGACCGCCTTGAATGGAGGAGGGAACAGCTGTCCATAACCCCATCAGAGAATGGTGAGAGCCTGATGGCCACGGTTTTTATTTTCCCCTACAGTCTTCATTGGTGTGGATTTTGCGCCATTGAAGATTTCTACGCTGCCCCAGCTCCATTTGATGATCATTACATGACTGTGCTGTTACGATCAGCGATGCAAGTGATCTGTAGAAACAAAGCAGTCTGTGTGTTGATTCCAACTAGCTATCTTTAGCTTGGAGAAGGACTGAGATTTCAACAGATTAGTGATCACTTCATTAATTAATCTACTCTCCTTGTACAAGCGCTTAAAGATCTTTCATGTATCTTATGATTCTGAATTCTCCACAATTCTTGCTCTTATCCTACTCAGATCATCAGATCCATTTTGAAGTAAGCAGGCTAGTGACTACTCTGTTTGTTGGGAATCAGGAGACATCCGTTGGTATTCTACCATCATCTGCCATCAGTACTACTAGTCCTATGTGTCAGACTGCAGCTGACGGTTGTTCAATTTAATGCACAAATCTTCCACTATATGTGTTATAAAGCCAAGAGCCATGTCATACGGTATAGTCAAAAACACAGGAGGTGTCAGTGTTGCAATTAGCCTACCATTAGCCCAATTGGGACAAATAGTGCTTTAGCAACCAAGTAACCCTGCCGAGATTTCTTGTGCTAGAAACACTAGGAAATGTGCAATCCTATTCATTTTTCAGATGTGAATGAGATCCTACTGTGCCAATTTGTATGACAATTGTCTGTTTTAAACCATTTTTTTACTGGTGTCTGGTAGGGTGGGCAATTTTGGCCTTAGTACAATTTATTTTGTACAATTGCTTCAATAAAGTAATTTTATCACAAGAAAAAACATTGTTGGTTCTCCGTATACAATTCTTTGCTTCGCTTTGTTTTATTCTCTAAATTATTGAATGTAAAAAACACAGAAATATCACTTTATTATTTATAATCATAGCTAGACCTTTTTCTTGTTCCTCTATACTGGCAAAGGCTGCAGAGAGAGATAGAGAGAGAGTTTGAAACAGTTAGCCAAAGTCAGTACTCCTAGTAGGCTAAAACAGCAGACAAAACTGCCACTCTGCTCTGCTAGCAGTTCAGTTTTAGGGGTATAGACACAGAGTGGGGTAAAATAAGTATACAGTACACTATTACACCAACTAAAATACACAAATTGATTAGGAAGAGTAACAATGAGAACTCATTTAGATTGTCTTGGCAAGCAGGGTGGAACCTGGATGGTGTGTTACACACAGTCCTCAACATGATGTGTGAGTGGCTGTGTGCCATGCTACTCTAGGACATGGTATATGTTGACTAGGCAGGAATGCGACCCTGCACATAATTAACAGTTCTGTACTGAACAATAAAATGTAAATCTTGACTCTTTGACTCTTGGGAAATTATTAAGCAGATAATTCCTAATGAAGCTATAAACAGATAATTGATGCTAATTGCAAATAAACAGATTTGTTGAAGATAATTAGGTATTACATGCTCAAATTAGGTCTTTATTAAGTTGATTCCACTTTATGTTGCATATATTGCCATGCAACTGATTCCCAAGTACAAGTGTACTTAGCCACATAAATTAAAATACTTTATTTTGGACTTGAGTACTTGCATTAGACTAAATCTAAAAAATCAATTAAAATTAAAGTGTCAGTACACTCAAAATGAATATTTGCTCTGGGTGTTTATCAAAAGGCTCAATCACCTACCAGCATCTTATAGAGATTGCACCTGTAAGAATGCAACTTTGCTACTGAAAGTTAAAACTCCAGACATTTTTTCTTCTAGTTTTAGATAGAGTGGCAAAAGGTTTGAGGCTCTGTCATGACACTCTGACACATGTTCTGGTGATGGCTTCCAAAGGTGTTCTCCTCCTCACTTTGGGGATAATTCAACTCACTTTCTATTGTGTTTCAGGTGTCACCAGGACAGGAAGTGAGGAAAAATCTCTCAATGGTAGCAATGCAAATTTACAAAGGATCTAACCCTGTACCCCTTTTGTCAACAAAAAAAAAAGGTTTGGAATTCAGCTTAAAGAAAATGGAGTCAGAACAAAACATTTTGGACATCAGAAAAGTCAATATTCTAATTGATTACGCTACACAGAGGAGGCAGATAGTTCATACCAGTCACAGGAAAAGGCTAGAGGTAAAGAGCAGGGGAGGAGGAGAGAATGAAAAAGAGGAGAAGCTGAGAAGCTGAGAGGAGAAGCTGAGAGGAGAAGAGGGTGACATTATTGACCAACTATGACTATGGCAATATTTTGTCAATGTAATTGCTATCCCTGCCCTCTGCTTGAGTGATAGAAATTTCTGGTGACATTAGTGGTTACTAGAGATATGCAGCAAACAGCACTGCATCCTTAGGAACCAGGAAGATGTCATATATAGAAGCTATAGAAACACTGCTTCTTTATATGATTTTTATCTCCTGCTGAACAGGAGGCCAAACAGACAAATGTTTGGCCAATTGTTCGACCGCCCAAACAGTCAAAGTTCAGTCCAAACTAGGTGCAAACTGACCTGCTGGATCATCCCTAGTCCTGAATTGATACATCCCAATAAATGTCGGACAATATGGGGGATATACAATGGGGATGGAAAGACCCCCTTACATTTTTCAGACCCCCTTACATTTTTCACTCTTTGTTATATTGCAGCCATTTGCTAAAATCATTTAAGTTCCTATTTTTCATTATTAATGTACACACAGCACCCCATATTGACAGAAAAACACAGAATTGTTGACATTTTTGCAGATTTATTAAAAAAGAAAAACTGAAATATCACACAGTATTCAGACCCTTTGCTCAGTATTTAGTAGAAGCTCCCTTTTGATCTAATACAACCATGAGTCTTATTGGGAAAGATGCAACAAGTTTTTCACACCTGGATTTGGGGATCCTCTGCCATTTCTCCTTGCAGATCCTCTCCAGTTCTGTCAAGTTGGATGGTAAACGTTGGTGGACAGCCATTTTTAGGTCTCTCTAGAGATGCTCAGTTGGATTTAAGTCAGGGCTCTGTCTGGGCCATTCAAGAACAGTCACGGAGTTGTTGTGAAGCCACTCCTTCATTATTTTAGCTGTGTGCTTAGGGTCATTGTCTTGTTGGAAGGTAAACCTTCGGCCCAGTCTGAGGTCCTGAGCACTCTGGAGAGGTTTTCATCCAGGATATCCCTGTACTTGGCCGCATTCATTGCAACCAGTCGTTCTGTCCCTGCAGCTGAAAAACACCCCCACAGCATGATGCTGCCACCACCATGCTTCACTGTTGGGACTGTATTGGACAGGTGATGAGCAGTGCCTGGTTTTCTCCACACATACCGCTTACAATTAAGGCCAAACAGTTCTATCTTGGTCTCATCAGACCAGAGAATCTTATTTCTCACCATCTTGGAGTCCTTCAGGTGTTTTTTAGCAATCTCCATGTGGGCTTTCATGTGTCTTGCACTGAGGAGAGGCTTCCGTTGGGCCACTCTGCCATAAAGCCCCGACTGGTGGAGGGCTGCAGTGATGGTTGACTTTCTACCACTTTCTCCCATCTCCCGACTGCATCTCTGGAGCTCAGCCACAGTGATCTTTGTGTTCTTCTTTACCTCTCTCACCAAGGCTCTTTTCCCCCGATGGCTTAGTTTGGCCGGACGGCCAGCTCTAGGAAGGGTTCTGGTCGTCCAAAACGACTTCCATTTAAGATTTATGGAGGCCACTGTGCTCTTAGGAACCTTAAGTGCAGCAGAAATTTTTTTGTAACTTTGGCCAGATCTGTGTCTTGCCACAATTCTGTCTCTGAGCTCTTCAGGCAGTTCCTTTGACCTCATGTTTCTCATTTGCTCTCACATGCACTGTGAGCTGTAAGGTCTTATATAGACAGGTGTGTGGCTTTCCTAATCAAGTCCAATCAGTATAATCAAACACAGCTGGACTCAAATGAAGGCGTAGAACCATCTCAAGGATGATCAGAAGAAATGGACAGCACCTGAGTTAAATATATGAGTGTCACAGCAAAGGGTCTGAATACTTAAGACCATGTGATATTTCAGTTTTCTTTTTTAATAAATCTGCAAAAATGTGAACAATTCAGTGTTTTTCTGTCAATATGGGGTGCTGTTACATTAATGGGGGGGAAAAATTAACTTAAATTATTTTAGCAAATGGCTGCAATATAACAAAGAGTAAAAAATTTAAGGGGGTCTGAATACTTTTCGTCCCCACTGTAAATTCAAGAGTAGAATAACTCCTCTAGCAACCAGAAGAATAACTGCTCGAGTGAGGATGAAAATGGTTGTGTCTGCAAAAAGAGACTGATACTGGTGATAGGGGCTCAATTATTAGTGTCAAATATGTTTTTATTAACAATATCAAAGAATATTTATACAGAAATACTGGCAGTCAGTTATCAATAACAAAGACAGTACTGAGTATATCCTATTCCAATGTACAATGTTTGATTAGGTCTTGCATAAGAGGAGACCATCGCCAACCAGCAATATTATATAGTAATGAACTGTCTATGAAAATGTATAAATTAGTCTAGGAGAGACTATAACCACTGACTATGAGGTAGCATTAGAGTACAGAAAAGCGAAGAGAAATAAAAGGAAAGCGGGTGGAAAGAAGAAAAGAGGAATAGGATACAAGGGGGGGGGGGGGGCGTGGAGCAGACCTCGGTACGACAATGTATGCAATGAGTATTAAAGATGAATATTTGTGTCTAACCTTAAGTGGTCAATAAGGTTTTCAGGGCATCTGATGTAGAGTATTCAATCCAGATAAGCCATAGAGTTTTGAATTTATCAAAAGTATCATTATCCATGGCCAACCTCTCCTCCATGCGCATAATATCGTTCATTGTCGAAACCCATAAGGTAAGTGGGGGTCTGGTGGAGGTTTTCCAAAATAAGGGTATGATCTGTCTAGCAGCCGATAAGAAAAAGCGTAAAAGGGAGCGTTTCTGTGAGGTGATGGAACCAGGAAGCATGGACAGTAATGCAATTTCTGGGGAGGGTGGTAAGGGTTGATCGTAAAGACTACTGTAAATGGAAAAAACCTGGGACCAAAGTGGTTGAATGGATGAGCAGTCCCACCATATATGTAGGTAACTTCCGTTTTCTGAACCACACCTCCAACAGGAGGATGGAACCGAGGGGAAAATTCTATTAAGGGATTGAGGGTCTCTGTACCATCTGGAAAGAAGCTTAAAATTTTTTTCCTGGGCATAACAGGATATTGAAGATTTATGCGTAAAGTAATATGACTTTTGCCAATCCTTTGAATGAAGTTCCTTTCCCAGCTCCGTGGACCACTTCTTGGTGTATGAAGGGGGTCGGTTATGCAGCAGTATATTCTGTATCGTGTATAAGGTGGAAAGTAAGTGTCTGGGAGTTTCGGTAAGAGAGCACATTTGTTCAAATTCCGTTAAGGGTCTGTGGATTTGAGAGGTGGAGAACAGGTCAGAGCAAAAGGAGGCTATATGGAGGGCTGTGAGCCAATTACCTTGCGTGTTTGGTAGGATAGGTGCACCCGAGGTAGGGTTTACAAATGATCCCGCTACTGGCCACGTAGAGCGAGAATATGGGCCTATTGTGTTGGAACCTGGATCTTGAGGGAGTGCGGGGTGGTCAAATAGAGAAGGGAGTGGCGAAGGGTCTGAGGATAGAAGAGTCTGTATGCCCTTCTTGTACCAAAAATGTAAAGCTGCAATCGTCAGTGGGGAAGTAGAGGAGAGTAAGTGTAAATGTCGTCCATATCCCCAGAGCAAGGCCCTGAGATCCAATGTGGATAGGTCTTGTTCCACCATGGTGGACGCTTTGGGGAAAGGGCGAGGGAACCATTCTAGGACCCGGGATAACAGTGCAGCTCTATGGTATAGCTCATAGTCAGGTAGGCCCACTCCGCCTTGTATTTTAGGGTATGTGAGTAAGTTGTGACGAATACGGGACATGCCATTTTTCCATATGAACCGTATGGACATAGAGCGAAGAGACGTAAAAAATTGTTTAGGGACCATAATAGGAACGGTCTGAAATAAATATAGTAATTTTGGTAGGGTGTCCATTTTCAAGGTATTGATACGCCCAAACCAAGGTTGTGTAGAGGGGTTCCAGGATTCTAATTCCTTCCTAATTCGGGTTAGGAGGGGTATATAATTTAAGGCATATAAATCGGAAAGATTGGCAGGAAACGTAATCCCTAAATAAGAGATGCCCCTGGAACCCCATTGGAAGGGAAAGTTAGTCTGTAGTTGGGTAAGGGTAGTACTAGATAATGATATGTTTAAGGCCCCAGTCTTAGACATGTTCAATTTGAAATTACTAAACTGTCCAAATCTACGAAATTCCTGCATCAGTGAGGGTAGAGTAGTATGAGGTTGTTGTATGTAGACTAATAAATCATCTGCATAAAGCGAAAGTTTATGTTCAGATGAGGGTGTCTGAATTCCCATTATGGATGTATTTTGTCTAATGGCCTGGGCCAGGTGTTCGATCACCAAAACAAAAAGGAGGGGAGACAAGGGGCAGCCCTGTCGTGTGCCGTTTGAAATCTGGAATGAAGCGGAGGAGGAACCGTTGACCAGGACTGATGCCGAGGGACGTGAGTATAGAGCCATGACCCTAGAAACAAAAGTGGAGCCAAGGCCTATCTGTTGCAAAGAGAGGCGTAGAAAATCCCAGTTGACCCGGTCAAAGGCCTTCTCGGCATCAAACGAAAGCAGGCAAGCTTTTAGATTGTGTTTTCGGATATAGGAAATGAGGTGAATGGTTTTTGTGGTATTGTCCCTAGCCTCTCGGCCCGGGACAAATCCCACCTGGTCTTTATGTATGAGTGAAGGTAAGATAGGAGATAAGCGGTTAGCCAGGACTTTGGCGTAGAGCTTAATATCCAGGTTAAGGAGTGAAATGGGGCAATAACTGCTACATTGAGAGGGGTCTTTGCCAGGTTTGGGTATTACTGAGATATTAGCTGCTAGTAGGTCTCTGGAGGGGAGATGGGTATCATCTATAGAGTTAAATGCGCTAGCTAACAATGGGGTTAGATGATGAGCAAAGGATTTATAAAATCTCGGGGAGAACCCGTCGGGGCCTGGGCATTTACCATTTTTTAGGCTTTTGATAGCGGCAGTAAATTCCGCTACTGTAAGAGGGTCGTCCATGGCAGATGTCTGTTCAGGGTTTAGATGTGGTAGAGCTGTGTCAGAGATGTATTCCTGCATGGAGGATAGGTGTGTGTCATTAGCAGGGGTCGTCCCGTTTGGGGTGTGGAGATTGTATAAGTTCGAGTAATATTGTTTAAATGCGTCAGAAATGCCATTAGGGTTATTCATTTTTCGTTGGTCAGATGTACAGATTTGTGGTATAGGTCGGCGTGGGGGATGAGGATGGAAAACTCTCGCGAGGTGTTGTCCACATTTGTTAGCTAGAGTGTAATGTCGGTTACGTCCTCGGTCTCTGGCTATAAGAGAGTTAGCATCTAGTAGACGGAGCAGGTCTCTACGTGCATTAGATAGGTCGGTATATGTTGCAGGGTCTGAGTCTTGCTTATGTGTAGCTTCAAGTGTTTTAATCATGGATAAGAGGCGTGAGATATCGGCCATTCTAGCTTTTTTTAACCGAGAGCCATGCTGGATTAGTGTCCCTCTAAGTACACACTTCAGGGCTTCCCATTTAATGAGGGGGCTAGTATCATCTTGGCGATGATCTGTAATAAAATCACTAATCGTTTTTTCAACCGCTGCAACACATACCGAGTCAGTCAGTAAATTGTCATTAAGTCGCCACGAGGACCGGGTGCGGGATTTCGGTGGATGGGCTAGGCTGAGGTGTACGGGTGCGTGATCCGACCAGAGAATATTTCCTATGGAGGCCTTGAGTGGTATGTCCAGTAATGATTGGGAAATTAAAAAGTAATCGATACGGCTATAGGATTTATGAGCTACGGAGTAACAACTGTAGTCTCTCTCTAGAGGATGTTGTATCCTCCATATGTCTACGAGCTGTGCCGAATTGAAAAGGGATTTTATGTGTGTAAGAGTCGTGTGGGACATGGTTGACTTACCCGAGAAGTGTCCACGGCTGGAGAAGGAGTTGTGTTGAGATCGCCACCTAAAATGACACAAGGACCCCCAAATGATAGCAATTTGTTTAGAACCTTGGATAGGAAGTTCCCTTGATCCTGGTTTGGTCCATAGACATTAGCCACTGTAAAGATAGAAGAATTAAATTTGAGTTTGAGGAATATATAACGCCCTAGTGGGTCTATCAGGGAATCTAAGACTTCTGGGTGGAACGATTTATGAAATGCTATAGACACCCCTTTGGATTTTGCCTGAGGGTTCGTACTGTGAAACCATTGGGGAAAATGAGGATTTTTAAGGGATGGGATCTCTGAACCCCGAAAATGTGTTTCTTGTAGAAGCAGGATTTTAGTTTTAGCCTTATGAAAGTGGTATAACACCTGGCTTCTTTTTTTAGGGGTATTGAAGCCTCTGCAGTTATAGGACGATAAGGTTAGATGCTCAGGTAAATACATAGTAGGAGTGAGGAGAGGTAGCAATAGATGTTGATAATGTCAGCACCGAGGTCCATCCAGCCCGAGGAAGGGGGAATGAAATAAGTGGGTAGGTAGGGGGAGAAGAAAAAGCAGGAGAGGAGGGAGGAAAAGGAGGGGAGAAAGTAAGAGAGAAAGAAAAGTAAAAAAAATAAAAAAATAAGCCACTAGGTGGCAGCATTAAGTAATCATTTGAATGTAGAAACATTTCTATAAAGTGCTTATAGACTAATATCAATAAAGTGCACAAACAGGCACTACAAGTCCTAAGGGTGGGATGTGGTGAGCACCTAGAGTGCCTCCCGGTCCCGGGGTCCACGGGGGGAGCAATAACTAGCGGAAACAATATATAACCATCAATTTGTTATCATAAGGTAGCCTGGTAAGAACATATGAGTAGTAACTTAACACATATAACGTGTATACCCCCACCCCCTTCAGAACACATCAAAAAAGCACGGAAGCATTTCTATAAGGCTCCCGTACGTTAACTCACAGTTAAGAGCGAGTTTCAACGGGGGGGGGGCAAGCCTTGATTACAGAACCCGTCCACCCCAGCTTTATCCCCGGAGAAAAAAGAAAACATAAAAAATGTAGACAATAGAGAAAAAATAAGAAAGGATCATCCTGAAAAAGACATCCAATTAGAGTAATGGGAGGGGACAAAAAGGCATATGCAGAAATGATGATGTAAAAAAAATTTTTTGTAAGAAAAAAAAAGGGGGAGGGGCGGTGTTGGATCTGCAACACTGTTAGTGTAGAGGACAGTTAGGTAGTCCAGGGAGATCAATACCACTTAAAAGTGGTTCAAGGGTAGACAGCTTGCACCGTTTTCCTATTCTTTCCTTCTTTGGAAGAAAGGGAAAAGAGATCCAAAAAAAAAAACCAAAACAATAGTCACGGTGACAAGGTAAAGATGTTGTGTTTGTAGGGACTAGAGTCCAGTCAGCCGTCTGGAGACTTCTGAGGGTAGTTTCTGGATCGCTTATTCTTGCTTGTTTTCTGCCATTGTGTGTGGAATGGAAGTCCCGAAGTAGCAGACGGAAGGGGCTAGTCTGGCAGGGAGATCTGGGGTAGCTCCAGAGTGCTCAGAAACCTTGGCAGATCTCCTAGTGTGCGGAAAAGGGCCGTTTTGCCTTCATGATGAACCCGTAGTTGAAAAGGGAACCGCCATTGATATTTAATCTTTCTTTCCTGAAGAACAGATGTAATCGGTTTAAGTGCACGCCGCATGGCCAGAGTTTGGCGCGACAGGTCAGGTAGCAGCATTACTGGAGTGTCATTCAGCCGAATGGAGTCCTGTGTGCTAGCTGCCTTCATGATCTCCTCCTTGACTTTATAAAAGTGCACCCTGCAGAGCGTGTCCCGAATAAAGGAGGAATCAGAACTTCTCGGGCCCGAGGTTCTGTGAACTCTGTCCAACTCAATAAGGGTATCTTTGGGTTGTTGCAGGATTTGGTTGAAAATGGCAGTGACTGCTCCATGTAAATCATTGTGATCTATGGTTTCTGGTATACCACGGATTCTAATATTGTTCCGTCTGCTACGGTTTTCGATATCATCTTGGTGGTACATGAGCTGTTGTAGTATGTTAGTATGGGTATTAAGGATCTCTTCATGGGACTGTAAAGTATTGCACATACCATCAGTGGTATTTTCTACATCCTCCATTCTAGTCCCTAGATCCCTCTTGAGCTCAGCAATCTCTTTCCTGTATGACTTTTCCATGCGGGAAACATAATGTTCAAAGTCAGTTTTAGTGGGTAAAGAGTGGAGGTAAGCATGCATGGATCGCATCTGCGACTCCATGTCCCAGCCGTCCCCGGAGCACAGGGAGGCCTGGGAGAGGCTTTGGGGGCTGTGTGGGTGATATAGTGGAGGCTCCAGATCTGTGAGGGAGACTGAACGGCCTCTGGGTAGTACCTGTTCGGCGTCTGCATGTGCGGATCGGGCTGGAGACGGAGGCGCCGCCGCCATCTTGGAGGCTTTCTGGCTCTGGTAGGCCGCGGAGGATCGGGTCACAAAATTCCCTAAGTCGCCCTGTGTCCGGTCACCGGCGGGCTTCGAATGGTCCCTGGGCTTTCCTTTACCCATTAGGGCGTTCTTAGGAGCTGGATGGGCGATGGTATAGGAGATAGGGCCCCGTGGAGATCGTCAGGACAGGGAGCTGCCGCGATGTGCGTCCTACAGCTCCATGCGCCAAGCCACGCCCCCCGGGCTCAATTATTAGAAAGTCTGACAGGGTAATAAGTCATAAGGGCCATGATCATTGAAAAGATAACTGTTTACAGATCAGATTTAATACATTGTGGATCAGGCTGACAGATTGTTGGGTGGCCAGCACCTGTCCAGCACCTGAGGGAGCCCTGAGCGCAGACTGCCATACACAACATGTCCCCAAACAAAAGTGAAGAGTGTCCAGTATCGGCTGTTCAGCATTCTCCATAATGTTGGTATGTACAGTCAAGTATTTAGTAGCCAGTGGCCTGCTTTCACCAGCCAGCACTAAGGAGGGTCTTCTTTCATTATTGCTACACAGTGGCACATACTGTGAATGCTTTTAACCCCAGGAGGGGGAGAAGAATCTGGTGAGCGCAGCTGCAATAGGAACACAAATTAAGATATGCACGGTGTATTCACTCACTGAAAAGTCCATCTGACTAGAAAGAGGATTTCCTTCAGGAGCACAAGAGCACTTTATAATTTAAAATCCCATACCATTATCGTTATATATTTTTTATTATTCTTATTTTTCATTATTCAGCAGTCTTGGCTTTTTGATGTTTTTTTCCACTTGTTTTATGTATAATGGACACTATAGATATGCAGACCTAGGAAATCTGTCTGTTTGGGGGTTTTTAACAATTAGCACTTTGGAAAGTTTTCTGTAAGCATATCATTTGCAATTGCACCTTAGATTGTTTCAGCAAGTATCACAATTTTGTTTAGTGTTTTATCCTCAATGGATATACTGACTTTTTGCACCAGGAATCACTCACTTTGTTTGGTTTTAGCTTTAATGTAAAATGACAGCGTACAAGTAATTTTTGGTTGGTTTATTTGATTGATACACTTTGGAAACACTTATCAGTACACGGTGTAATATCTTCTTAGTCTCTAGGATTTTTCAAAGAAAGCACCCCATGTATTTTTATACCACCATGTGATAGCAGTAGAACAGCGCCATATCTACTTTGTTTTCTTATTATGTATCATTGCTCCACCTAGTGTTAGCAATTGGTAGAGGCAGCAGTCCTAACCCCCTCCAACCCTTCATTTAACACCTAGTCCGTTGCGCAGAGATTTTTTCTTTATTTCTGACAGATTGTTGGGTGGGACTAGGGATGACCCAGGTGACATGGTACACATTGGTATAAATGACAAAGTTGGAGGAAGGTGGAGTATTCTCAAAAAAAAAAAAAAAAACAACAGGAACTTAGGTTTAAATCTAAAGAAAATCCCCAAGTTAGGATTTTTTTTCAAAAATACTCCCTGTGCCATGATCCCCACCAGAGAGACAGCTGGAGCTAAAGGAACTGAATAAGTAGCTAGGAAACTGGTGTTCTAAAGATGGTTTTGGGTTCCTGGAGAACTGCACTTATTTTTGGTTAGCTACAGGCTCCACTGCAGGAACTGACTGCATCTAATTGCGGAGGGCACAGCTTTCCTGTGGGAGAAAACGTTTAGGTCAACATGGGAAAGGAATATCAAGGTTGGTGGGACAGAAGAGGGGGAGCGGCTCAAACTAGATGGTAGGGAAATTGTATCACCAAGTCCAATACATAAAAAGTTGCAAAATCAAGTTGTACTTCGAGACTGAGAAATAATAAAATGTAATGCTAATGCAAAACAAAAAGATACAGTATCTCACAAAAGTGAGTACACCCCTCACATTTTTGTAAATATTTTATTATATCTTTTCATGTGACAACAACGAAGAAATGACACTTTGCTACCATATAAAGTAGTGAGTGTACAGCTTGAATAACATTGTGTAAATGTGCTGTTCCCTCAAAATAACTCAACACACATCCATTAATGTCAAAACGCTGGCAACATAAGTGAGTATACCCCTAAGTGAAAATGTCCAAATTGGGCAAAAAGTGTCAATATTTTGTGTGGCCGCCATCATTTCCAGTACTGCCTTAACCCTCTTGGGCATGGAGTTCACCAGAGCTTCACAGGTTGCCACTGGAGTCCTCTTCCACTCCTCCATGAGGACATTGTGGAGCTGGTGGATGTTAGAGACCTTGCGCTCCTCCACCTTCCGTTTGCGGATGCCCCACAGATGCACAATAAGGTTTAGGTCTGGAGACATGCTCGGCCTTGTCCTCACCTTTACCCTCAGCTTCTTTCACAAGGCAGTGGTCGTGTTTGGGGTCGTTATGATGTTGGAATACTGCCCTCTGGCCCAGTCTCTGAAAGGAGGGGATCATTGTTTGCTTCAGTATGTCACAGTACATGTTGGCATTCATGGTTCCCTCAATAAACTGTAGCTCCCCAGCGCCAACAGCACTCATGTCATGCAGCACCAGACCATGACACTCCCACCACCATGCTTAACTGTAGGCAAGACACACTTGTCTTTGTACTCCTCACCTGGTTGCCGCCACACACGCTTGACACCATCTGAACCAAATACATTTATCTTGGTCTCATCCGACCACGGAACATGGTTCCAGTAATCCATGTTCTTAGTCTGCTTGTCTTCAGCAAACTGTGGGCTTTCTTATACATCATTTTTACAAGAGGCTTCCTTCTGGGATGACAGCCGTGCAGACCAATGTGATGCAGTGTGCAGCATATGGTCTGAGCAGTGACAGGCTGACCCCCCACCCCTTCAACCTCTGCAGCAATGCTGGCAGCACTTATACGTCTATTTCCCAAAGACAACCTCTGAATATGACATTGAGCATGTGCACTTATCTTCTTTGGTCGACCATGGCAAGGCCTGTTCTGAGTGGAACCTGTTCTGTTAAACCACTGTATGGTCTTGGCCACCATGCTGCAGCTCAGTTTCAGGGTTTTGGCAATCTTCTTATAGCCTAGGCCATTGTAGCAAAGTATCATTTCTTCAGTGTTGTCACATGAAAAGATATAATAAAATATTTACAAAAAATGTTAGGAGTGTACTCACTTTTCTGAGATACTGTATATTCACAAAGCAAAATAACCTTTTCACAAGATTGGGTGGCTAAGATCAAGTGCATCAAATAGTAAACTGGTTGTGGGAGTATGTTTTTTGGCCCCCTAATTTAAAGAATGAAAAAGAGTTAACTTCCTTCATAGGCTAGAAAACGGGGCAATTTTATTAATACATTATGTGCACTTTCAATTATCTTGATATTGGGGGGCGTGGCGACCGGACTCCAAGATGGACGCGTAATCCAGGAGCTCCGCTCGCCCACCGGAGATAATCCGTCACCATCAGAGTCCACCAGCACCACCCGCAGCCCCAAACACTGACATCCAGACGCCTAATCCCCATGGAGCACGACGAGGATGCCACGGCACCGAAAAACCCCACAGCAGCTGCAGAAGATGACAAGCTTCTATGCCTCGCGCGGGCCTCAACAAAATGGTGGCGGCGCCTGAGCTGACAGGCCGGACCAGGAATCCGGACGGAACGGCAGAGCGGGGACATCAGCGGCTTCCTCCTGCCCGAACAACCCTACCAGTGCACAATCCTCGGGCCCATCTACCCCCACAACCCAAAGCCCAGCCAAATCGCGGCAACAGAGGGACTCGCCGGTCAGACCACAGGCCGATCCGGCCACGGAGGTAAGCGGGCCTCCCAACACTACAGGCCAGAGCGATCAGGGCCGAGATCCCATTAAAGATTTCCCCACAGCAGATAGACCAGTATCAGATACCTTAATGAAGGACATGCTGCTGTCCCTGCGCTCCTCATTACAGGCAGATATGATGAGAGGAATTACTGAGTGCCAGAGGGAAGTGCAGACACTAGGCCGCAGAGTGAACCAGGTGTTATGGTAGAAGCGCACACAGCACAAGGGGAGGACATTTCATGGCTAAAAGATAAAATTGCTGACCTCGAGGACAGATCCAGGAGGAATAACCTCAAACTGAGGGGTGTTCCAGAATCTGTCCCCCCTTCTCAGCTTCTGCAATATGCTCAGACCCTATTTTCCACCTTAATACCTGAAGCGACTGCATCAGATCTTCTAGTGGACAGGATCCACAGGGTACCAAAACCGTCCTTTCTCCCTGATGACACACCAAGAGATGTCTTAATGAGAATACACTATTACCATATAAAAGATCGCATTCTGCAAGTCTCCCGCAAACAGGAAAACATTCCACAACAGTATGCCGCCATCAGAGTGCTGCCTGACTTGTCCAGACACACTCTTCAACGCCGCAGAAATTTGTTAACCGTCACAAAACCCCTAAGAAACCACAACATTTTACACAAATGGAAGTACCCTGCTACCTTATCGATCACTCACAATGGTCAAACAGTCTCGGTGTCCACCTTAGAAGAGGGACTTAAGGCTCTATGGAATTGGGAAATAATATCTGACCAGCCAGCACAACATGTGCCTCCTCAGGGACCGATCTCTATACAGAGCGAGTGGCAAATCGTCTCCCACAAGCGTTCAACCAAAAAAAGCAATGGTGGAAGCTCATAACACTCCACACAGTTACAAATCAGTTTATCTCCAGGAAAGAGCTTAGGCTTAACTCTTACCTACACCCCAGTCAACCAGTAGCAGTAACACCTGCACAGGGATCAATTAATGGATCCATTTCTTATCGAACCTCTGCTAATTTTCTTTTTTTTTTCCTTGCTTTCTGTACCCCTTGTTTTTGATATACACAGTTTCATCTACAAAAGAACCGGACCAACTAAGACACATGAAGAAATGAAAAGACTTACCTCCAATCACAAATCCACGAGGATCTACCAACCAACCGGGCGCAGTGAGTATTTCTACCACGTCACCCCACAAAACCACACGTACCCTTCACAATGACGATAACATGCCTGTCAATAAATACCCGGGGACTAAACCACCCAGCTAAACGATTCTCCTTGTGGAAAGAAGCCAGTACATATAAAGCGGACATTCTTTGTGTCCAGGAAACACACTTCCAGTTAAATAATGCTCCTCAATGTAGGCATAAAAACTTCCCAATCATTTATATGGCCAACACACCAAATAGTAAAAAAGGAGGTGTCCTATTAGCTTTCAAGGACTCGCTATCCATACAACCTAAAGATGTCTTCACCGATGCAGGAGGCAGGTATATCATCTTCACAGGTGACATCAATTCCAAACCATATACAGTGATCACACTGTATGCCCCAAATACACACCAAATCAGATTCATCAAAAAAGTCCTACACAAAGCTAATTCCATGAAATATGGGAACCTATTAATATGCGGAGATTTCAACTTAACCTCAGATCCGACGCTGGACACGTCCTTGGGACAGTCAAAAGGAATCCTATCCCTTCAGTCCATACTCCACCAAGAGGAGCTTCACGATATATGGAGGTGCTTCCACGCCACGGAAAGAGACTATACCTTTTTTTTCCAACAGGCACTCTTCTTACTCAAGAATAGACATGTTTCTAACAGATAAATGGCTCCTACAAAATGTGAACATGACTAAAATACATGAAATTACGTGGTCTGACCACGCGGCCATTTCTATGTCTATTGCAGAGAGGGGAGTCTCCTCCTCACCACCCATCTGGCGTTGTAATACCAGAATTTTCCAAGACAATAACTATCACAAAACAATCTCCCAGCATTTAAAAAATTTCTTCTCCGAAAATGAAGACTCAGTGAGAGATCCATTTACTGTATGGAGCGCTCATAATGCCTTTATGAGAGGTATCCTGATACAATTAGGAGCTAGAGAAAAGAAGAGGCAAACTCAGCAGCTAAATAAAATTATAGCAGACATACATTTTATAGAAAATCAAAACAAAACATCCCCATCCACAGCACTTATCGACAAACTCAACTCCCTTAGAGAACAACTTAGAACACTCCTAACACAACAATATGACAAACACCTAAAATACTTACGACAAAACTACTATGTCAATGCTAACAGAGCAGGTAAATACCTAGCGAATAGATTAAAAGCTGCTCGCACCAGAACTAGAATAGCATATATTCAACATCCCACGCTGCCACAAAGAATCATGAAACCACAAGAAATAGCAAATCAATTTGCTTCATACTACAGCTCATTGTATAACTTACACAAAGATGCAACTACACCACAACCATCGATAGATAAAATAAATTCTTTTTTGGAGCATATAAACCTTCCAGCCCTCTCTGACAATCAATTAGAATATCTGAATGCCCCCATTACAAACAAAGAAATTGAAATGACAATACAGTCACTTCCAAATGGGAAATCCCCTAGCCCAGACGGATTCTCTAATGAATATTTCAAAATGTTCACCAATATTCTATCTCCACACATGACAAAAATTTTTAACAAAGCTGCTGAGATTGCCTCTTTCCCACAGGAAATGCTGCAGGCACATATAGTGACTTTACCAAAACCGGGTAAAGAACCTACCACGCCAGCTAACTTCAGGCCTATATCACTGCTGAACTCCGATACAAAAGTCTATGCGAAACTACTAGCCAAACGACTAACGCATATTTTACCTAATCTTATTAAAAGAGACCAGAAGGGTTTCGGGAAGGGGAGACAAACTTCGGACGCCACTAGAAGGATTATTAATGTGATAAATTATGCTGAAAAGACTCGAACGCCTTCTCTGCTGCTATCCATTGATGCAGAGAAGGCGTTCGATAGGGTCCACTGGACCTATATGGAACAAACATTGATAAAGTATGCATTTAAAGGCCCAATTTTGCAAGCTATTATGGCATTATACTCTTGCCCATCGGCAAGAGTGTACTCTGCGGGGTTTCTATCCACAACTTTTCATATAAATAATGGAACCCGACAGGGGTGCCCCCTATCTCCTGCAATTTTCAATTTGATGATAGAGCCGTTGGCAGAATCCATAAGATCACATCCTCTGATAACAGGCTTCCAGTTTGGGTCAACAAAACACACCATTAACCTATTCGCAGACGATGTAATCCTGCTACTCACTAATCCCTCCATATCCTTAATACAGGCACATAAAATCCTCATTACCTTTGGGGAAATATCCTACTATAAAGTCAACTTTACCAAATCACTGATTCTAGACATGGGTATCCCAACAAAAACTCGTAATTCACTACAAGTAAAATTACCTTATATGTGGAGTAAAGGAAATATCACATATTTGGGGATCACTCTCACGAACAAAATATCCACAATGATAAAAGCCAACGTATTACCACTGATTACCAAACTGGAAGCCCAAACCAAAAACATGTCAAACAATGAAATATCTTGGTTAGGCAGAATTACAGCTTACAAAATGATGCTATTGCCACAAATACTATACATATTCCGCTCCCTACCACTGAACATCCCTCAACACTTAATAAAAAACATAGCAAATATTGCTTGGAAATATATATGAAAAGGGAAAAAAGCTAGATGTTCGTGAAATAATCTCACATCACATAAACAAGCGGGCGGAGCAGGCTTAGTGGACATACATGATTACTATTGGGCAGTACGCCTAGACCAAATCAAACACTGGTTTCAAACAACTGACACACCATTATGGGTGGACATTGAAAGTGCGACAGCTCCACTGAATAATTTACCCCTACTACTCATCACAGACGGGTGGATACCATGGGACACAAAAAAATTGTCTCCTACTACGCAAATCTCATTGAAAGCGTGGTGATTTATACGGGAACAAACATGCACGAACAAACAAGACACAAAGTATAACATACCCTTATCGTTCTTAGAAACAAAAATCCCAATGCTAACGGTGAAAGACCTGATAAGTAAAGGCATACTACACATATCAGACTTATATAATGGCACAAATCCTAAATCTGTGGAACAACTTATGACACAATATCACCTCCCAAAGAACACACAGTTTACGTGTTTAAGAATTGTAAACTTCATTAAATCTAAGCCTATACCAACCATGTACCTTCCGAGCAATATTTGGCAATTTTACTCTACAGATAAACAACATACAAAAGGCATATCTTTCTTCTACAATATCACCAAAGATAAACTCACGTTTACAAAAACGACTGCAATGAAAAAATGGGAGGAAGAACTAGGTATATCAGCCTCAGATGACCAATGGCGGCAAGCCTTTAAAGAAATACACAAATCCTCACATTGCATCAAACATTGGGAATTAACTATCAAACTGGCCAACAGATGGCACTACACTCCATACAGAATAGCAAAATTCTTCCCAGGAACATCCCCATATTGCTGGAGAGCCTGTGGACATGTAGGTAACCTACTACACATGCTCTGGTATTGTCCTGCTGTTAAATGCATTTGGAACCAAGTGTTTAGATTGATTTCCACGATCACGGGAGTATTGTCTCAACCAGACCCGGCGCTGGCAATATTGCATTTGAACATAGAAAAATTTCACGTATAATTTAGACCAACCATATCACATATACTGTTAGAAACACGCTTAATGATATTAAGAAATTGGAAATCCACTAACGCCATTAACCTATTAGACATAACCAAAGCAGTTCATAGAAATTACACCTTCGAGCGTCTCCTAGCAATAAACTCTTTACAATGCACAAAATTTGACAAACAATGGTCGGTATGGTCCAAAAGCTAATGTTCCTATTACTGTTTCTGTTTCTATTAATGTTTCTATTAACGTTTGACTAATGAAGATAAGATAAACACAACGCATAGTGAAATACTCTACTTATCACAAATGTCTCTATGCTATTTGGCTAACTAATTAACTAAGTGATAATTTCTGAGAAGGTATATAACCTGATTGTATATAACCTGACTGTGTATATCAATCTTTTCCCTTTCTTGTCCCTTCCTTTTATGTTATGTATAATTTTCCTTTCTAAAAATTTCAATAAAAATTATTGATTAAAAAAAAATTATCTTGATATTGATTTGTAAAATGGAACTGTACATTAATGAAAAGATTCCATTTTTGAACTTTTTGTAGGACAATCTCATGGGTTTGACAGTGGAAGCCCCAACTAAGGAAAATGGTCTGTTGCTATTAAATGTAAACAGCACAATACAAATGTTAGTTAGAGACGACTTGTGTAACTGTCGTGTAATTACATTTGATTAACTTACAAGAAATAAGAGTCATGTTGGTATGACAAGAACTCTAAATTTTAAAAAAAGCAAACCTCAAAAAGCTGTACCTCTTACTGCTTGATACTCAGTGGGGCTAAATATTCTGAACAAAGAACACAGTGTGAGTGTTTTAAAGCGGTTGTATACCCCATTTTGTGATTTTTACCTACAGGCAAGCCTATAATAAGGCTTACCTGTAGATAAAATGAATATCATGAATATGTGTACCATTTAGAAGATATTCACCCTGCATGCAGGCGCTGATGTCAGAGGCGCATGCACACTGAAGGTCTGGAGTATCATGCAGGAACATCAGAGCGTTTTGCCGAAATCAAGGAATCCCACGCACATGCGTGGGAGTGATGTAATTGCAGTTCTGGCCACTCCCATGTCGCAAACCCGTAAGTAACGCCAGGGGGAACATGTCAGCCCCCTCAGCGATGACCAGGCGCTGCTGTGGGGGCTTCGTTCTAAGGTAAGTATTTCATAATGAGCTAGTATGTGATGCATACTAGCTCATTATGCCTTTGTCTTTATGCCTTTGTCAGTTTTTTTGTATTTTTTTTTCACAGAGTTTAAAACCACTTTAAGGCTGCATTTGCATTGTATTCCAAAGGTAGGCAAATATTAAAAAAAACAACATTAAAACCTGTGTAGCAAAATTCTAGTGTAAAAATGCAAATACCTTAGAAAAAGCAGGCCTTTAAAAGTACAAATTGGAAGAGACAGCCTTGGCAATTCAGAAATACAATGCAACAACGGATGCAAGGGAGCAATCAGGGCAGCTAAACTAGATTATTAAAAACAAATTGCTAGTGAGTAATTAAAAACAGAGCCTTATTTGCTAATACAGTAGCTTCACAGGTGTATTGGGGTAATGAGTCCTGAGTTAGCCTAATGTGTATGTCCTTATCTGACAATAGTCTCATAGATTCACAAACATAATCTGTCCTATTTTGGACTATGATGCCTCTGCCCTTATCTGCAGCTTTTATGATGATATTATGATTTTGGGCTAATGTGTCTAAAGCTGTTCGTTCGGCCCTGGATAGGTTGGATACTTGTTTTGAGGTGGATTGACACATTTTGATGAGATCGTCATAAATTACCTGATAGAAGGTCTGTATGTAAGGACCTTTTTTGTGCACTGGGTTAAAAATAGATTTTGGTTTAAAATTAGTATGTTGTATCAGGGGAGAGGTAGGGTAATGTTGTGTAAGCCAGTCACTGTCAGCGAAAAAATGATTGCTTTGAGCATGGAGTTCTGGTGAGGTATCATGGCTGGTGACCTCACTAGGTGCAACTGGGAGGGATGGGTTTTTGGAGGATAGTATGTTAAAAAATCTTTTGACTGTGATGTCTCTAGTAAACTTAATCAGATCTTTAAAAAGTGTGAAAGGATTGTGATTGGGGGTAGGTGCAAAAGTTAAGCCTTTGCTTAATAAAGATATCTCTTGGGGGCTAAATTATGGGAGAAGAGGTTGAAGATTTTAACAGTCTCCGCATTTTTCCTCTTTTTGTTTCTTCCCCTGCCCCTTCTTCTTCCTCTCCTCCGTGTTTTCTTTTTATGATGCTGGGTAGGGGGCGCTTGTCTAAAAAATCATCATCAAGAGTGGGGGTTGGTGGATCGATGGTCTTAGGATCCAAATGTATGTTGAGATTATGGGATGTGTCCAGCTGTATATTGGATGTAGTATCAGGATTGGCAGATGTGGTCAAAGCTGCCCTGATGTTGGAACCTACATTCATGCTGGGTGTAATGAGTGGATCTGTTGTGGAAAGGGATGTTAAATTGGTGTCCTTGGCCTGAAGCGATGATGTGGGATTAACCACATCCTGGCTGGTCGGATGGAGAATTTTACGTATTTTAGCTGGTCGTTTGGATTTGGGGGTGGCTGTTGGGGGACAAACTCTAGTGGTGGATAAAGGTCCGTCCTTAGTTGGTGGGGCTGATGTCTGGTTGTGTTTTTTCAACAAAGGTTCAGGTCTCAGCCTGCCTAACAGTGGTTGAAAAGGGAGGGGAGGAAAATTTGGGGGATTTCTAGATTTTTCCAGCAAAAAACCTTTTAAGTAGTGCAATCATCTATATCTCTCCTAAATGTACTACGTTTATTAGCAATGAGTTCATCCTCTTGCTTGGTAGTGTTTCTCTTAAGTGTCCTAAATCAAGTATGTGGTAATTGTGGAATACTCTGTATAATGTCATCAAACATATCCTTAATCGTTTGAATGAGGGTCTCATATTTCCTTTTTCTTTGTGAAATCATAACCTTCATCCATTTTTCCGTACAAAATTCAGAAATATATTCCCAATCCTTCATTAAATCTGGGTCTAAAAAGGAGCAATGCTTGAGGACTCGAAGTCCTCTTGGAGTAATTTTGTGGAGGAGGTATTGCTCTAGAAAAAAGCCATCCCACCATTGCTGGTTGGCAGAAACAATTACGTCCTCTAATTTATGAAATGTGGTGCACAGGGATTTAAATAGATGACTCGAAGGGAGAGCACCGTTGCTGAAGAAATGGGTTGGAAACAAAGAAAAACATTAGTCTAATATATTATATTTTGCCATTTCAATGCTTACAATAAGCTCCATTATAACAACAAAAATGTAACCTTATGTAAAAAAAGGGGGGGGGGGTAAAACGTAGGTGGACAGTTAATCAGGGGATTCCAAGTGGTGCAGCACAGATAATGGGCACAATGTTCAAGTTAAAGTAAATTAAAGTAAAGTAAAGTAAATTTGATATCTGGCGCTTAGTTTGTAATAATGTACATTTGATTAGTCAGTCTTTAGGTAAAAACAAAGTTGAACCACGGTGATTTAAAAAGAGGAAGCCATCCTCAGAGTGTGTCCAGCAACTCTGCAAAACATATAAAAGAAACAAGGGGGGAGGCGCCTCTCTAAGTGTAGTATTAAAACAGTATCATTTATTGCACAAGATTAAAAATACTTACTTATAATAATAATAATAATAATAATAATAATAATATATATCTTATACTTAGATATAAGTGGGAGTCATGCTCATCATAAGTATGTAGTCCTGGCAGTTCTACTGCATTTCACAGGCTCCTCGCACGATCCGGGTAGCTGGGAAAGGTTCTAGTGTGATGTTGTGCTGATTGCTGAATAGCTGTACATTCAGGAAAACCAGGAAGTAGTCAGCTCCATACTGTCCAGCTTGAACCGGAAGAGGAAATGATGTCAGCAGGGGGCAGGAGGAAGGGGTCAGGACTGTCTCTATGGAATGAAAGGCTATGCGCTCAGAGCTCACAGCTCCTTCTACTGGCCTGTTGTTCTCTGGAGGAGAGCATCATTAAATACACCCTCCTGGGCATGACATCCGCAGTCGTAGTGGCCACCAGTACTGCCTTAACCTTCTTGGGGATGGAATTCACCAGAGCTTCACAGGTTGTCACTGGGGTCTTCTTTCACTCCACCATGATGACATCACGGAGCTGGTGGATGTTAGAGACCTTGCACTCCTCCACCTTCCATTTGAGGATACCCCACAGATGCTCAATCGGGTTTAGGTCTGGAGACATGCTTGGCCAGTCCATCACCTTTACTCTCAGCATCTTTAGCAAAGAAGTGGTCATCTTGGAGGTGTGTTTGGGGTCGTTATCATGTTGGAATACTGCCCTGCAGGCCAGTCTCCGCAGGGAGGGGATCATGCTTTGCTTCAGTATGTCACAGTACATGTTGGCATTCATGGTTCCCTCAATAAACTGTAGCTCCCCAGTGCCAGCAACACTCATGTCATGCAGCACCAGACCATGACATTCCCACCACCATGCTTAACTGTAGGCAAGACACACTTGTCTTTGTACCCCTCACCTGGTTGCCGCCACACACGCTTGATACCATCTGAACCAAATAAGTTTATCTTGGTCTCATCAGACCACAAGACATGGTTCCAGTAATCCATATCCTTAGTCTGCTTGAATTCAGCAAACTGTTTGCGGGCTTTCTTGTGCATCATCTTTAAAAGAGGCTTCCTTCTATGGCAACAGCCATGCAGACCAATTTGATGCAGTGTGCGGCGTATGGTCTGAGCACTGACAAGCTGACCCCCCAACCCTTCAACCTCTGCAGCAATGCTGGCAGCACTCATACGTCTACTTCCCAAAGACAACCTCTGTATATGATGCTGAGCACGTACACTCAACTTCTTTGGTTGACTATGGCGAGGCCTGTTCTAAATGAAACCTGTCCTGTTAAACCACTATATGGTCCTGGCCACCATGCTGCAGCTCAGTTTTAAGGTCTTGGCAATCTTCTTATAGCCTAGGCCATCTTTATGTAGAAGAACAATACTTTTTTCAGATCCTCAGAGAGCTCTTTGCCATGAGGTGCCATGTTGAACTTCCAGTGACCAGTATGGGAGAGTGGGAGTGATAATACCAAATTTAACATATCTGCTCCCCTTTCACACCTGAGACTTTGTAGCACTAACGAGTCACATGACACCGGGGAGGAAAATGGATAATTGGGCCCAGTTTGGATATTTTCACTTAGGGGTGTACTCACTTTTGTTGCCAGCAGTTTAGACATTAATGGCTGTGTGTTGAGTTATTTTCAGGGGACAGCAAATTTACACTGTTATACAAGCTGTACACTCTCTACTTTACATTGTAGCAAAGTGTCATTTATTCAGTGTTGCCACATGAAAAGATATAATAAAATATTTACAAAACGGTGAGGGGTGTACTCACTTTTGTGAGATACTGTATACACACACATATATATGTGTATTAAAAACATGTGTGAAATTTAATATGTAAGAATGACATTATGAACAGAATCCATATATTTGTTAAAAAGACATCATAAAATGTATTTTTGTATCTTTGTATACTGCATGACCACACATATGCAGATACGTACCAATGTATGCTTGAGAGAGATATGTATTATTGTATACTGTATGGCCACACAAATGTAGATACACACCAATGTATGTATGTGTGAGGTGGTTACTTACAATCCTACCACCCCCAACCACAGACTAGGGACCCAACAATATCCAAATTTGAAGATGTTGACCTTACAGTTCTACTGTAAAAAATGAAATAGTAATAAAAAGCTGGTATCTACATACATGTGTTGTAACAAAGCATGTATCTCATTCTCTTCGTTAAGCCCCCCTGGTGAGAGAGACTACTTAAAGAGTATATCCAGAAGATCTCCTGCTGTCAAAGCCGTTGAACCGCTTGCCGACCGGCGCACGCCGATGTACGTCAGCAGAGCGGCACGGCTGAGCAAATGGGTGTACCTGTACGTCCATTTGAATTTCCCGCCGTGCCCGAGCGTGCACACCACCGGCGGCGTGCGCGCGCGCCAGCCGGGAGCTCCGTGAGTCGGGTCGCGGGTCCCGCGGACTCGATCGCCGAGGGGATACCCGCGATCGCCTCACGGAGCGGATGAACGGGGAGATGCCGTTGTAAACAGCATCTCCCCGTTCTGCCTAGTGACAAGTGTCACTCGATCTCTGCTCCCTGTCATCGGAGCAGAGATCAGTGACGTCACCCACACAGCCCATCCCCCTACAGATAGTAATCACTCCCTAGGACACACTTAACCCCTCCCCGCCCCCTAGTGGTTAACCCCTTCACTGCCAGTGTCATTTACACAGTAATCAGTGCATTTTTAATCGCACTGATCGCTGTATAAATGACAATGGTCCCAAAAATGTGTCAAAAATGTCCGACATGTCCGCCATAACGTCGCAGTCACAATAAAAATCGCTGATCGCCGCCATTACTAGTAAAAAAAAAATTATTAATAAAAATGCCATAAAACTATCCCCTATTTAGTAAACACTATAACGTTTGCGCAAACCAATTAATAAACGCTTATTGTGATTTTTTTTACCAAAAATATGTAGAAGAATACGATCGGCCTAAACTGAAGAAAAAAAATGTTTTTTTTATATATTTTTGGGGGATATTTATTATAGCAAAATGTAAAAAATAATGCGTTTTTTTCAAAATTGTCGCTCTTATTTTGTTTATAGCGCAAAAAATAAAAATCGCAGAGGCGATCAAATACCACCAAAAGAAAGCTCTATTTGTGGGAAAAAAAGGACGTCAATTTTGTTTGGGAGCCATGTCGCACGACCGCGCAATTGTCAGTTAAAGCGACGCAGTGCCGAATCGCAAAAAACGCTCTGGTCAGGAAGGAGGTAAATTCTTCCGGGGCTGAAGTGGTTAAAATGCTCCACAGCAGGAAGATCTCTGGAGATGGCCTCAATCACCCAGACCTGTAGACTTACAGTGGATTTTTTTGTGATCCTTCAGAAAGTGTCTGGGGATACTATGTTTGTCGCATCCCTGCTCAATGAATCGTCTATGTTTACAAAATCATTGGCGTAAGAGACGAATGGTTCCTCTTACATACAGGAGAACACAAGGACATGTCAAGCAGTATATGACATACTCACTGGAGCAATTATGGAATTCTTTGATGCTATATGTCTTTCCTTTTGTGGTAAAAATTTTTTGCCCATGATGAACAAATTTTCACATAAGGCATATTTTTTTTCCCAGCATTGGAACATGCCTGTCAGTGGCATGAGTGGGATATAGGTGGGGGGGGAGTAGACAGGAAAGTACGAATTTTACTGGGTGCTAATTGGCTTTTGACATTTTAAAGTACTCTATTGTCTACATCCCTCCTGCCTTACCCTTCCTTTCTCTCCTCTGCCTTACCCCCCCCCCTATAATGATCTGCAGTCCTTTCATGCACTTCCTTTCACAGTTATTATTGTTAAGCTCATAACCTTGTCAATTCCAATTGTTCCTCTTGCTATGTAAATATTGTACTGTTATAGCTAATGTGTAACCATCTTTGTATGATTTTGCTTCCTATCAAGATAAAGATATATTGAAAGTAAAATAATTCACCTGGACCAGATGACTTACACCTGCAAGTCCTCAAGTAGCTTAGTTTTGTAAAATCCAAGCCACAATTTCTGATTTTTAAAGATGCCTTACTTACTGGAATGCTTCCACTGGCATAGAATGAAAATGGAACAAAAGGGTTGAGATGCATACCAGGAAGCTACAGACTAGTCGGCCTAACAATATCATAGTTGCCAACAGTCCCGATTTTCCCGGGACAATCCCGATTTTGGGACCCCCATCCCAATTGGAGGCTGTCCCAAATTGGGATTTTCCCAGGGAAATCGGGAATGTTTGCATTTTACCATTTTTGAACAAGCAGGCTTCAGGAAAATGGCAGCCGGTCCTGCCGCCGCCGCTACAACGCTCCCCCTTGTGTTCAGTAGAGAGGGGAAGGAGGCTCGATCCATGCAGCCAATGAATCGGCTTCTCCTCTCGCATGGATCGGCCCTTCCCCTCTCCACTGAACACACGGCACTGTAGTGGACATGTGCTGGGGCCTGGAGGGCGGCAATGGACATGTGCTGGGGTCTGGGGGGCGGTAATGGACATGATGTGCTGGGGCCTGGGGGAGGTAATGGACATGTGCTAGTGCCTGGGGGGCGGTAATGGACATGTGCAGGGGCCTGGGGGGCATTATGGGAGGGGGGTCTGCACTGAGGGGGGTCTGCTGAGGGCGTCTGCACTGATGGAGGGGGGTCTGCATTGATGGAGGGGGTCCTCTCTGAGGGAGTCTGCACTGATGGAGGGGGTCTGCATTGATGGAGGGGGGGTCTGCACTGAGGGCATCTGCACTGATGGAGGGGGGTCTGCATTGATGGAGGGGGTCTGTACTGATGGAGGGGGGTCTGTACTGATGAAGGGGGTCTGCACTGATGGAGGGGGTCTGCACTGACGGGGTCTGCGTTGATGGAGGGGGGGTCTGCACTGATGGAGGGGGGTCTACACTGAGGGGGTCTGCATTGATGGAGGGGGTCTGCATTGATGGAGTGGGTCTGCACTGAGGGCGTCTGCATTGATGGAGGGGGGTCTGCACTGAGGGGGTCTGCATTGATGGAGGGGGTCTGCATTGATGGAGGGGGGTCTGCACTGAGGGCATCTGCATTGATGGAGGGGGGTCTGCACTGAGGGGGTCTGCATTGATGGAGGGGGTCTGCATTGATGGAGGGGGGTCTGCACTGAGGGGGTATGCATTGATGGAGGGGGTCTGCATTGATGGAGGGGGGTCTGCACTGAGGGCGCCTGCATTGATGGAGGGGGGTCTGCACTAAGGGGGTCTGCATTGATGGAGGGGGGTCTGCACTGATGGAGGGGGGTCTGCACTGAGGGGGTCTGCATTGATGGAGGGGGTCTGCATTGATGGAGGGGGTCTGCACTGAGGGCATCTGCATTGATGGAGGGGGGTCTGCACTGAGGGGGTCTGCATTGATGGAGGGGGGTCTGCACTGAGGGGGTCTGTACTGATGGAGGGGGGTCTGCACTGAGGGGGTCTGTACTGATGGAGGGGGGTCTGCACTGAGGGGGTCTGTACTGATGGAGGGGGGTCTGCACTGAGGGGGTCTGTACTGATGGAGGGGGGTCTGCACTGATGGAGGGGGGTCTGCACTGAGGGGGTCTTCATTGATGGAGGGGGGTCTGCACTGAGGGGGTCTGCACTGAGGGGGTCTATACTGACTCTGCTGGGGGCACCTGTTGCGAGGACAGACTCTGCTGGGGACACCTGATGCAAGGACAGACTCTGCTGGGGGCGCCTGATGCAAGGACAGACTCTGCTGGGGGCACCTGATGCAAGGACGGACTCTGCTGGGGGCACCTGATGCAAGGAAGGACTCTGCTGGTGGCACCTGATGCAAGGATGGACTCTGCTGGTGGCAGGCGACGTGGCTAGTGACACGCTCAGGGATCCCACTGATTCGGCATTATGGTGAGTTGAATGATATAATTTTATATTACAATGTAATAATAGAAATAATGTACATCAATCATCCTGACACTATAACAATCATGGTGCCGGGATGATTGAAGCGCTAACACTAGGTGTTTGGAGTATCTTTATCTGTTGATTGTTAAACTTTCTAGAATACAGATATTTCTATTGTTGTGTAGGATCTGGGGCTGCTGTCCCTTTATTCCTCTCTCCCCCTTTCCCTCTCCATCCCTCATTCATCTCAGACTCTAACCACACCCCTTTGAGCCACGCCCATTAAGCCACGCCCGCTGTTTCACATAAACCACGCCCATTTTTCGCCATGGCGCACTTCGCGCGGCGCAGTTTTAGTTTTTTTTGCTAAGTCATGCCTACAAATGCATGCCCCACCCCCTAATTATTATACGGCTCCGCCTACAGCCAAAAAAGTGTCCCACATATTTTTTTTGCAATGTTTTACTACTATGCAATATGTAAAGTAAATGAGGTAATGGTAAGGATACTGTTCAAAAGCCTATCAGTAATAAAGGTAACATGAAGTTCTTGAAAGACCATTCTTATCAAATTGAACCAGTTATTGATCTATGAGGAAGTGAGTAGGAATCTGGATGGAGGAATACAAAGTCTATTTACATTTTGCTAAAGCATTGGATAATTTACCTCAATGTTAAATCTACAAAATCTGTTAAATCTGTTGGGGTTGAATAAATTATGTGTAAATAGATAGGAAACTGGTTGCATGAATGGGTCAATAGTGAAAAAATGGTGTGCTCTAGGGTTCTGTCTTGGAGTGATTGCTATTAAATATGTGCATTTGTGATACTGAGGTTGAAATTAAGAGTTCAGTTTCAGTGTTTGCTGATGATACAAAATTAGCATGGAAATACATTTGGTACAAGATATAGCAAAATTACAGGAACACCTTGATAAAATAGGGGAGTGGGCAGCTACGTGGTAGATGAGGTTCAATTTTGAGAAACATAAAGTTATGCCAAAAATATGCATGCAAAATGCTCATTAGGAGGGACTTCTCCAGGAAAATTGGAGTTGGAAAAAGATTTAGAAGTGCACACATATTCACATGGCGATCTGACCAGTAACACACTTCATGTACTATGCCCCGTACACACGATCGGACATTGATCGGACATACCGACAACAAAATCCATGGATTTTTTCTGACGAATGTTGGCTCAAACTTGTTTTGCGTACACACGGTCGCACAAGGTTGTCGGAATTTCCGATCACCAAGAACGCGGTGATGTACACCACGTACGACGAGACTAGAAAAGGCCAGTTCAGAACCAAGCGCGGCACCCTTTGGGCTCCTTTTGCTAATCTCGTGTTAGTAAAAGTTTGGTGAAAGACGATTCATGCTTTTCAGACTCGTGGTTTTCAGATCGTTTTTTGCTGTTCAGTTTGTGCTTGTGGGTTTGTATCTGCTCTTCAGTGCGTGCAGTCAGTTCGTATTGTACTATTCAGTGTGATCTTGTCCGCTTGTTACTGTTTTTCAGGTCGCTCTTCACAGCTCTTGCTGTTCTTCAGTGCGTTCTGTTACTTCGTTCTGAGCAGCCGACCGTTTTCTAGCCATGTTGCGTATACGTACTCCTCGTAGAGTTCGTGCTGTGCGGGGGCTTGGTGTTGGGGTCCTTACCTTGACACAAGTCCAGTCCATGAACAGGGTGGGGAGGAGTTCATGGACCAAGAATTGGTTGCTTCAGCGTGACCAGTTCTGTCATATGCCTTTGTCCGTGAGATCTTTGAGAATAATCCTGATGATTTCAGGAACTTTCTCCAGATGACGGACCCCGTATTTCACCGTTTGTTGGCTTTGCTGACCCCTTATATTAGCAGGCAGGATACCTGCATGAGGCAAGCCATCACTCCGGAGCAGAGGCTAGTCGCCACCCTGCGGTACTTGGCGACGGGGAGAAGCCTGCAGGACTTGAAGTTCTCAACAGGCATCTCCCCCCAGGCTCTGGGGATCATTATCCCAGAGACCTGTTCTGCCATCATCCAGGTCCTGCAGAAGGAGTATATGAAGGTAAGATTTTTATCCTTTAATATCACATGTTATTGTATGGAATGTTTGCTAATGTATTGTATTTTTTTCCTCATTCCCTAATTACCATGATTGTAATATGCTTTGAATGTCCCCTATGTCCTCATGCATGCTGGATTTTTATGTAATTATTTTTGTTGTCCTTCATACATATTTGTCTTCACTTACCTCCCCAGCATGGTCTCCTGGCCCTGTATTCACCTCGTGTAGTCACTTAACAATGTATTTTATCAGCTCCATAGTAGTGCTTTACCCCAAACACCCCCTAAAAATGTTTTTAAATGTGATTTGTGCTTTAAATTCAGGCAGAGTGCCAGAGGCTTTTTTTGGGGGTCCCCAAATCATTTTTAACCCTCCCTCCCCCCAACTGCTAAGTCAGCTGATTCTCTATCTATCCTCAATCATCTATCTGCTGACTTTGCCAAACCCATACACACTATACCCACCTCTTTTGTAGTCAGATTTATGGATGAATTCCCCAAAGCATGTAGTGCAAGAGCCTGCCTGAATACTTTCAAATGGTACTGTTTAAAGTTTCTGTATACTATTATTATCTTGATAGCTAATAGCAGAATGTCCAAATGTGCTCAAATGTGTATTTATATCTTTGTATTATGACACTTCTTACCTGTCCAGTGGGCTGCCAATAGTGTAACTAAGGAGGGGCTGTTCAAAGTAATACCCATTATTTAGGCATTCATCTCTCAATGAAGTGGAGAGGGTTACCTGTCCAAGAGTTCTACCCCTATAATGTTAGAAATGGCCCATGAGAGGGGGGGAGGGGGAATCTGATAGGTGTACCTTATACTTTGGTCTTTAAAAACTCCCTCAAATAAATGTTATCTTGATGTTGGCCAAGAATGTTTGTGTCTAATCAGCTTTCCCTGTTTATGTGCAAAATGACTACATTTTTTTTTGTTTGACTCCACAGTTTCCTTCCACGCCACAGGAATGGCAGACTGTGGCCTCCCACTTTGCCCAGCGGTGGGACTTTCCTAACTGCGGAGGGGCAATTGATGGGAAACACGTCCACATCGTCCCACCACCCAACTCGGGGTCGTACTATTGTAATTATAAGGGTTTCAATAGTATTGTGATGTTGGCGGTGGTGTCGGCTACTTATGAGTTCCTGTATGTGGACGTGGGGAAGAATGTCCGATGGTGGAGTCATCGCCCAGACGGAGTTCTACAGGCGTCTCCAGAATGGCAGCTTGGACTTGCCACCTCCAATGTGGAAGGACTCCCATTCGTCTTCGTTGCAGGTGAAGCGTTTGCGCTGGGGGACCATCTTATGCGGCCATTCCCAATGAGGACCCTCACCCCGGACCAGAGGGTTTTTAATTACTGGCTGGCCAGAGCCAGAAGAGTGGTGGAGAACACGTTTGGAATCATGGCCAGTCGGTTCCGCCTATTTCTTACACCCATACATATGGCAGAGTATAAACTGAATCATATAATCCTGGCATGCTGTGTTCTACACAACTTTTTACGGCAACATTCTGCCAACTATGCTGGCTCAGTTGGGCCTGAGGCTGGAATTGAAAATGAAACAACCCTGACGGCGCTTGAAAGTGGCCGTCCTGGCTTGCTCCCCCTGAGTGCCCGTGATGTCCGGCTAAGATACCTTGAATTCTTTGCGGGTAGGGGGGCTATCAATATGCCAGACAATGTCTGAAACCTTTTTCAAATAAAAAAAACAAATAACTACTCAAATCTTTAGTGACATTTACTGCTTGTGTTTGTTTTAGCTGACCCTGACAGAAATGTGATGAGTCCTGAAAATGGTGTGATTGTGTAACCTTGCAAAGCACTGTTTGGTGTTATTTACTAAAGGCAAAGACACTTTGCACTACAAGTGCACTTGAAACTGCACTTGTAGTGCAAAGTGGATTTGCCCTTAGGAAATAACACCCATTGTCACAGAAAACACCAATTAGAGCACCACAAAAGTGTTGGAGCGTTAAAACAATAATCCACACATTCTTGATTAACAATCTTTTTAATACCAGCACAATCACATGTGCATTTAGAAAAGGTTTTTAAAACAAAACAACATGTTTGTTGTATAACAATTTTTGGGGTCACATTAAAAAAAGTAGAAATGTCCATTTAAGATAAAACAGGCATGTTTAAAACCAACAAGACAAAAATCTTGAACTTACAAAGTTCACATTTGGTAGAACTTGAAGGCAATATCAGACATGAGGTTTTACAAACTGTGTTTGATATTGCGTTCAGATGGGGTGAAGTCATCCCAGGAAAAGCCAAATTTTGAAGATGCACACAAATTTACGAATGTCAACATGTGCTACCTGCCATCATGGGGGATCAAGGAACGTGTTTTGGGGGTGCAACCCCTTCCGTACAGCTACTTCATTATTGAGGAAGGGGTTGTACCCCCAAAATGCATACATTGATCTCCCGTGATGGCAGATAGCACATGTTTTTTTTTTCCTCAATAAATTTTTATTGAAAAGTGTTTAGGTTATACAGAGTTAAAGACATACATTCAACATTATTTTTACAGGAAATGTAGTCATCATTATGAGATTTTGGTACAATGGACACAATGGAGACAATGGTACATCTTGCCTAGTAGTAAATAAGTAAAGAAGTAACGTTACGGCATATACAAGGATATATGTGGTAATATCATTGGTTATACGATTCAACAAGTGTAAAGAATATTGCTAGTTAATCGACTATGAACTTAGCCTAGAGGGGTTGTAGGGCGACAGCTCCACCCGGACACCCCGTAAGGGTGCTAGACTGTGTCCGTGAAGAACTGTCTTCCCCTCTATATGTTAACCTCTGACTCCATCCATCCGAGTGTTTAACCAACGAGAGTAAAATGTCATAGATTGAACATGAAGTGAGTTCTGAGGAGTAAATTGGGTGGATTGTACAATTAAGAGTTATGGGCGTCAGATAAGGTATTTCCGTCAAAGTTAAGGTTAAATATTTTGATAAATGCCTGAGATCTAGTCCAATCAGTCCACAGTTGCCACATGTGGATAGTTTTCATTTTGTCGTGGCGTAACACTAGGGTTGTTTCGTGTGTGAAGTGGACATGAGTAGTGTGGACTACGTCTTTTAATGTGGGAGGATCTGGGTCTTTCCATTTCCTAGATATACTAAGTCTGGCTGCTAGTAGTATGTGTGTTATGATATTCCTCATCGGATTGGGGTACTGTTCTATATCTAATGAAAGTAAAGCCAGGGATGGCCTTCCTCTGATGGTCAGGTGTGTAACTTCCGATAGTAGTTGAAAAATGGAGCTCCAATATTGTGTGAGTTTGGGGCAATCCCAAAATGTATGTAGCAAATCTCCTTTAATTCCGCATTTCCTCCAACAGGTGTCATCAAGGTCTTTGCTAAATTTAGAGATTCTATCAGGGGTCATATACCAACGATATGTCAGTTTATATGCTAGTTCCCAAAGGGTGGAGCAGCAGGTGGCCTTATAAATGGATTTACAAGCTTTTTCCCATTTGTCTGTTGTGAATGATTGTCCTAGATCTCTTTCCCATCTAAGTATCAGTGTTGATGCAGTGAATGTGGTCTTGTGATGAAGCAGGTTATAAAATAACGATATGCCCTTACGGTGTGTTACTAGAGATCTAAAGTATATCCATGCTTCTTGGGGAAGAGTACATTTCCAGGTTATGAGTGATGCAAGGCAGTGGTGGGTGCGAATGTACAGGAACATGTCAGAGGACGGGAGGTGATATTCTTTTTGTAGTGAGGAAAATGATTTGGGTTTATCTTTGTCTATCAAATCAGACAGGTGGATAATGCCCTTTTCTTTCCATCTTAAGTAGGAAGTCGATATCATTAGATGGTGCAAAGATTCTATAGGGATGTGTACATTGGAGAGTACAAAGTGAGTCAATGATGTCTGTTGGAGTCTGAGCCAAGCTTTAATTGTTGCCAATATCGTCAGCGAGATATGGGAAGGGACCTTTGCTCCTAGCGTAACGGCAAATAACCAAGAAGATATATTACCACCGGGGATTGCAGATGATTCTATTTTGCCCCACAGTGTGGGGGGGGGGGGTAGGAACCATTCTCTAGATTGGGTGAGGATAGGTGCCATGTAATAATCTAAGAAATCTACATACCCTGTTCCTCCCGCTAGCCGGTGTTTAATTAGTTGAGAATGTCCGCATCTTGTTTTCTTACCTTGCCAGATAGGTTTGATAGAAGCTTTTGTGATGATTTGAAATAGCTAATGGGTATAGGGATGGGTATAGTGCGAAATAGATATAGTACTTGGGGTAGATGAAACATTTTGAACGCCGCTAGGCGTCCCAGCCATGAGAATTCGATTGACGCTAGCCTGGTAAGATCGTTTTGAAGTTTGGTTCTGAGCGGTAGGTAGTTCATAGTATATAATGTTTTAGTTGATTTGGTCAGTTGTATTCCCAGGTATGATATGCTGTTGTCTGCCCATATGTATGGGAATTGTTTTTTGAGTCGATGGTAAGTAGGGGTGTCTATACCCAAATTTAGTATATAGGATTTAGTTTTGTTGATTTTGTAGTATGAGACATCACTGAACCAGGTGAGCGTCTTTTGTATCTCAGGCAGGGATCGTTCAGGATCAGTGATCATTAGGATCACATCATCTGCGGCAGATAGCACATGTTGACACACTGTGTGCATCTTCAAAATTTGGCTTTTCTCATATTTGTCAAAAAAATGTCAATAATTTTTAGCACACAAAAAACCAAAGGAATTTGGAGGGGTTTTAATCTCTCCCTAAAACATCATTGATGTTTCTCTGGATGTTTTCCAAGTCCCTATTACACCCCATGATCTCCCGATCAGGATCTGTGCACTTTCCGAGGTGAAAGGATCTGGATCCACAACATCACGATCACCTAAAAAGATAGAAACCAAAAAACATCATGTACTATAAGCCCTCATGTACACAGGCTGTTAAAAAAACGTTATGAAAACGCCAGTATCTTTGCAGTGATTTTTTTTTACTTTTTTCAGCTTTTTTCAGTGTTTTTGCAATAGCGTTTTTGAGCGTTTTTGAGTGTTTTTCCGCGTTAGCGTTTTTGAGCGTTTTTTTTTTTTTCAAATGTTTTTTTTTTTTTTCCAATGGATCAAAAACGCTAAAAAACGTTGGTGAATGACGTTTTTGAGCGTTTTTCAGCGTTTTTCAGCGTTAGAGCGTTTTTACAGCTGAAAAACGTCTCTCAGAACCCACTGGTCCTGGGTTTTTTTTTACAGCTTAAAAACGCCTATGCCACTTGCAGCTCAAAAACGCCTAGGTGGGCATGAAGCCATAGACTAACATAGACAGGCCTTTTTAAGCTGAAAAAAAAGCTCAAAAAAGCAGCTGTAAAAACGTCCGTGTGCATGAGGACTAAATATGTAGGCATCCATCTCTTACCTGAGCCTGTGGTCGCAGACACTCACCTGATGAAAAAAAAAAAAATAGGTATACTTAGCACACAGATATTTGATGGCAGAACTATAAATATGAAACATTGCTTGGAAGTGGGGTACAACTGTCTGTTTTGGCAGAGTTCCAAGATGTTGCATTTTTCTTGTCCTTTGTCAAGCTTCAATACTTTACCTGTTTTGTACAAGCTTCACAGATGGAGACACCCCTATTGTATACACTGGAGCATCTGTGTGGGCCCCCTAATAAAAAGGGTGTTCTTGTGTCCCACACTAATGCTCCAGCATCCATATGTGTAAACAGCTGCTGAGTGTTCTCTCCTTACACAGAATCTAGTTTGCATTTCATTCTAGTAATAAACCCATCTACACAACCAAATTATTTTCAGACAAGTAGGCCCTAAAAAATGTGGGCAAATGCATATGGCCAAAACAATGGTGTTTTCTAGGCCGAACGAAAAATGTTTGATATGAACGAATAATGTGCCCATGAACATGAAAGTTGACATTTTAAACTGGATAACAGTTAAGAAAAGTACATGGAGCAGCACGAACGTAATAAACATAAAAAGAATAGGAACACAGCACAACTACTTACTTTTTTGCAGCACTCTCCGGATCTTTCTGTACTGCTCGTGCTCTCTTAATTTGATGTCCAACCACCGTTTCCTGAGCTGATATTTCGATCGTCATACCCCGAAAATCCAGTGCAGACTCTTGACCGCTTTAGCCATGATCTTGGACTTTCTGACATTGGGATTGGGGTAAGGTCCATACTTCCCATCATAGTTGGCCTTCTTCAGGATGTCGACCATCTCCAACATCTCCCCAAAGGACATATTTGATGCCTTAAATCATCTCCTTCTGGATCGGGACGTTTCTGGCTCCGGGCTTTCCTCCTCCTCCTCCTCGCTGGTGTAATTATCTGACACCTGCTGTGTCTCCGCCATGTGCTCTTCCCCCACTGCGCCGAACGAGAAGGGGTGGGGAATAGACTAGAAAGAACATCGGGGCGGGCGGAGTTTCATGCATGCACAGTGTCTATAAAGCGTAACACGCGTTCGTAGTACTACGATCTGTGAGCGGAGGAAGGAATAACGGAGGCGCCGATCGTGATTGCGAAGGTAAGATTTAACATTGGGCCTATACTGCTTCTAGATTGAGGCCTGTATTTGCACAAGTTTAGAAGACTTTAGGCTGACATTAGGGTTTGTCTTGTGTTGTTTCTTGCAGTGAAAATGGATATCTTGAAAGATAAGGACTTTATGCCAATCTTCATTGATATGTTCAGGGAGCTGCCCTGTCTATGGGAGATAAACCACCCTGAATATATGAACCAAACAAAGAGGAAGGCAGCGCTGGATAATTTGTTGGAATCTGTGAAGACGGTGATCCCCACAGCAGACATCACCTATTTGAAGATCCTAATTGGTGGCTTGAGGAGCACTTATCTAAGGGAGCACAAGAAGGTCCAGGATTCCCAGAGATCAGGAACTGCAGATGACATTTATGTCCCCAGGCTGTGGTACTATGACAGACTGCATTTTCTGGCAGGTCAGACTGAACCCAGGCCAGAACTCTCCAATCTTCCTTCCACACTTCCTTCCCCCCCAGCTGAGGCTTCTGATGCCCAACCTGGGCCTTCCAGGCAGGAACATGTGGAGGAGCCCAGCTTGAGCTAGGTATAGCATTCCTCTAAATCTTCATGGTTGTCCAATTAATGATGTTAACTAGATGTTAGTTTGGAATACTAATTTATGATTGTGATTGATGATGCAAAAACTAAAACCATGTCTTTTTTTCATACACAGGGAAGTCTCAGCCAGGAGGTGGCTGGGCCAAGCAGGCTGCCTGATACCCAGGTCCCTCCACTACACCTTCAAAGACAAAGTGGCAGGAAGAGGAGTAACCTGGAGGAGGCTGCTATAGGCCTATTTTGGAAGGCTACAGAGGCCCTGAGAACCCCCCACAGTGTGGAGGAGGACTTTGCTGGCATAACTGCATGCAAAATGATGCAGATGGAGGAGGGCCAATGACTCCTGTGTGAGTCCTTAATTTTGGAAGCTCTCAATAAGGGGTTGAGGGAGCCAAATAACATGTGCTACCCACATTTGTGACCTCACACATAGTCCTCCTCCTCCTCCTCCTCCAGGCCCTACTCCTCCTCCTCCTCCTCCAGGTCCTACTCCTCCTCCTGCCACATCTCCAACACCAGAGCCACAGCCGGGAAGGAAGCGTGGAAGGAAGACCAGAGAGTGATGGCCCTGGGCTCAGTCTGGTCTGACAAAATATGCAGCCTCTTGTAGTACCACAGCCTGGGGACACAGATGTCATCTGCTGCTTTCCTGATCTCTGGGACTTCTGGACCAGACTGCACTCCCTTATATATGGACTCCTCAGGCCACCAATTTTGCTGGAAAAGAATTGATGTGTGCCCTGGGGGTCAAAGGCTTCACCAATTTCTGCTGTTTCTCCAGCGTTGCCTCCCTCTTTGATTGGTTCTGAGCCCTTAATAAAGGAATTTTTGTTTCAATTATACTCGCCTATGTGTGTTTTCCTTCAAAAGGGACAGTTTGTTTGTGAGGAGGCAGGTACATTTCAAAAATACAATGTGAAATTAACAAGAGACACCAACACCAAGCAATCTCCTTGAGATTAAATAATACAAGATATCAATGGTGTTGTGGTAACTTGACACACAAAACACACACAAAAATATTATGGAGTAAACCCCCCCCCAAAAAAAAATCAGCCTTGAAAAAAAAAAAAACTAAACTAAAAAAAAAAATACGATAAATAATAAAGAAAGAAGTTTGTGAGAACTGTGTGAATATGAGCAGCAAAACTACTTCATTCTTCTCACATTATTAAGAAGAAAAGAGTGTGCTGTATTAAACAACTTAAAAAATTGCAGCGTGACGAAAGTGCTCTATCCATTCCGAATGCTAATTTTACCAGACCGAGCTGTTCCGTCTCGGAATTTCTTCTGAGCATGCATGGCACTTTGTGCGTCGGAATTGTCCACACACAGTCGGAGTTGACGCAATCGGATTTTGTTGTCGGAAAATTTTATAGCCTGCTCTCAAACTTTGTGTGTCAGAAAATCCGATGGAAAATGTCTGATGGAGCCCACACACGGTCGGAATTTCCGAAAACACGCTCCGATCACACCTTTTCCGTCAGAAAATCCGACCGTGTGTATGAGGCACTAGAGTGACTATATTCTGAATGAAGGAGCAACAGGTATCTATCTACCTTTGGACACAGTATTGTCAATGTGGGCGCATGGGTGTTAGATGTATTAGCAGATTTAAGCCAAACTCCAGCTAACAATATTTAAGTAGTTACAGCAGCAATTCTGTTTCTTTTAGGACAATGGTTTTACATAAATAAATAAAAACTAACCTTTCTAAGCACCCCTGTCATTGTTAAATGGTTTGTCTCCACCCTCTAATTGCTACTTCTTCGAGATAGTTTGTTCTGTAAAAAAACAACTGACCTACTAGCTAGATCACCAGGTGAAAATAAAATAAGGAAAGAAAGACTAAAAAAGAAACCTAATGCAGTCATCATATCTAAGAATTGACAAACATTTTTGTAAATATTTTAATATATCTTTTCATGTGACAACACTGAAGAAATGACACTTTGCTACAATGTAAAGTAGTGAGTGTACAACTTGTATAACAGTTTAAATTTGCTGTCCCCTCAAAATAACTCAACACACAGGCATTAATGTCTAAACCCCTGGCAACAAAAGTGAGTACACCCCTAAGTGAAAATGTCCAAATTGGGCCCAATTAGCCCTCCCTGGTGTCATGTGACCCGTTAGTGTTACAAGGTATCAGGTGTGAATGTGGAGCAGGTGTGTTAAATTTGGTGTTATCCCTCTTACTCTCTCATACTGGTCACTGGAAGTTTAACATGGCACCTCATGACAAAGAACTCTCTGAGAATCTGAAAGAAAGAATTGTTGCTCTACATAAAGATGGCTTAGGCTTTAAGAGGATTGCCAAGACCCTGAAGCTGAGCTGCAGAATGGTGGCCTAGACTATAAAGCTGTTTAACAGGACAGTTTCCACTCAGAACAGGCCTCGCCATGGTCAACCAAAGAAGTTGAGTGCACGTGCTCAGCATCATATCCTAAAGGTTGTCATTGGGAAATAGATGTATGAGTGCTGCCAGCATTGCTGCAGAGGTTGAAGGGGTGGGGGGTCAGCCTGTCAGTGCTCAGACCATACGCCACACACTGCATCATATTGGTCTGCATGACTGTCGTCCCAGAAGGAAGCCTCTTCTAAAGATGATGCACAAGAAAACCCGTAAACAGTTTGCTGAAGACAAGCAGACTAAGGACATGGATTACTGGAGCCATGTCCTGTGGTCTGAAGAGACCAAGATAAACGTATTTGGTTCAGATGGTTTCAAACGTGTGTGGCGACAACCAGGTGAGGAGTACAACGACAAGTGTGTCTTGCCTACAGTGAAGCATAGTGGTGGGAATGTCATGGTCTGGGGCTGCATGAGTGCTGCTGGCACTGGGGAGCTACAGTTCATTGAAGGAACCATGAATGCCAGCATGTACTGTGACATACTGAAGCAGAGCATGATCTCCTCCCTTCGTAGACTGGGCCACAGGGCAGTATTTCAACATGATAACGACCCCAAACACACCTCCAAGTTGACCACTGCCTTGCTAAAGAAGCTGAGGGTAAAGGTGATGGACTGGCCAAGCATGTCTCCAGACCTAAACACTATTGAGCATTTGTGGGGCATCCGCAAATGGAAGGTTGAGGAGCGCAAGGTCTCTAACATCCACCAGCTCTGTGAAGTCGTCATGGAGGAGTGGAAGAGGACTGCAGTGGCAACCTGTGACGCTCTGGTGGACTCAATGCCCAAGAGAGTTAAGGCAGTGCTGGAAAATAATGGTGGCCACTAGGGATGAGCTTCGTGTTCGAGTCGAACCCATGTTCGACTCGAACATCGCGTGTTCGGTCATTCGCTGAATTACGAACGATATGGGCTGTTCGCGCCAAATTCGAATGGCGCATCATGGCCCATAATTCACTGCAGCATCGCAGTGCATTGCTGGCTGATGATTGGCCAAACATGCACTATGACTCGCATGCTTGGCCAATCACAGCGCCGTCTGAACAGAGAGCCATAATTGGCCAAAGCCAAGGAGGTTTTGGCCAATTATGGCTCAGGGGGTTTAGTACACGCCCCACACTATATAAGGCCGCCTGCATGGCGGCCCTGTGTAGTGTGTTCCGGCGTTCAGATAGAGAGAGTGAGAGAGAGACAGACAGTGTCATTTGATTTAAGTTAGATAGAGTAGGCAGGTCAAGTCAGTTAGCTGCAGTTACAGCAGTGTATTGTGTATATATATGCATCCCAGGTGTCATATATATATATATATATATATATATATATATATATATATATATATATATATATATATATATATATATATATATATATATATATATATATATATATATGTATATATACACTGTATTCAGTTTAGCTAGATCCTGTTCTTCTCTTCCTAATATACAGGCAGGCAGGTGTTTTTACAGTATTTCCAGCTACTGTACTGTGTACCCTGCACAGTCTCACCTACAGTATAGCAACCTGCAGCCAGGTGCTTGTGTAGGCTCATTGAAGTATTTCCAGCTACTGTACTGTGTACCCTGCACAGTCTCACCTACAGTATAGCAACCTGTAGCCAGGTGCTTGTGTAGGCTCATTGAAGTATTTCCAGCTACTGTACTGTGTACCCTACACAGTCTCACCTACAGTATAGCAACCTGCAGCCAGGTGCTTGTGAAGGCTCATTGAACTATTTCCAGCTACTGTACTGTGTACCCTGCACAGTCTCGCCTACAGTATAGCAACCTGCAGCCAGGTGCTTGTGTAGGCTCATTGAAGTATTTCCAGCTACTGTACTGTGTACCCTGCACAGTCTCGCCTACAGTATAGCAACCTGCAGCCAGGTGCTTGTGTAGGCTCATTGAAGTATTTCAAGCTACTGTACTGTGTACCCTGCACAGTCTCACCTACAGTAAAGCTACCTGCAGCCAGGTGCTTGTGTAGGCTCATTGAAGTATTTCCAGTTACTGTACTGTGTACCCCGCACAGTCTCACCTACAGTATAGCTACCTGCAGCCAGGTGCTTGTGTAGGCTCTTGACGTATTTCCAGCTGCTGTACTGTGTACCCTGCACAGTTGCACCTACAGTATAGCTACCTGAAGACAAGTGCAGGTGTTATAATTTAAAATGGAATCCGCGCTTAGGATAGTGTGAGTTGCTGCCCACCCTTTTTGGGTTCCCGAGGGAACTTACAGAGGTTTGTATAGCCACTTGACATCCGGAGGACGTCATATGACGTCCTCGACTTTCGGGGCTTATATCTGAATGATGTCTGAGGCTACAGACATCATTCAGATACCGGCATTTTCAGCCGGCGATTCCGTACACCATAAGAACGATCATAGAGGCTGTTCCGCCGCTTGATCGTTCTTACGGGCGGCGGGAGGGGACGTCCCCCCCCTCCCGCCGCCCTCCGGTGCTACTACCGACTCACCTCAGCGATCGGATGTTCACCATAGAGATTTCCGGCGGACCAGATGGTCGCCGGAGTCTCTATGATCGTTCGGAGGCCGGGCGCGATGTTATGACGTCACGCCCGGCCTCTGCATTCAAAAAAACGGCGCCGCTTCAGCTGTGAAGCGGCGATCGTTTTATTTTTTTTTTTGATTTTAGGCTTCCCAGCCTAGAGGTGAGATGTGGGGTCTTATTGACCCCATATCTCACTGTAAAGAGGACTGATCGTCTCATATTCCTATTACAAGGGATGTTTACATTCCTTGTAATAGGAATAAAAGTGATCAAAAAAAAAAAAAATTTTTTTAAAGTGTAAAAATAAAAATTTTTAAGTAAAATTAACAATAAAAAAAAAAAAAAAAATTTTTAAAGCGCCCCTGTCCCCGTGAGCTCGCACGCAGAAGCGAACGCATACGTAAGTCCCGCCCACATATGAAAACGGTGTTCAAACCACACATGTGAGGTATCGCCGCGAACGTTAGAGCGAGAGCAATAATTTTGGCCCTAGACCTCCTCTGTAACTCAAAACATGTAACCAGTAAAAAATGTTAAAGCGTCGCCTATGGGGATTTTTAAGTACCAAAGTTTGGCGCCATTCCACGAGCGTGTGCAATTTTGAAGCGTGACATGTTAGGTATCTATTTACTCAGCGTAACTTCATCTTTCACACAATGCAAAAAAATTTGGCTAACTTTGCTGTTTTGTTTTTTTTTAAAGCATGAAACTGTTTTTTTTTCAAAAAAAACGCGTTTGAAAAATTGCTGCGCAAATACCGTGCAAGATAAAAAGTTGCAATGACCGCCATTGTATTCTCTAGGGTCTCTGCTAAAAAAACATATATAATGTTTGGGGGTTCTATCTAATTTTATAGCAAAGAAATGATGATTTTTGACATGTAGGAGCGAAGTGTCAGAAATGGCCTGGATGTGAAGTGGATAGAGAATGGGGTGATTGGCGCTACCCTATATAGTGCTAAGTGATTTGTCAAGAAGCAGTACAAATTATTATACTGAACTCCTTACACCAAATCAAAAGTGAGTGTGCTCCCACATGGGAGTATACTAAGTGAATTTGGAAAAATCAGTTTTTAAATAGACAGTAATAAGAATAAACACTGCGCTAACTAGTGACAAAAGAAAAGAGCAGCTACATACAATGTGACAAGCAAAACATGAAAACTATATAAAAAATGTAGCGCATATAAATGAAGGTATGTGTTGCTCCCAGAGACCATAACCTATCACAAGGTGTGGTAAATGGAGCAAATAAAAATAACAAACAGTGAGTCAAAAGAATAATTGGTAAGTGAAGACCAAAGTCTCTAAATATATGTATAAAGAAAGTCTCTAGGAAGTAGTGGCTGTTCAGAATGTTGGAAGGAGACTTGGAAGAGACTTGAAAAATCACTCCATGGACACCTCCACAACTCACAATGGCATCAAAATGGAAAATGGTAGGCGTAAACTCTTCCCGGATCCAGTGGACTCCCCTGTCTTAGACATGGAGTCATGAAGGCATGGTGCCACCCAGGGCATGCGGAACGATATCCGGACCATCAAATTTAGCAGGTAAGTGGTTCGCCGATGTTGACCTGGTCCTTGGACGAATGTTCCCGATAGGTGCAGGTTAGATGATGCCAGTTGAGATGCACAACGTGTGATGGAGATCAGGCATTCATTTATTTTATGTAAAGGGAAAAATAGAGCCTCTCCATGGTGCAGATAAAAAAAGTTATCTTTTATTGCTAAAAAAAGGGTACATGTATAAAAAGTGATCACAAAAGTCAAGGGCAACATAAGAGATGGTGTGGAAGCCTGACGCATTTCGACCCATAGGTCTTCTACTGGGGCATGAACCACCAGCTCAGAGTTGCCTATATTTATAAATAATACATAAAATTGGAACCTGTCACGGAACGTCCCACACTCCGCTTGAGTGCTTCCGTCATATACCACTTCCTCCCAGTCTGTATACAGATATCCCAACCTCTCTGAGCACAACACAAGGTGACACTTGCTTGTTGCTACCAAGAACTGACTTTATTCAGAACCAGAATACAGTCTTATATACACAGGAGAAGATTACTCTAACAATACAAACGTAACCTAATTAACATGAGCTAATTATCTAATCCTTTATACAGCCTAGGTGACTGAGACATGACCTTTCACCCAGACTTGTGGTCACCGAGCTTCACACAGTTATATCAACACAATGGCAGTCGTCCCGTCTCCTACATTGTATAGAGGACAATGTCATTAGCTCATTCAATTAACATAAACACAGGTTGATGACACCAGCATCTCCTCACAGGATGTGTCCCAACAGAATGAATCCATTGAAAATCCAGGGCCCATAATCAAAAGGCAACAGGCTTGCATACAGTCCTCTCCAACAGCCTCTGTCCCGGCTAGGTCTGTGACAGTTCTCCCCTTTCGGCAGGAGACTAACACAGGAGGAGACCCCAGACGGGTTGACTCCGAAGTTAGTCCATAGTTCCAGTCCTCTACTGCCTGTACCCACACAGTACCCCAAACAAATTGTTCCAGAGTATTACTCACCCAGCCAACCTCTGCCTCTCTCAGAGAACATATCTGCCGCTGGGGAGAGGCCTGGACTGGCTCTTCTCCCTGGAATCCTTTCTGCCGCTGGAGAGAAGACAGGGTGTCTGGGCTCACTCTGTCATGCTGTTGGGGATCAGGGCCCACTGCCCAGCATCCCTGGGGTATACAGGTGGAGACTGAAGTCCCATCCACCTTCACAGGAAATCCATCCTCTGCTAGTTGAGGGCAGAGTCCAGCAGTCCCCGGCCCCGTTGCCAGCCCTTCTGCTGGAAACCCCACACCATCTGTTCCGGCTAACTGTTGGAGAGGGAGGCCGACTGCCCCGCCTCCCTGGAACTCTGTAGTTGTTGCCGGTGCTGGGCAGAGGTTGGTAGCACTCTTCCCTGTTGCCAGCACTTCTGCCGGGGACTCCGCATCCTCCGCTCCGGCCAACTGCCGGGGCAGAAGGCTGGCCCCCTCCACTCCCAAACTGTGTAGCTGCCACTGGGGAGGCGAGCCGGCTGCTTCCTTTTCCATTCCCTCATCTGGCTGCTGGGACGACATGTCGATGGTACTGTCTCCCAGGTACACGGATCTTTGCTGGGGAGGAAAGCCCACTTCCTCCACCCTGGCCAACTGTTGGGGAGGGACAACACACACCTCTTCTCCCTTCTCCCCCTGTATCTGCTGCTGGGAAGTGATTGCCATCTTCTCAGCCTGAGCCTCCACAATTGCTGCAGGTGTGGGGCAGAGGTCTTGGACCCTCTGTCCGGTTGCCAGCACTTCTGCTGGGGGTTTGCCAGGTGGTTCCTCCTCTACAGAAACGTCTATTAAATCCCCAGTCTCTGGAATTGGTAAAAGTGTGGGACAGAGGTCTTGGACCCTCTGTTCAGTTACCAGATCTTCAGCTGGAGAAGTTTGTTTAACTCCACAGATGCTGCTGGCAGAAAATCACATGTCCCTGTCAGTGTTATGGGAGAAAGGCCGACTACCTCTTCTCTCAGAAAGGCTGAAGCCACTGTTGGTGCTGGGCAGAACACAGTGAACTTTGGCCCTGATAGCAGCTCTTCTGCTGGAGGCTCATCAGGTTGTTCTTCCTCAGCAGAAAAGTCTATCAAATCCCATGTCTCTGCAACTGATGTCTGGGGATGGAGGTTCACCATCTCCTGTCCATGGAACCCAGAAGATGTTATCAGTGCTGGGCAGAGGTTAGCAGAGCTCTGCCCTGTTGTCAGCACTTCAGCTTTGGGGATGGCAATCTCCAGATTTTCCACTGCAGATTCTCTGGCATGCTGCTGGACAGGCACATTCCTCCATCCAAGATCATCCCATGCAGAAACAGGATCATCAAGGTCAGTCAGCACTTGCTGCATCCGCCATAAGACCTCCGCCTCCATAGCTGTGGGGGCAGGTTGGCAAAGCACACTATTGCTCTGCCACATTGCCGACTCTTCAGCTAGGATTTCAGGGTTGTCAACTGGTAATTCCTGATAGTCCCAGGCAAAGGGAGCCCAGCCCTGGCACTGAGCAATGTCTAGCAGCCGTCTGTAGGCGATCTCTAGCTCCCATTCCTGAACGGCCAGAAACTCCAAATCTTTCTGTGCCCAGTGCACTTCCAAAATGTTCAGTAGCCCTTCTCTGAAATCGATGATTTCGTCCACCCGCCGCTCCAAATCACTCCCAAAGTTAGGGTCCCCTGTCAGCTTCACAAACAACAGTCCCAAGCCGCCGTAGCTTAAGCCTTCCGTTGGGCTGTCATCCGCTATCCAGGGACATGCTTGGGATACATGCCACCGGAGGGCTCTGTAGCTCTCATCCAGCTTTATCTCTGCCCAGACCAGCCTGCTTAATTCAGCTGTCTGCTTCTTGTGTGGTTTTTCTCCCAAAAACCGCACCCGCAGTCCGTACTGCGACCAGTACCTTTCCTCGATGGAGAGGAGAACTTTTCCCTGGTGTCGCTGCTCACGGGCTAGCGCTTCCTTCCAGAGTTTGCAGCGAATAGAATCACACCATCCCAGCAGGACCTGCTCCGATACTGGTCCTCTGTGCTGTATCTGCATCTCTCGCAACCTCCTTCTGAATTCCTCATCCATGGCGGCTGGTATCTGTACCTCTCCTCTCCTGCTATCTGGACCTTGGATCCAGATGGAAGTTTGGATGTCCCAGACTGCAGGAAGCTTTCCCGCTGCTTGCCACCAATGTCACGGAACGTCCCACACTCCGCTTGAGTGCTTCCGTCATATACCACTTCCTCCCAGTCTGTATACAGATATCCCAACCTCTCTGAGCACAAACAAGGCGACACTTGCTTGTTGCTACTAAGAACGCACTTTATTCAGAACCAGAATACAGTCTTATATACACAGGAGAAGATTACTCTAACAATACAAATGTAACCTAATTAACATGAGCTAATTATCTAATCCTTTATACAGCCTAGGTGACTGAGACATGACCTTTCGCCCAGACTTGTGGTCACCGAGCTTCACACAGTTATATCAACACAATGGCAGTCGTCCCGTCTCCTACATTGTATAGAGGACAATGTCATTAGCTCATTCAATTAACATAAACACAGGTTGATGACACCAGCATCTCCTCACAGGATGTGTCCCAACAGAATGAATCCATTGAAAATCCAGGGCCCATAATCAAAAGGCAACAGGCTTGCATACAGTCCTCTCCAACAGCCTCTGTCCCGGCTAGGTCTGTGACAGAACCAATCACAGGAGGGGAAAATAACTTAATGTGATAGGGCAACTGGATGTCAGCTGATCAAAAGAGAGACAGCTATAAGTGGTTCAACCAATCACATCTATAGGCTTGCATACAGTCCTCTCCAACAGCCTCTGTCCCGGCTAGGTCTGTGACACCCACACCAAAGAACAAAGAGGACCTCTCCTTGTCTCTTATCAGCTGGGATCTCCAACCCCACTATACCTTCAATCCTCTCTGAGTTCTACACTGAGAGGAATGAAGGTGTAGAATTAGTTGTGTCACAGCCAAGTACTTGCAGGCAATCTGCTATCGGTACACCAATGTCAGATTGTACCAGGCAAATTTCCCTGCCCCAGCTGCTGCACCGCAGAAAGAAGTTCGCTCCCAGCCATCCACATGCCCAGCGGTTGAATGCTAGCTTGGCAAAATTGCTAGCACTTCAACTGCTACCTTTTCAGTTGGTAGACTCTGCCCCCTTCCGTGAGTTTGTGGAATGTGCGGTCCCTCAGTGGCAGGTTCCCAAACGCCACTTTTTCTCACGGAAGGTGATTTCGGCTCTCTACCGGCATGTGGAAGGCAATATCTTGGCCTCGCTGGACAGGGCGGTCAGCGGTAAGGTGCATATTACCGCTGACTTATGGTCCAGCAGGCAAGGACAGAGACGTTACCTAAGTTTCATGGCACATTCGGTGACTCTGCTGGCAGCTGGGAAGAATGCAGGACAAGGTGCAATAGTGTTGGAGGTTGTTCCGCCACCACGCCTCCAGAATGCCACTACTGGTGATTTTGACACACCTCTCTGCTCCACCCCCTCCTCTTCTTCTTCCTCCATGGCCTCTTCCTGTGCTTTGTCCTTGGAACCAGCGGTGCTCCATAGGCGTTCAAGGGGCTACGCAAGTACGCAGGCCAAAAGATGCCATGCGGTGCTTGAGGTGGTGTGCTTGGGGGACAGGAGCCACACTGGGGCAAAGGTTCTGTCAGCTCTGCAGGGGCAGGTTCAGAGGTGGTTGACACCATGCCAACTTAAGGCAGGAATGGTGATTTGCAACAATGGCACCAACCTCCTCTCCACCCTCCGACAGGGACAAATGACCCATGTGCCCTGTTTGACTCACGTCCTTAACTTGGTGGTGCAGCGATTCTTGGGCAGGTACCTGGGCTTACAGGATGTCCTGAGGCAGGCCAGGAAAGTCTGTGTGCATTTCAGCCAGTCATATAATGCCAGTGCTCGGCTGGCAGACCTCCAAAATGAATTTAACCTGCCCAAGAACCGCCTATTCTTTGACATACCCACCAGGTGGAACTCAACGTTGGCCATGCTGCAGCAGCTGCACACGCAGCAGAGGGCCATCAATGAGTACCTATGTGACTATGGCAACCAGGCCAGGTTCAGGGGAGCTTGTTTTTTTTCCCACGCCAGTGGGCCATGATCAGGGATGCATGCACTGTCCTGTCACCATTTGAGGAGGCCACGAGGATGGTGAGCAGTGACAGTGCATGCATCAGTGACACTGTCCCCCTTGTCCACCTGTTGGAGCACACACTGTGTGGAATAATGGACAGGTAACTTGAGGCAGAACAGAGGCAGGAAGAGGAGGACTTCCTTAGCTCTCAAGGCCCCCTTTATCCAAACAGAGTTCCTGCGTGCCCGCCGATCACACAGGAAGATGAGGAGGATTGTGTCAGCATGGAGGTGGAGCCTGGCATTCAGCATCAGCAGCAGTTTTTAAGGGATCATTTACAGTCCCAAGAAACCCATGGACTTGTACGTGGCTGGGAGGAGGTGGCTGCGGATCATGTCGTCCTTAGTGACCCAGAGGACTCCGGACCGAATTCCTCAGCAAATCTACGCTGCATGGCCTCCCTGATTCTGCAAAGCCTGTGGAAGGATCCTCGTATTCGTGGTATCAAGGAGAGGGATCAATACTGGTGGCAACCCTCCTTGATCCACGTTACAAGGGTAAGGTTGTGCACCTTATCTTGCTGTCGCAGAGGATGAAACATCTTTGGGAGGCCTTGCGGAAAGGTCTGGGAGGTTACAAACTCCTGTTCCTGGACAACGTGTTGCTGAGGCTTCGGTCAGTCAAAAAAATAGCAGTGGAGATGGTGGCTGTCTGACCGATGCGTACAGACAATTTTTTAGTCTGCAGCCCCAAGGTATGATCGGTTCCAGCGTCTGTTTTACATGGTGCAGGAATACCTAGGGGCAAGATCTGACTTGGACACCTTTCCCACCAAAAATCCTCTGGGTTACTGGGTCTTGAGGATGGATCACTGGCCAGAGCTTGCACACTATGCATTTGAGCTACTGGTCTGTCCTGCATACAGCGTTCTTTTGGAACGCACATTCAGTGCTGCTGGAGGCTTTGTAACCGATCACAGGGTGCGTCTGCCACCAACTTGGTCGATCGACTGACCTTCATAAAAATGAATCAGTCTTGGATCACCACCAGCTACCAAGCACCTGATGCTGATGTAACCTAATAATTTTTTTGGAGATGTCAGACCCCTTCAAAGACTGCCTATGCTGATGCTGAGTGACTATCCTGTTATGCTGAGTAATTATCCTCTTCCTCCTCAATGATCATGCTGATAGCTTATAAGAACATTTTTGGTTCTGGGTGCCGCCACCAGTGCCTAAGGCCCAATTTTTCAGCCTCTGTTTAACAGGGACGTGTAATTACAATTTTTGATGCACTTCTTTGCAGCAGGGCTAGTTCCTGCGCTTCAACTAGAGTATCTGTGAGGGGTTGCAGTGTTGTGGCACCAGTGCTTAAGGCCCAATTTTTCAGCCCCTGTTGAACAGGGGCGTGTAATTACAATTTTTGATGCAATTCTTTGCAGCAGGGCTAGTTCCTGTGCTCCAACTAGAGTATATGTGAGGGGTTGCAGTGTTGTGGCACCAGCACCAGTGCCTAAGGCCCAATTTTTCTGGCCCTGTTCAACAGGGACATGTAATTAGAATTCTTGATCTAATATTTCACAGCAGGGCCTGTTTCTGCGCCCACCAAGAGTAACTGTGAGGACTTACAGTGTTGTGGCACCACCACTACCACCAAAGGACCAATTTTTCTGCCCCTGTTCAACAGGGGCATGTAATTACAATTCTTGATCTAATATTTCACAGCAGGGCCCTGTGAGGGGTTACAGTGTTGTGGCCACAACAACACCTAAGGCCCAAATTTCTGCTGAGTATATAGGGCAGGCCTCTACTTTATCACCAATCCTTGTTTCACTAAAAACCCCAAATTTTCAAAAAACATTTGTCATTGGGACAAAAAAGTGAGGTGAAATCTTCTGAAGAGGAGCACATACAGCAAAACAAATGTCACAGGGGTGATAACCCTTCCCTATGTTTTCCAAAAAGATTAAAATAGATTTTTTGTCTGGAGCTAAACACGTTAAAAATGTACCAGATCAAAATTACAAACAGATTCTACTTAACAACAAACCTACAGTCCCTGTCTTGTTTGCACTGCCTGTATACTGCTGTTCAGAGTATATAGGGCCTGATGGCCCCACACCTTTCCTTTTTTTAATTTGGGTGCGGGGTTCCCCTTTATACCCATACAAGACCCAAAGGGCCTGGTAATGGACTGGGGGGTACCCATGCCATTTGTCTCACTGATTAGGGATGAGCTTCGATTTCGAGTCAAACTCATGTTCCACTCGAACATCGGCTGTTCGCAAGTTCGCGGCAAATTCGAATGCCACGGAACACCCTTTAAAAGTCTATGGGAGAAATCAAAAGTGCTAATTTTAAAGGCTTATATTCATGGTATTGTCATAAAAAGTGTTTGGGGACCTGGGTCCTGCCCCAGGGGACATGGATCAATGCAAAAAAAAGTTTTAAAAACGGATGTTTTTTCGGGAGCAGTGATTTTAATAATGCTTAAAGTGAAACAATAAAAGTGTAATATCCCTTTAAATTTCGTAGCTGGCGGTTGTCTATAGTATGCCTGTAAAGGGGCGCATGTTTCCCATGTTTAGAATAGTCTGACAGCAAAATGACATTTCAAAGGAAAAAAGTTATTTAAACTACTTGCGGCTATTAATGAATTGTCGGTCCGACAATACACTTAAAAGTTCATTGATAAAAACGGCATGGGAATTCCCCACAGGGGAACCCCGAACCAAAATTAAAAAAAAAATGGCTTGGGGTCCCCTTCAAAATCTATACCAGAACCTTCAGGTCTGGTATGGATTCTAAGGGGAACCCCGCACCAAAATTAAAAAAAAACGGCGTGGGGTCCCCCCAAAAATCTATACCAGACCCTTATCCGAGCACGCAACCTGGCAGGCCGCAGGAAAAGAGGGGGGATGAGAGAGCAGCCCCCCTCCTGAACCGTACCAGGCCACATGCCCTCAACATTGGGAGGGTGCTTTGGGGTAGCCCCCCAAAACACCTTGTCCCCATGTTGACGAGGACAAGGGCCTCATCCCCACAACCCTGGCCGGTGGTTGTGGGGGTCTGCGGGTGGGGGGCTTATTGGAATCTGGAAGCCCCCTTTAACAAGGGGACCCCCAGATCCCGGCCCTCCCCCCTGTGTGAAATGGTAAGGGGGTACTTACCCCTACCATTTTACTAAAAAACTGTCAAAAATGTTAAAAATGACAAGAGACAGTTTTTGACAATTCCTTTATTTAAATGCTTCTTTCTTTTATCTTCCTTCGGTTTCTTCCTCCATCTTCTTCTTCTTCTGGTTCTTCTGGTTCTTCTGGTTCTTCCTCCGGTGTTCTCGCCTGGCATCTCCTCCTTGACGTCGGAGTCTTCTTCCCTTCTCCTCGGGCCGCTCGGCATCCATGATGGCATGGAGGGAGGCTCCCGCTCTTCTCTTCATCTTCTTCTCTTCATCTTCTTCTCTTCATCTTCTTCTCTTCATCTTCTTTTTGGGCCGCTCCACATCCATGATGGCATGGAGGCAGGCTCCCGCTGTTTGACGCTTCTCCACTTCTGACAGTTCTTAAATAACGGGGGGCGGGGCCACCCAGTGACCCCACCCCCCTCTAATGCACGGTGACTTGATGGGACTTCCCTGTGGCATTCCCCATGTCATTTTTTTACATTTTTGACAGTTTTTTAGTGAAATGGTAGGGGTAAGTACCCCCTTAGCATTTCACACAGGGGAGGGCCGGGATCTGGGGGTCCCCTTGTTAAAGGGGGCTTCCAGATTCCGATAAGCCCCCCACCTGCAGACCCCCACAACCACCGGCCAGGGTTGTGGGGATGAGGCCCTTGTCCTCATCAACATGGGGACAAGGTGTTTTCGGGGGCTACCCCAAAGCACCCTCCGAATGTTGAAGGCATGTGGCCTGGTAAGGTTCAGGAGGGGGGCCGCTCTCTCATCCCCCCCTCTTTTCCTGCGGCATGCCAGGTTGCATGCTTGGATAAGGGTCTGGTATGGATTTTTAGGGGGACCCCAAGTTTTTTTTTTTTTTTTCGCGCGGGGTTCCCCTTAAAATCCATACCAGACCTGAAGGGTCTGGTAAAGATTTTGAGGGGGACCCCACGCCATTTTTTTAAAAAATTTTGGCCGGGGTTCCCCTTAATATCCATACCAGACCTGAAGGGCCTGGTATGGAATTTAGGGGGACCCCCCGCGTCATTTTTTTTTAAATTTTGGTTCGGGGCTCCCCTGTGGGGAATTCCCATGCCGTTTTTATCAATGAACTTCTATGTGTATTGCCTGACCGGCAATGCATTAACAGCCGCGAGTAGTTTTAAATGACTTTTTTTCCCTTGAAATGTAATTTTGCTGTCAGACTGTTCTAAACACGGGAAACATGCGCCCCTTTACAGGCATACTATAGACACCCCCCAGGTATAAAATTTAAAGGGATATTACACTTTTATTGTTTCACTTTAAGCATTATTAAAATCACTGCTCCCGAAAAAACTGCCTTTTTTGAAACTTTTTTTTGCATTGATCCATGTCCCCTGGTCCCCAGGTCCCCCAAACACTTTTTATGACAATAACTTGCATATAAGCCTTTAAAATTAGCACTTTTGATTATTCATGTTCGTGTCCCATAGACTTTAACGGTGTTTGCGTGTTTGAACAAATTTTTTGCCTGTTCGCATGTTCTGGTGCGAACCGAACAGGGGGGGTGTTCGGCTCATCCTTATCATTGATTTTCATCCATATTGCCAGGACCCGACATTACATTAAAGCCGCAAGCAGTTTTAAATGACTTTTATTCCTTTAAAAAAGACATTTTGTGCAGAGACTGTTCTAAGCATGGGAAACACACGCCACTTTACAGGCATACCCCCAGGTACGATATTTAAAGGAATATTTCACTTTTTTTTTTACTTTAAGCATCATTAAAATCACTGCTCCCGAAAAAACGGCTGTTTTTAAAACTTTTTTTGCATTGATATATGTCCCCTGGGGCAGGACCCGGGTCCCCAAACCCTTTTTAGGACAACACCATGCAAGTTAGCCTTTAAAATTAGCACTTGACTTGATTTCGAATGTTCGAGTCCCATAGACGTCAATGGGGTTCTAACGTTCGTGCGAATTTTCGATCCGTTCGCAGGTTCTGGTGCAAACCGAACCGGGCGGTGTTCGGCTCATCCCTAGTGGCCACACAAAATATTGACACTTTGGGCCCAATTTGGACATTTTCACTTAGGTGTGTACTCACTTTTGTTGCCAGCGGTTTAGACATTAATGGCTGTGTGTTGAGTTATTTTGAGGGGACAGCAAATTTACACTGTTATGCAAGCTGTAAACTCACTACTTTAGATTGTAGCAAAGTGTCATTTTTTAACCACTTGCCGACCGCCGCACGACTATATACGTCGACAGAGCGGCACGGGCAGGCAAAAGGACTTACAGGTACGTCCTTGCCTGCCCGCGGGTGGGGGGTTCGATCGGACCACCCCCGGTGCCTGCGGCGGTCGGCAAATCTCCCCCGGCGATTGGTGGTGAGGGGGAGGCCATCCATTCGTGGCCCCCCCCTCGCGATCGCTCCCAGCCAATGGGATCATTTCCCTGCCTCTGTATTGTACACAGAGGCAGAGGAAATTATGTCATCTCTGCTCGGCTCGGTATTTTCCGTTCCGGGCCGAGGATAGAAGACTGCAATGTGAGTGCACAACACACACACACACAGTAGAACATGCCAGGCACACAAAACACCCCGATCCCCCCCCCGATCGCCCCCGATCCCCCCCCAATCACCCCCCCCTGTCACAAACTGACACCAAGCAGGTTTTTTTTTTTTTTTTTCTGATTACTGTATTGGTGTCAGTTTGTGACAGTTACAGTGTTAGGGCAGTGAGTGTTAGGCCCCCTTTAGGTCTAGGATACCCCCCTAACCCCCCTAATAAAGTTTTAACCCCTTGATCACCCCCCGTCACCAGTGTCGCTAAGCGATCATTTTTCTGATCGCTGTATTAGTGTCGCTGGTGACGCTAGTTAGTGAGGTAAATATTTAGGTTCGCCATCAGCGTTTTATAGCGACAGGGACCCCCATATACTACCTAATAAATGTTTTAACCCCTTGATTGCCCCCTAGTTAACCCTTTCACCACTGATCACTGTATAACCGTTACGGGTGACGCTGGTTAGTTCGTTTATTTTTTATAGCGTCAGATTAGCGCCAGTACTGCTAACACTCACGCACGCAGCATACGCCTCCCTTAGTGGTATAGTATCTGTATGGATCAATATCTGATCCGATCAGATCTATACTAGCGTCCCCAGCAGTTTAGGGTTCCCAAAAACACAGTGTTAGCGGGATCAGCCCAGATACCTGCTAGCACCTGCGTTTTGCCCCTCCGCCCGGCTCGGCCCAGCCCACCCAAGTGCAGTATCGATCGATCACTGTCACTTACAAAACACTAAACGCATAACTGCAGCGTTCGCAGAGTCAGGCCTGATCCCTGCGATCGCTAACAGTTTTTTTGGTAGCGTTTTGGTGAAATGGCAAGCACCAGCCCCAGGCAGGTTAGTGCCAGTAGCGCTAACACCCACGCACCGTACACCTCCCTTAGTGGTATAGTATCTGAACGCATCAATATCTGATCCGATCAGATCTATACTAGCGTCCCCAGCAGTTTAGGATTCCCAAAAAACGCAGTGTTAGCGGGATCAGCCCAGATACCTGCTAGCACCTGCGTTTTGCCCCTCCGCCCGGCCCAGCCCAGCCCACCCAAGTGCAGTATCGATCGATCACTGTCACTTACAAAACACTAAACGCATAACTGCAGCGTTCGCAGAGTCAGGCCTGATCCCTGCGATCGCTAACAGTTTTTTTGGTAGCGTTTTGGTGAACTGGCAAGCACCAGCCCCAGGCAGCGTCAGGTTAGTGCCAGTAGCGCTAACACCCACGCACGCACCGTACACCTCCCTTAGTGGTATAGTATCTGAACTGATCAATATCTGATCTGATCCGATCAGATCTATACTGGCGTCCCCAGCAGTTTAGGGTTCCCAAAAACGCAGTGTTAGTGGGATCAGCCCAGATACCTGCTAGCACCTGCGTTTTGCCCCTCCGCCCGGCCCAGCCCACCCAAGTGCAGTATCGATCGATCACTGTCACTTACAAAACACTAAACGCATAACTGCAGCGTTCGCAGAGTCAGGCCTGATCCCTGCGATCGTTAACAGTTTTTTTGGTAGCGTTTTGGTGAACTGGCAAGCGCCAGCGGCCTAGTACACCCTGGTCATAGTCAAACCAGCACTGCAGTAACACTTGGTGACGTGGCGAGTCCCATAAGTGCAGTTCAAGCTGGTGAGGTGGCAAGCACAAATAGTGTCCCGCTGCCACCAAGAAGACAAACACAGGCCCGTCGTGCCCATAATGCCCTTCCTGCTGCATTTGCCAATCCTAATTGGGAACCCACCACTTCTGCAGCGCCCGTACTTCCCCCATTCACATCCCCAACCAAATGCAGTCGGCTGCATGAGAGGCATTTTCTTTATGTCCTCCCGAGTACCCCTACCCAACGAACCCCCCCAAAAAAGATGTTGTGTCTGCAGCAAGCGCGGATATAGGCGTGACACCCGCTATTATTGTCCCTCCTGTCCTGACAATCCTGGTCTTTGCATTGGTGAATGTTTTGAACGCTACCATTCACTAGCTGAGTATTAGCGTAGGGTACAGCATTGCACAGACTAGGACACACTTTCACAGGGTCTCCCAAGATGCCATCGCATTTTGAGAGACCCGAACCTGGAACCGGTTACAGTTATAAAAGTTACAGTTACAAAAAAAGTGTAAAAAAAAAAAAAAAAAAACACAAACAAAAATATAAAATAAAAAATAATAGTTGTCGTTTTATTGTTCTCTCTCTATTCTCTCTCTCTCTATTCTCTCTATTGTTCTGCTCTTTTTTACTGTATTCTATTCTGCAATGTTTTATTGTTATTATGTTTTATCATGTTTGCTTTTCAGGTATGCAATTTTTTATACTTTACCGTTTACTGTGCTTTATTGTTAACCATTTTTTTGTCTTCAGGTACAGCATTCACGACTTTGAGTGGTTATACCAGAATGATGCTTGCAGGTTTAGGTATCATCTTGGTATCATTCTTTTCAGCCAGCGGTCGGCTTTCATGTAAAAGCAATCCTAGCGGCTAATTAGCCTCTAGACTGCTTTTACAAGCAGTGGGAGAGAATGCCCCCCCATCGTCTTCCGTGTTTTTCTCTGGCTCTCCTGTCTCAACAGGGAACCTGAGAATGCAGCCGGTGATTCAGCCAGCTGACCATAGAGCTGATCAGAGACCAGAGTGGCTCCAAACATCTCTATGGCCTAAGAAACCGGAAGCTACGAGCATTTTATGACTTAGATTTTGCCGGATGTAAATAGCGCCATTGGGAAATTGGGGAAGCATTTTATCACACCGATCTTGGTGTGGTCAGATGCATTGAGGGCAGAGGAGAAATCTAGGGTCTAATAGACCCCAATTTTTTCAAAAAAGAGTACCTGTCACTACCTATTGCTATCATAGGGGATATTTACATTCCCTGAGATAACAGTAAAAATGATTAAAAAAAAAAAAAAAAAATGAAAGGAACAGTTTTAAAATAAGATAAAAAAGCAAAAAAATAATAAAGAAAAAAAAAAAAAAAAAAAGCACCCCTGTCCCCCCTGCTCTCGCGCTAAGGCGAACGCAAGCGTTGGTCTGGCGTCAAATGTAAACAGCAATTGCACCATGCATGTGAGGTATCACCGCAACGGTCAGATCGAGGGCAGTAATTTTAGCAGTAGACCTCCTCTGTAAATCTAAAGTGGTAACCTGTAAAGGCTTTTAAAGGCTTTTAAAAATGTATTTATTTTGTTGCCACTGCACGTTTGTGCGCAATTGTAAAGCATGTCATGTTTGGTATCCATGTACTCGGCCTAAGATCATCTTTTTTATTTCATCAAACATTTGGGCAATATAGTGTGTTTTAGTGCATTAAAATGTAAAAAAGTGTGTTTTTTCCCCAAAAAATGCGTTTGAAAAATCGCTGCGCAAATACTGTGTGAAAAAAAAAAAATAAACACCCACCATTTTAATCTGTAGGGCATTTGCTTTAAAAAAATATATAATGTGTGGGGGTTCAAAGTAATTTTCTTGCAAAAAAAAATAATTTTTTCATGTAATCAAAAAGTGTCAGAAAGGGCTTTGTCTTCAAGTGGTTAGAAGAGTGGGTGATGTGTGACATAAGCTTCTAAATGTTGTGCATAAAATGCCAGGACAGTTCAAACCCCCCCCAAATGACCCCATTTTGGAAAGTAGACACCCCAAGCTATTTGCTGAGAGGCATGTCGAGTCCATGGAATATTTTATATTGTGACACAAGTTGCGGGAAAGAGACAAATTTTTTTTTTTTTTTTGCACAAAGTTGTCACTAAATTATATATTGCTCAAACATGCCATGGGAATATGTGAAATTACACCCCAAAATACATTCTGTTGCTTCTCCTGAGTACGGGGATACCACATGTGTGAGACTTTTTGGGAGCCTAGCCGCGTATGGGACCCCGAAAACCAAGCACCGCTTTCAGGCTTTCTAAGGGCGTAAATTTTTGATTTCACTCTTCACTGCCTATCACAGTCTCGGAGGCCATGGAATGCCCAGGTGGCACAACCCCCCCCCCAAATGACCCCATTTTGGAAAGTAGACACCCAAAGCTATTTGCTGAGAGGTATAGTGAGTATTTTGCAGACCTCACTTTTTGTCACAAAGTTTTGAAAATTAAAAAAAGAAAAAAAAAAATTTTTTTTTTGTCTTTCTTCATTTTCAAAAACAAATGAGAGCTGCAAAATACTCACCATGCCTCTCAGCAAATAGCTTGGGGTGTCTACTTTCCAAAATGGGGTCATTTGGGGGGGTTTGTGCCACCTGGGCATTCCATGACCTCCGAAACTGTGATAGGCAGTGAAGAGTGAAATCAAAAATGTACACCCTTAGAAATCCTGAAGGCGGTGATTGGTTTTCGGGGTCCCGTACGCGGTTAGGCTCCTAAAAAGTCCCACACATGTGGTATCCCCGTACTCAAGAGAAGCAGCAGAATGTATTTTGGGGTGCAATTCCACATATGCCCATGACCTGTGTGAGCAATATATCATTTAGTGACAACTTTGTGCAAAAAAAAAAAAAAAATAATAACAAATTGTCACTTTCCCGCAACTTGTGTCAAAATATAAAATATTCCATGGACTCAACATGCCTCTCAGCAAATAGCTTGGGGTGTCTACTTTCCAAAATGGGGTCATTTGGGGGGGGTTTGTGCCATCTGGGCATTTTATGGCCTTCAAAACTGTGATAGGTAGTGAGGAGTAAAATCAAAAATGTACACCCTTAGAAATCCTGAAGGCGGTGATTGGTTTTCGGGGTCCCGTACGCGGTTAGGCTCCTAAAAAGTCCCACACATGTGGTATCCCCGTACTCAAGAGAAGCAGCAGAATGTATTTTGGGGTGCAATTCCACATATGCCCGTGACCTGTGTGAGCAATATATCATTTAGTGACAACTTTGTGCAAAAAAAAAAAAAAAAAATAATAATAAATTGTCACTTTCCCGCAACTTGTGTCAAAATATAAAATATTCCATGGACTCAACATGCCTCTCAGCAAATAGCTTGGGGTGTCTACTTTCCAAAATGGGGTCATTTGGGGGGGGTTTGTGCCATCTGGGCATTTTATGGCCTTCAAAACTGTGATAGGTAGTGAGGAGTAAAATCAAAAATGTACGCCCTTAGAAATCCTGAAGGCAGTGATTGGTTTTCGGGGCCCCGTATGCGGCTAGGCTCCCAAAAAGTCCCACACATGTGGTATCCCCATACTCAGGAGAAGCAGCTAAATGTATTTTGGGGTGCAATTCCACATATGCCCATGGCCTGTGTGAGCAATATATCATTTAGTGACGACTTTTTGTAATTTTTTTTTTTTTTTTGTCATTATTCAATCACTTGGGACAAAAAAAATGAATATTCAATGGGCTCAACATGCCTCTCAGCAATGTCCTTGAGGTGTCTACTTTCCAAAATGGGGTCATTTGTGGGGGTTTTGTACTGCCCTGCCATTTTAGCACCTCAAGAAACGACATAGGCAGTCATAAATTAAAGGCTGTGTAAATTCCAGAAAATGTACCCTAGATTGTAGGCGCTATAACTTTTGCGCAAACCAATAAATATACACTTATTGACATTTTTTTTACCAAATACATGTGGCCAAATACATTTTGGCCTAAATGTATGACTAAAATTGAGTTTATTGGATTTTTTTTAGAACAAAAAGTAGAAAATATCATTTTTTTTCAAAATTTTCGGTCTTTTTCCGTGTATAGCGCAAAAAATAAAAACGGCAGAGGTGATCAAATACCATCAAAAGAAAGCCCTATTTGTGGGAAGAAAAGGACGCAAATTTCGTTTGGTTACAGCATTGCATGACCGCGCAATTAGCAGTTAAAGCGACGCAGTGCCAAATTGTAAAAAGTGCTCTGGTCAGGAAGGGGGTAAATCCTTCCGGGGCTGAAGTGGTTAAGGGTTGTCACATGAAAAGATATAATAAAATATTTACAAAAATGTGAGGGGTGTGCTCACTTTTGTGAGATACTGTAAATAGTTGCTTTTTGGTTTAATAGCATTTTAATAACAATATAACTACTGTATGTAAGATTTTAACTTTGCTAACTAACTCACTTTACTGGTGTTTTTTTCCCTGTGTGATCATATCCACATAATTTCAAGAATATGTATCCTAATTATGTTTTCAGGCTAAAAAAAGGAGTGACATGGAATAAGATAAAAAATAAGGGGCTGCCTTCTGGAACATTGCCACCTTACACAATTGTCTATATAGCATTCCCACAAATCCAGTCATATGTAATTATTACCCAAAAGTGGGTAAAGCAATCCTTATACAGTTAGAAAAATAGATTGAAATACACTTTAGCATGAGGAAGGCAGTTCTGATCCTGACAGCACCATGACCAGAAAGACAGGCGTTGTCATTTCTTTGGAACTGTAGATTTAATTTTCTTAATATAAATGTCTTTTCTATCATAACACAACTAGAAGATTTTAAAATTCTTGAAAAGAAACAGATGACACATCTCTAAATAACTGCATAGAAAATTTGGGTTATGATCTAGCAAGTTGTCTAATACATCGTATTCCTTTTATGAAGTTAACAATATTTATTGGGAAACAATTTTGATTACAGAGAATGTGCACATATAGTTGTCAGTAACACGGTGTAGAAATTATACTCCAGACCAGTGAATGACTACCAAAAATCTGGCCATAAACATTTGGACAGAGTACACCATGTGAGATGATGTAAATGCACAAATTACATAATCTGGAGGTAGATAATGTAATATATGATATTCCTTTAATAAACAGTAATATATTTAAAAAAATGTATGTGACTGTTTCAAGAACAATACATTAAATTATAAATTTTAAATAGGGGTATCCATACTGTTTTGCCCTATCTATGTGTATTTTTTTCTGTTTTATTGAACTACATCAGGCTACTATTGTTCTGTAGTATTCTGAATTCTAGTTGTGGTTTAGAGCCACTACTACTTGTTTAACCACTTCCTTACCAGGCACCTCCCCCTGCCCAGGACAATTTTTAGCTTTCAGCGCTGTCGCACTTTTAATGACAATTGCGCGGTCATGCAACACTGTACCCAACTAAATTTTTATCATTTTCTTCCCACAAATAGAGCTTTCATTTGGTGGTATTTGATCACCTCTGTGGTTTTTAAGTTTTGCGCTATAAACTAAAAAAGACCGACAATTAAAAAAAACTGCTGGGCACTGATAGGCGGCACTGATAGATGGCACTGACGGCACTGATAAACAGCACTGATGGCACTGATAGACGGCACTGATGGGCACTGATAGGCGGTACTGGATAGGCAGCACTGATGAGGACCTACTCATAGACATTACTGAGTGGACTGATTGGCACTTTGATGGGGCACTGACAGGCATTACTCTTGGGGAACTGATTGGTACTTTTCTGGGCACTGATTGGCACTGTTGTGGGCACCGATCAGCATTGTTATGGGCACTGACAGGCATTTATTATTGGGACAGGCTGGCAGGTGTTGGGCACTGATTGGCAGCTGATGGTCACCTTTTGATGGGGGCTGTGCTGATAATCAATGTGCTGATTATCAGCACAGATCCCTCCTCTGACAGGGAGAGCCACCAATTGGTGTGAACCAAGGAAAGCCGTTTACCGGTACTTCCTGGTTCACACGATGGTCAGCTGTGATTAGTCACAGCTGAGCATGTGGTAAGAAGCCACTGTCAGGGGCTTCATACCACAATCGGAGTTGCGGTGCATCAGACTGACACACAGCACCTCCGATTGCTGTGCTGCATGCCCCCGTGGGCGCACGCCAGTCAGGATATCACAACCACTTTGCTGCCGTCATTCTGCTATATGGCGGGCGGCAAGTGGTTAATATGTGCTTTGGTATCTCCCTATGTCCTCCCCTCCTGTTTAATGCTAGTTAGCCAAATCTTAACCAAACCATTCCTGTTTCCCCAATCAATGTTAGTTCTGTGCAAAGACAGGAATTAGAAAAGTTTTTGTCTTCTTACACTTCAAAATATGGGAAAAACATTCCCTGTACTGCACTTGTGAAAAATAAAATAGTGTTGGATTCAACTTCTGTGTCTCACTGAAGAGTTAAGCTGCCTGTGGATGGTGTCAAGTCAGCAGATAACATGAATCTCTGGACAGACTGGATCTATGGAGGTACAGTATCTCACAAAAGTGAGTATACCCTTCACATGTTTGTAAATATTTTATTATATCTTTTCATGTAACAACACTGAAGAAATGACACTTTGCTACAATGTACAAAGTAGTGAGTGTACAGCTTGCATAACAGTGTAAATTTGCTGTCCCCTCAAAATAACTCAACACACAGCCATTAATGTCTAAACCACTGGCAACAAAAGTGAGTACATCCCTAAGTGAAAATGTTCAAATTGGGCCCAAAGTGTCAATATTTTGTGTGGCCACCATTATTTTCCATCACTGCCTTAACCCTCTTGGGCATGGGTTCACCAGGGCTTCACAGGTTGCCACTGGAGTCCTCTTCCACTCCACCATGATGACATCACGGAGCTGGTGGATGTTAGAGACCTTGTGCTCTTCCACCTTCCATTTGAGGATGCCCCACAGATGCTCAATAGGGTTAAGGTCTGTAGACATGCTTGGCCAGTCCATCACCTTTACCCTTAGCTTCTTTAGCAAGGCAGAGGTGATCTTGAAGGTGTGTTTGTGGTTGTTATCATGTTGGAATACTGCCCTGCAGCCCAGTCTCTGAAGGGAGGGGATCATGCTCTGCTTCAGTATGTCACAGTACATGTTGGCAGTCATGGTTCCCTCAATGAACTGTAGCTCCCCAGTGCAGGCAGCACTCATGCAGCCCCAGACCATGACACTCCCACCACCATGCTTGACAGCAGGCAAGACACACTTGTCTTTGTACTCCTCACCCGATTGCTGCCACACACGATTGACACCATCTGAACCAAATAAGTTTATCTTGGTCTCATCAGACCACAGGACATGGTTCCAGTAATCTATGTCCTTAGTCTGCTTGTCTTCAGCAAACTGTTTGCGGGCTTGCTTGTGCATCATCTTCAGAAGAGGCTTCCTTCTGGGACGACAGCCATGCAGACCAATTTGATGCAGTGTGCGGCGTATGGTCTGAGCACTGACAGGCTGACCGCCAACCCCTTCAACCTCTGCAGCAATGCTGGCAGAACTCATACATCTATTTCCCAAAGACTACCTCTGGATATGGCGCTGAGCACGTGAAATCAACTTCTTTGGTTGACCATGGTGAGGCCGGTTCTGAGTGGAATCTGTCCTGTTAAACTGCTGTATGGTCTTGGCCACCGTGCTGAAGCTCAGTTTCAGGGTCTTGGCAATCTTCTTATAGCCTAGGCCATCTTTTCCAACAGACCAACAATTCTTTTTTTCATATCCTCAGAGGGTTCTTTGCCATGAGGTGCCATGTTGAATTTCCAGTGACCAGTATGAGAGAGTGAGAGTGATACCACCAAATTTAACACACCTGTTCCCCATTCACACCTAAGACCTTCTAACACTAATGAATCACATGACACCGGGGAGGTAAAATGGCTAATTGGGCCCAATTTGGACATTTTTACTTAGGGGTGTACTCATTTTTGTTGCCAGCGGTTTCAACATTAGTGTGTTGAGTTATTTTGAGGGGACAGAAAATTTACACTGTTATACAAGCTGTACACTCACTACTTTACATTGTAGCAAAGTGTTGTCACATGAAAAAATATAATAAAATATTTACAAAAATGAGAGGGGTGTACTCACTTTTGTGAGATACTGTATGTAAATGCATAACATGGCATTCGAAACAGAAAGGATACCCTTTGGGATATGGGAACCAGATAATGCAGGAATGGGCCTGGCTCTCTGAATAATAAGTAAATAAATAATCAGGATTATCTGCATTATTTAACTTGAGTTCAAAGTGGCATATAACATGTGAGTAACTATGAGACATCTGAGACAGGAGCTCCATCTGCCGCTGGAGAGAATCCGTCCACATCTAAGCCCACCGGCTCCATCCACAGGCATCCAACCGCCACTCTGCCTGCCAACACTGCCAGGGATGACGAGGCACAGAAAGAACCTGCTGCAGCAGCCTACGAAGCTGGATTTCTTCATGGCGTGCCAGCAGGGACTCCAACAAAATGGCGCTGGCGCCCGGGAGCAAAGACAGGATCGTAAGGCTGCGATGCAGAACGGTCATGGGGGACAGTCTTCTACACCCTCCACAGCGGACACATACTATGAATCCTCCACCGGAGCATCCAGCCCATCCACCAGAAGCCCGGCAAAGACAAAGCAGAGTAAGCACTACAAGCCGACCTGATCACAGGGATTAACAAGTGTCAGAGGGAAGTTCAGGCTGTGGCAAAAAGGGTGGGCAGAGGCAACGCAGGATTTCCGTTGCATCATAGGGGGGCGGGGTCACCCATACACGTCACTGGGAAACCCCAGCATTTCCCCTCGTCAGAGGGAGATGGGGTCACGTGACGGGTGGCCCCGCCCTCAGCTACATAAGAGCTGTCAAGCTGGCGCCGCATCATTGGCTGGGTGCCTCTGGTGGAGGCAGGATCCTGTGCGTGTTCCTCGCTGGAGTCGCTGGAGATCATCCATCGCTGGAGATCGAGAATTGGATTACATCGCTGGAGTAGGAGCATGGATTTATTGGATTATATCACTGAAATCTCTTTTTAATTTTTTTTTTATTTTTAATAAAGGGCTTGTCCCAAGCTGTCTCCTGTGGTTTTTTAACATTTTGACACTTTCTTTTTGTATAATGTACCCCTTACCAATTCACATGGGGGGGCCGGGATCTGGGTGTCCCCTTTGTTAAAGGGGGCTTCCAGATTCCAATAAGCCCCCCGCGCACAGACCCCCACAACCACCGGGCAAGGGTTGTGGGGATGAGGCTCTTGTCACCATCAACATGGGGACATCTTCCCCATGTTGAGGGCATGTGGCCTGGTATGCTTCAGGAGGGGGCGCTCTCTCGTCCCCCCTCTTTTCCTGCGGCCTGCCAGGTTGTGTGCTTGGATAAGGGTCTGGGGTGGATTTTTGGGGGAGTTCCCCTTAATATCCATACCAGACCTGTTGGGCCTGGTAATGAAATTTTGGGGGACCCCCATGCATTTTTAAAAAAATTTTCAATGACTTTTATGTGTATTGTCGGGACCGACAATTCATTAATAGCCGGCACTAGCGCTAGTACTTTAAATGACTTTTTTTTCCTTTAGAAATGTCATTTTGCTCTCGGACTGTTATAAACAAGGGAAACATGCCCTACTTTACAGGCATACCATAGACACCCCCCAGGTACGAAATTTAAAGGAATATTTCACTTTTATTGTTTCACTTTAAGCATTATTAATATCACTGCTCCCGAAAAAACGGACGGTTTTAAAACTATTTTTTGCATTGATACGTGTCCCCTGGGGCAGGACCCAGGTCCCCAAACACTTTTTATGACAATAACTTGCATATTAACCTTTAAAATTAGCACCTTAGATTTCTCCCATAGACTTTTAAAGGATGTGCCACGGCTTTTCGAATTTGCTGCGAACACCCCAAATTGTTCGCTGTTCGGCGAACGGGCAAACAGCCAATGTTCGAGTCGAACTCATGTTCGACTCAAACAGATAGGACATCCCTAAAGAACACCAAGCCCAAAGAACAATCTCTCAGCATATTCAAGAATTTTTCTTCAACAATAACACATCTGTACAGGACCCATATACACTATGGAATGCCCATAAGGCGGTCATGAGGGGCATATTCATACAAATAGGGGCAAGAGAGAAAAAACGCCACATATCCAAAATAAATACCCTTCTATCTGAAATCCATAGAGCAGAAACCCTAAACAAACAATCGCCCACCGACATTTTAACTAACAAACTCTCAACACTTATGCCGCATAGAAACGGTCGGAATTTCCGACAGTAAAAGTCCGATGGGAGCTTTTGGTTGAATAATCCGACTGGGTGTATGCCCCATCTGACTTTTTCTGTCGGCATTTCCGAAGGACTTAGATAGAGAACATGCTCTAAATTTTTCTGTCAGTAATGCTGACGGAGCTTGTTCTGTTGGCAAGTCCGACCGTGTGTACGCGACTTTAGAGAAGGTCTAAGAGAACATTTATCCCAACAATACGATAGGCACCTCAGAAGGCTGCAACATACTCACTATGCCAATGCTAACAGAGCAGGCAAATACCTAGCCAACAAAATTAAAGTGGCACGCATCAAATACAAGATAGCACACTTGATACACCCCACCTTACAACACAAAGTTACCAACCCACAAGACATAGTGAATCAATTTGCTGAATATTACAGTGTGCTATACAACTTAAATAATGACACGTCAACACCACAATCGACCATGGAAAAGATACAACAATTCTTACAAAAAATGTGCCTTTTATCTCTCACAGACACCCAAAAAGAAGAATCAAATGCACCACTCACAAATCGAGGAATAGAAACAGTTATATCCACACTGCCAAATGGAAAATCACCAGGACCAGACGGGTTCTCCAATGAATATTTCAAAACATTCAAACACATATTATCACCATACTTGCAAACAGTATTTACGAAGGTGATTGAAACTACATCTTTCCCCCAAGAGATGCTGAGAGCTCACATTGTAACCTTACCCAAACCGGGAAAAGAACCCACTACACCAGCAAATTTCAGACCAATATCCCTTCTCAACACAGACATCAAAATCTATGCAAAACTATTAGCTAAAAGACTGATTAATATCATTCCCTCCATTATTCAGAGTGACCAGATGGGATTTGTGAAGAGGAGACAAACCTCATATGCAACAAGAAGAATAATAAATGTTATGCATTATGCTGAGCAAAATTGGACGCCTTCTCTGATGCTATCTATAGACGCAGAGAAGGCCTTCGAGTCCACTGGATGTATATGGAAATGGTACTATCCAAATTTGGATTCAAAGGATCTATATTGATGGCAATCCTAGCTTTATACTCATACCCATCAGCACAAGTGTACACCTCCGGCTTTTTGTCCAAACCCTTTAGTATAACAAATGGGACCTGCCAAGGATTCCCCTTATCGCCAAGTATAATCAACCTAATGATAGAGCCATTAGCAGAATCCATTAGAACACATGCCTCAATCACAGGCTTCCAAATAGGCTCCCAGATAGACATGTGCACTGCCAAAAAATTCATTTGTTTTCGTTTCATTTGATTTTTTTTTTCGTGTCATTCGTTATGATCGCAATTAATAAATTCGTACATTCATAAATTCGTACATTCGTACATTCGTACATATGCACATTTGTACATTCGTAAATTCGTAAATTTGTACATTCGTACATTCGTGAATTAGAATATTAATATATTAGTAAATTTGTATATTCATACATTCATAAATTAGAACATTCGGAAATTTGAAAAAAATTGAAATTCAAAAATCCAAAAACCCGAAAATTAGAAAATCTGAAATAGTAACTAACTATTAAATTATTGTAATAGTAATTTCCTTTCAAATTTGGCTGTTAGTGAACGTAACGAATACAAATTTATCTAAAGTTACGAATTATCCAAAATAATGAATGCCACATCTAAACAAATGGAACGGAACAAATTAATAATAAATAATAATAATAAAAAGTTTTTATTATTATTATTGTTATTTATTATTATTAATTTATTACGTTCCATTCGCTTAGATACGGCATTCGTTATTTCGGATAAAATATATATAAAACACAAAGCGCTGTGATGCTAAATAGCTGATAATTACACATAAAACCAAGTGAGGCTGCTATCAAAAGAGAGTGTTTTCAGAGTCACTTAAAAAGAATAAATACTGATATTTGAAGCGCTTCACAATGTACATGAAAATGAATATATAAGAATAAATATAAATAGTCAAATAAATCCAGCGGTGAGTAAAAATTCCTATAAAATCCAGCAATCAAAATAGTGTAAAATTATAAAAAATTAGTGACACCAAATGTGTAAAAAATTCACATAAAAAATCCACATAAAAATAAATATATAGGGATGTATTCAGAAGGTTCAATTATACAGGTGTAGAATCCTGATTGGTATAGAGCTTTTGATCACTAGCAAAGCTGTTTAAAAACACTTGCTTAATTAAGGTGCTCATTGATAGTACCAATGTGTTTTTTGCTTCTATTCACAACCAATGTGAGAATCATAAACAGGCAAATAAGAGAAAAAAAACAATCATTGTGCAATAGTTAGGATACCAAGGTACACAGGCAAACTTCAATCCACTCACGTGTGCCTTATAATGATAAGGCATATGCAGGTTTTACTATAGCAGTCAGCCGCCTTAGACAGGAGCAGATTCAGTGCAGTACACTGTGTGAAACTGCTGATCTGCACAGAGCTTCCTTGGCTCCTCCCACGCGTTACATCACAGTCACGTGACTTTTTCAAGGATAATACAAGCTCTGACGGACTCAGCTTTATAGCACAACAGCAGAGTGGTTGCCATGGCTACAGCATGAGTTTGTCATCATTCTGCTTCCTGCATAAACTTCAATCCTGTTAAAACCTACTTTTATTAGACATGTAATTCATATGAATATCATTGGTTTATCAAAACCACGATTCAATGTGTAAAAAACGCAGTGTGTAAAAAGTAAAAAATATATATATTGATATCTCTAATCACGTTTAATTCTTCAACTCCCTCCAGTGGTCACAATTGGTATAACATCTCACAGAGGGAGTGTATGGCAAAGCATTGTCTCTAATGGTTTTGATAATTGACCAGTGCCCCATGATATCACAAAAATGGGGTATCCACATGCTCAGCAGCTCATAGGAAGGATAGCGGCCTTCAAAATGTCAATTTTACCACAAATATTATACATATTCCGTACATTACCAACTCACATACCCCACTGATACATAACAACACTATCTAACCTCATCTGGAAATTCACTTGGCAAGGGAGAAAAGCCAGATGCCCTAGAAACACTCTTACACCACACAAAAAGGTTGGGGGGGCTGGCCTAGTGGACCTGGAAGACTACCTGTGGGCAGTTAGACTAGATCACCTCAAATTCTGGTTCCGTGACAAAGACATACCACTATGGGTAGACATTGAAAAATCAAGAACCCCAACTAATGACTTTAAAATATTTATCTTGGGAGACTCTTGGACTCCATGGACTATTAGAAACCTTCCTCCCCCAATGCAGGTGTCGATACAAGCATGGAGACGCATTCTAAATCAAACCCACACTAACACATGTGTAGTAGACTAAAAATTACCAACTGAACTATTAGAAGCTAAAATCCCCATACTGCCTGTAGAACCACTATTAAAACATGGGATTCTACACATACAAGACCTCTTCATCGACACAAAACCTAAATCATTGGAACAAATTTTGACAGAATACAAGCTACCGAGCAACACAACTTTTACTTGTATACGAATAATACACTTCCTGAAGGCACATCCGATACCAACTATAACAGTACCGACCGCAGCATGGCACTTTTAGAAAAACACTAAGCCCAATACCAAGGGAATAACCTTATTCTACAACCTATCCCAGGATAAACATATATTTAAAAATCCACCACTATTCGGAAATGGGAAACAGAACTGGGTACCACTTTTTCAGATACTCAATGGCAAAATGCTCTCAAAGAAATCCATAAAGCCTCCCACTGCATCAAACACTGGGAAATGACGATCAAAATATTAAACAGATGGCACTACACACCATTTAGGTTAGCTAAATACTATCCAGACAAATCGTCACTAGGGATGAGCTTCGAGTTTGAGTTGAACTCATGTTCGACTCGAACATTGGCTGTTCGCAAGTTTGCCGAATAGCAAACAGTTTGGGGTGTTCGCGGCAAATTCGAAAGCCACGGCGGAACACCCTTTAAAAGAGTTTGGGGACCTGGATCAATGCAAAAAAAAGTTTTAAAAAAGGCCGTTTTTCAGGAGCAGTGATTTGAATAATGCTTAAAGTGAAACAATAAAAGTGTAATATTCCTTTAAATTTCGTACCTGGGTGGTGTCTATAGTATGTCTGTAAAGGGGCGCATGTTTCCCGTGTTTAGAACAGTCTGACAGCAAAATGACATTTCAAAGGAAAAAAAGTCATTTAAAACTGCTTGCGGCTATTAATGAATTGTCAGTCCGACAATACACATAAAAGTTCATTGATAAAAACAGCATGGAATTTCCCCACAGGGTAACCCCGAACCGAAATTTAAAAAAAAATGGCGTGGGGGTCCCCCTCAAAATCCATACCAGACCAAGGGTCTGGTATGGATTTTAAGGGGAACCCCGTGCCAACATTTTTTAAAAAAATGGCATGGGGTCCCCCCAAAAATCCATACCAGACCCTTATCCGAGCACGCAACCTGGCAGGCTGCAGGAAAAGAGGGGGGACGAGAGAGCGTCCCCTCTCCTGAACCGTACCTGGCCACATGCCTTCAACATTGGGAGGTTGCTTTGGGGTCCCCCTCAAAGCACCTTGTCCCCATGTTGATGAGGACAAGGGCCTCATCCCCACAACTCTTGCCCGGTGGTTGTGGGGGTCTGCGGGCTGGGGGCTTATCGGAATCTGGAAGCCCCCTTTAACAAGGGGACCCCCAGATCCCGGCCCCCCGTGTGAAATGGTAAGGGTGTACAAAAGTACCCCTACCATTTCACAAAAAAGTGTCAAAAATGTTAAAAATTACAAGAGACAGTTTTTGACAGTTCCTTTATTTAAATGCTTCTTCTTTCCATCTTCTTTCTTCTATCTTCTTTCTTCTACCTTCTATCTTCCCTCGGTTTCTTCCTCCATCTTCTTCTTCTTCTTCCTCCGATCCTCTGCTTCTTGCTCCAGTGTTCTCATCTGGCATCTTCCTCTGCGGTGTCTTCTTCCCTTCTTCGTTCTCAGGCCGCTCCGCATCCATGATGGGAGGCTCCCGCTGTGTGACGCTTCTCGTCTTCTGATGGTTCTTAAATAACGGAGGGCGGGGCCACCTGGTGACCCCGCCCCTCTGACGCATGGGGACTTCCCTGTCCGCCCCCTCTGATGTCACGGGAAAATCCTCGGGGAAGTCCCCGTGCATCAGAGGGGGGCGGGATCATCCTCCGTTATTTAAGAACCGTCAGAAGATGAGAAGCGTCACACAGCTTGAGACTTCAGATTCCTGTGGAGGAAACTTGGGGGCCCCCAGCAGAGGCTAGCCCAGTGTTCAAGGGACATATATTGGTATATGCTGATCTGAGAGTAAAAAAGGTGATCTGGGCCCCAGGGGTTTAACTGCTCTGTAAAAAGGTACCCCATATTAAAGGAGAGGAGGCACAGGATAGTTGGCCTGAGGAGGGGGGATAGAAAGTGTTATCTTGCATTATACCTAAATCTAATTCTAGGTATAACTAAATCTAGCCTGCATATGAGTTCCATTTTAATTGATCAGTTGTTTTCACTAGTCAAAACTGAAAAAAGCAGATTTTTTTCATTTTTTATTAAGAAAAAAATATTGTATATATATTTTTGTATTTTTATATATATATAGCTATATATGTATAGATATATCGATCTATATATAATTGTATGGGGACTGGCCAGGGAGGACACGTATCAATGCAAAATAATTGTTAAAAAATAAAATTTTTGCAGAAAACTGATTTTATTATTGTCTAAAGTAAAAAGAAATGCCCATTTCCTTGGTAGAACATGCCTGGGGAATGTCATATGCCTGTTGTGGCACACCAGTACACATATCATTTATACAATGTACTACAGCAAAGTTACATTTACAAATTTAAAAAATGCTGTTTAAATTGCCAGTAAATAAAATGTTCCTGCCAACAAAATGAATTATACTGGCTGTCAGAAGAATGGAGACATCTAGTGGCAGAGAAAAAGTTATGTGGGTAACAGCTGGATTGAAGGTGAGTATTGCAGTTTTTTTTAATGCTGTTTGAAAACTCTGGGTAACAGATTTTTTTCCAAAATGTAGTTTGGTTTAAAAAAAAAAAAAAAAACTGGCATTCTTAGAAATTAAACAGTTCAACTTGAAATATGTTTATTTGTTGGAGATATATGTCTCACTTCCTGTCTTGGTGGCAAGACAACATCTCCCTAGTGGAGGCAATAAAAAAAACTGGTGTTTCTAACCCTTTACTAGGCTATCCAAAACTTAAAATAAAAGATTTTAGTGTGAAATGAGTTATGTAGCATGTGTGCTTTTCAAAGTTTGTCTAGCATAGCTATAAAAAGTTCTAATAGCATAACATAAAAACTGTTTTTGAAATACAAAGTGGTAACTTATGACTGAAGAACAAAGCAGAGTGAATCACTCAGCTAGCATATGTGTTGGTAAAACTCATGTGAAGGACATTATCATGGAGACAAGATGCTAGGCAAAGTAATACAGAGTGTGTTTATCATGCACTGTTATTGGAAAATAACAACAAACCATGTCAAATGGATCAACTGTTAATTAAAATTGAATGATGTCTGGAAAATGCTGTGAGCCAGAAGCATTATACGTAATTCATACTTCAGGTTCCAATATACCTGTCACTAGTACTTATGTTGTCCTTACAGTAAATTGGCTGAAATAATTGTTTTCCCAAGTGTCGGGTACTTCGAGGACACATCTCTGTGTCTTGATATCTGAATATCAAATGCTGAAGAGGATTAGAAATACAATTGCTATTCAGCATACAGCAGGCAAAAAAGCGACTTGCATTTCTCCAGCTGTTGCTGAATTTTGGCAGCACGCTAAAAGTTCTACAGATGGAGTAAAGGTAATAAGCAAATAGTGTATTATGATTCTTGTTAGAAAGTAAAAATAGTCTAAACTATTTAGATCTAAACCCAGTGATCTGCCAAAATATAGCATTACATAACTCTTATCATAATGCACCTTGACTACAGTAAACCACTCTGAATGGGTAGGCTTGCTGCAATAACACAAAATGTAATAAGCAGGCATACTGCAGCATAAAGATTTTTTTTAGTGATATGATACTAAAACAATTCAGTGATGGTATGGGCTCCAATACAACTAATCAGAATCCAGATTTTAGCAATGTAACAAATTTAATAGAAATTGAATTGTAATTGGGTACAACATTTAATCACACTGCTGATGTTTTCCCTAAGTTTTAAGGTAAATAGAATGAATTACTTAAGGGTACATTTTATGATATCCCAGGAATCCTCAGATTGCACTTTTGCAACTGGACAGGTGCTCAAGTTTTGGATATAGTTAGCAAGGGTCAGAATCAAGAGTCACTGATATATTTTATTTATCTTTAATTTTTCATTGCAGGGTTAGCGTAATATATTTGTATTATTATCTGTTTACTATGTTAATATCGTATGGTATGTGTGCTGCGTTCCCTTTTTTTTATTTGATATATTTACACCATTAGCGCGGTTTACATTCTTTACCAAGGGTCAGAATCCTCCAGCTTTTTATTGCTGTCTGTGTTCCCAATTGGTAGTATTTATTTAACCCGTCATCCCAGGAACAATGGATACATATAACGAGATCCAACACAGCAATAAAAAACACATAAAATACAATATTACAATACTTTTTTAATGGTCTTTCTATGCTTTCTCTGTTTGCATTCCTAGGGCAGCAAATGAGAGTAAATGTCCCACAATGGAAATGCAAACAGCAATAAAAAGCAGATAGAGGTTCTAACCCTCTCCCACCCTTACAGAATTACAAACAAAATTACAGCAGCCACCTATAGCCAGTTGAAACTGTTAGCACATGAAACTCCAACAATCAACAAAACAAAACATATTTAAATCTTTATTTTCCCTAAGTTATCTTTATTATCATTTTTAATTTTTTTATATGCAGTTTGTTTTCCTTACATAAAATGTTTCTATTGGTACTGTATGTCCTATTTTAATCAATGTCTCTGAATTTATAGGGCTCTTATTATGTGCTTTGATATAGCTATTAACCCTTTTAATTAGTATTTATAAAATGTGACTATTTTGGGAGCAAAAAAGATGTATTGGAAAGGCTGTTGCACTGTTGCTGTAGGAAGTCATTCTTTGATTTGTCTTTCAATCTGGCTCTAGCATATCAATGTGGTATTAAGTGTAAAGTGTGCTGTCAAAACTAAATGTATAAGTTCATAGACTTATATGCAAATACCAAATGTGTATAAACAATTGATAAAAAATGATAAATGACTTGAAACAAACCAGTGAAACAAAGTCTGAAAAACAAAAGTCCTGAAATGAAATAAAAAGATGAGTGCAAAAAACTATGCTAAGGAATAAATAGATAGCAGCTTACCAAACCCAAAGATTTTAAAATAAATATTCTTTAGCATGGTGATGAAGCATTTTTGGATATGATTTCACTGATACTTTACTTTTGTATTGTTTTGGATGGACGCCAGGTTTGACGTCATGACGCGGAGCATGAGTCCTCTCCATCGAGCCAATCAGGTGGGGATCATGGGCGTTCTTCAAAGACAGAGTTCACCGTCTGCGTCAGAGCCCCTCCCCACCTTTGCCATGCTTGGGTGACGCTGGTTAGGGGTTAGCGTGCACGTGTGCGGGTCGGGTATATCTTGCCCCCCCATGACACATCTAGGGTGCCCCTGACTAGAGAAGCCACACTTCATCACAGCGCCTCCTCTCCCTCTTCGGGACATATGTAAGTCATTACAAGGTCTTTTTACCCACCCATTTGGTAGCTAGATTTCTCTATTATGACCGGTCTGGTGAAATTGGTTTAGTCTCTGCTGTTTGCTTTACTTTCTTTTACACCACACTCCACTGTGCTCTGAATGTGGTTATACTCATTTTTTTTTTACATCAAAAGTAAGTTTATTGAGTAATAAGAAAAAAAGAAGATTTAGTGTACATAGTAAACACCGAAGATAACAATACAGTTCTTGAAATGTACAAATAAATTTGTGTACAGTAATATAACCCATGTCATGTCTCATTTTTCCCATGGTATACATACAAAAGCTAGTTATTCATATCTTACAGAGTTGGCCGGTCCGCGCTACAGTAACTCCTCATATGTGGCATGGAGGGGCACTGTTCATCAGGGTATCATAGTGACTTACATATTCTCATGTGCAAGTATCAGGTGACTGATCCCATTTATCCCATATTTGATCGTATTTGAGAGGGCAACCTCTGTGTAGGTAAACCAGTTTTTTATAAGGTAATGTGTTGTTGACTTCCGCTATCCAGTGTGAAAACTCTGGAGGGTTGGGTCTCATCCAGACTCTAGCAATAACTTTTCGTGCAGAGAAAAGTGTTTCGTGAACAAATATCTTTTTGAATTTATTTATCTCCGGGTCTGGTAAGATTCCCAGAAGACAGAGTTTAGGTTGCAATGTTACAGGGGAGCCCATAGTGTCATGGAGGAAGCGCACCACTTGTGTCCAGTACACTTGGATTTGGGGGCACTGCCACAGTAAATGGAAGAAAGTACCTGTAGTTTGGTTGCACATTGGGCACATCGTTGTTTGATTGCTCTTATATTTTGCTAACCTGAGTGGCGTGAGGTATGCTCTGTGAATCAGGAATATTTGAGTCAATCGGTCGGACAGTTTAGGGGACACTAATTTGCATGTATCTAAGGCGTCGCTCCATTCGTCATCTGCCAATGTGCCTACTTCTCCCTCCCACCTTGATTTCAGGGCGTAAGCCAATGTGGTTGCATGCGGCAGCGTCAGCATTTGGTAAAATTGAGAGATTAGTTTTTTTGGGTAAGGGCATTTCAGTGCCTCCATTAGTGGGTTATTTACCAAATTGGGTTCCCCCTGCGGGAACTGTGTGTGGAAGACATGACGCAGTTGCAGGTACCTGAAGTACATTTGATTTGGTAGTGCATATTCTGTTTTCAGTCTTTCAAAAGTTTTTAACCTGCCATTATGGGTAACGTGTAGTATATAGAAGATCCCTCTAGAACTCCACACCTCGCTGTCAGGTATTAAATTGAATTCTGGGAGATTTATATTATGCCACAGGGGGGTGAATTCATTTATTACTGGCAGTTGGAGTCTATCCATGGCTAGGTTCCAGATCTTAGTGTAATGGTGTAGCAATGATTTACAATTAACATTTCTGTCTTCTCCAGTGGCTCGCCCCACTATCACGACCAGAGGGTCTTGTGTCGGATGAGACCACTTGGGGCACAGAAAGTGTAGGAATCTTTCTCTGTCTATTTTATCCACATGAAAGATTTGGGATAACTGTGCTGCAATGTAGTAAGCATTAAGGTCAGGTAAGGCCATTCCCGCTAAGTCTGTGGGGTTTTTTAAGTTTTTGCCAGGCGATTTTATGTCTGTTATTACCCCATATAAATGGTTTCAGGATGACTTCCATTAATTTGAAATGCCTAAGCACCAAGTATATTGGCGAGTGCCAAATAATGTATAATATTTTAGGTAAAAGGACCATTTTGACTAGATTTATTCTTCCCATTACTCCCAGCGGGAGGCGAGCCCATACCTGTGTCTTGTGCTTAAGCATCACAAGCAACGGAGCTATGTTGAGTGACTCATAATCAGCTGGGTCCCTTGTAATCCTTACTCCTAAATACTTGATGGCATCTACTCTCTGTAGGGGTAGCATTGCTCTGTCTTTAGATTGCGGGAAACTGTCGAGGGGTAGTATCTAAGATTTGTCCCAGTTTATCCTGAGGCCAGAAAATGTGGCAAACCTTTCTATTAGGTCCAATGTATAAGGCAGGGAGTTCTCCGAGTCGTCAAGGTATAAAAGGGTGTCGTCTGCGTATGTACTGATCTTTTCTGTCACGTCCCCCCTGCGGAGTCCCTTTATTTCCGGGTGTGCCCGAATGGCTATGGCCAAGGGCTCAGCTGCCAGAGCGTATAGCAGGGGCGATAGAGGGCACCCCTGCCGCGTACCTCTAAATAGTGAAAATTGTTTGGACGGCCATCCGTTCGCCAGTACCCTCGCCGATGGGGAGTGATATAGGAGCTGCACCCACTTTATAAATTTGGGACCGAAGCCGAACCTGGTCAAGCAACTCCACAAATAACCCCACTCCACTGAGTCGAACGCTTTGGCTGTATCCAAAGCGACAATTACTCTTGATCCCACGTTGTCGTGAGTGGCCTGTAAGTTTATGAATAGTCTCCTAAGGTTGAAGGACGTATTTCTACCTGGCATAAATCCTGCCTGGTCGCAATGTATTAGGGAGAGGATTACTTTATTGAGACGGATGGCTAATATTTTTGCAAGTATTTTGATGTCTACTTGAAGTAGAGATATGGGGCGGTATGACTCTGGGACGAATGGATCCTTCCCTGGCTTGGGAATTAAAACTATGGTGGCTTCTCTCATGGACGCTGGCAGGTTGGAGTCCTTAAATATGGCCTTATATAGCTGCAGTAATCTAGGGATCATTATTTCTGAGTAGGTGGAATAAAATTCCACCGGCAGGCCGTCCGAGCCCGGGGACTTAGAGCCGGGGAGTGCCGCCAGGGCACCAGATATCTCATCTATTGTTAATGGGGCCTCTAGTTCCTCGACCTGTTCTGTGGAGAGTTGGGGAATAGTTAATTCCCCCAAAAATGATTCCATTGAGGAGGTATCCGTCGGGGCTGATGAAGCGTAAAGCTTACTGAAGAATTCTCTGAAAAGGTCTGTTACCCTGTGCGGTTCTGTCTCCACAGCCCCATCAGGTGAACGCAACGAGATCACCACGGGGGGCCGATCTTCGCTATGCACTAGATAGGCTAATAGTTTCCCTGCCCGTTCCCCGTGCTCAAACGACTGCTGTCTATGAAAGAATAGTTTTCGTTTGGATTTTTCGTAGTGTAGCTGGGACAGCACCCTTGAACAAAGTTTAAGGTTGTCTGCTCTATCTGCGGTGGGGGCCTCGAGGAATATTTTTTCTGAGTCTCGGAGAATATCCTCCGCCTTAGCTATTACCAACTCCGATGTTCTTTTAAGTTTGTTAATTCTGTTAGTCAGAATCATACGGGCATGTTTTTTAAAGGCTTCCCACACCAGTTGAACCGGAGCGGAGCCTTCGTTGATTAAAAAATAGTTTCCCCATTCTGTCAAAAGGTCGTCCTCCTCTGGCAATATGGTCAGCCAGAAAGGGGTTCAACCTCCACGTCGCTGGCGGGCGGTTGTGAGGGACTGTGAGTGTGGCCCAGTAAGGACAGTGATCTGAGAGGGATCTAGGAGAGAAACCTGTGTCTGACAATCTAGGGAGGAGTATTTTGGAGACTAGTATAAGGTCTATGCGCGACATAGCGCGATGTGACGTGCAGAAGCAGGAGAATTGCCTATCAGTAGGATTCCTGATTCTCCATGTATCAACTAGATTAAAGTCTGATAAGAGTCTAGCAAATCTTGTGGGGTGTGATGGCACTGGTTCAGCGGATGAAGTGTTGAGTCTATCTAGGGCTGGATCTAGAACGTTATTAAAATCGCCTAGCCATACTGCCGGGATGTTAGGGTGTTGTGTCATGAATTCAAACCCAGCGGCAATAACAGCTGCATTAAATGGTGGTGGAACATAGAATGCCATAAGGAGGATCGGGTCACCATAGATTTTGGCTTTTATGAGAACATATCTACCCAATGGGTCGATCTCTGAGTCCTGGAGCTCGAAATGGGTGTTTTTAGCAATTAGGAGTGAGACTCCCCTTGAGAGTGAGGTATGAGTTGAATGGAACGCCCATCCAATCCACGGTCTCTGGAGCACTTTATGTGCAAGACCTTCGGCGTGCGTCTCCACCAGAGCCACTACATCTGCTCTTTGTTTCTTAATGAGTGAAAACACCGCTGACCTCTTTATAGGTTCTCTGATACCGCGGATATTCCACGTAACAAATTTCAGGCTTGACATCTAGATGTGTGTTTGAGGTATTGAGCCCCAGGACTCAGGCCTCCCCCATCTCCCAGTGCCCCAGCACGGATAACATACTTGCGGACCATCACCAGATGTACCATGGGATTTGTGTAATAACAATTACCTACTATTGACATTGGGTAATACAGTGAGAATTGTACGATTCTAATACCCCCTACCCCCCTCCCCTCCACCTTACAAACCTGGTGCGAGCTTCATTCCCAAACTGCCAACTGGGCATAAACATTGTCCAACCTGCGTAAAAAGGGTGATATTTTAGCAGTTCTTGAGTGGCAGTCGCTGTGATCAGGATGTTGGTGAACTCAGGGAACTTCAGTATCACAAACAGTGCTGCCAAGGTCAGCACGTTCCGTTCCAGGTGGAGAACTGTGATACGTGGGGCGAAAATACGCTGCGTACCGTTACACAGTTCAGGACTCGACTCACCATCCTCGGTGAGAATTATTAGACAAAAGTTCGCTCCGTCGGTTAGAGATGTGGACCTTGCTTTGCAGGTTAAGAGTGGGTGTGCCGCCGGGGCTGGATCCCATAGGAAGTCCATCAATAAGGTTGTACTTGTTGTGTTAGGGTGAGAGTCTTGCAAGTTATAGCCTGTCTCCCGGTTCGGTATGTGGCTGTAATGCTCGGTGGAGCCCGTCTGTTCAGCAAATATAGTTAGAGACAGGTCTGACTAACGTGGATCGAGTATTTGATCTTCTGGCATCTCAGAATTTTAAGCGGAAGAGAGTGAGGGAGTGGGGGGAGAGGGGGGCAGACTGCTCATCCTGCAAATATATAGAGGGTTCCAAATTTGACGGTATTCCGCATAAAAAGTCAGAGTATTATAAGATGGAATGCTTTGAGAGGTCGCTTATTAACTTGTGAGGCAAGTAAGAAAATTATAAAACAGAACTTATCTGTGGGCTTCTCTCTGCTCCAGCCAGGCGATAGCGGCCTCAGGGTCCTCGAAGAAGTAGGCTTTGTCCTCCCCCTCTACGCGAAGCTGAGCCGGGAAAAGCATGGTGTATTTAATATTTTTTATGCGCAGGCGCCTCTTGACTTCCGTGAATGTGCGTCGCCTTCGCTGCACCTCTGCAGAAAAATCCGGGTATACGGCAATCGTTTTGTTTCCTAAATGAATATTACCCTTCACTCTGCTGAGCCGGAGAATGGTGTCTCTGTCTCTATAGTTCAGGAATTTTGCGATGAACATGCGTGGAGGGGCTCCAGGTGGTGGCAGTCTGCCTGATAGACGGTGCGCACGTTCAACTACAAATGTTGGGGAGAACGATTCCCTTCCATATGCGTCACAGAGTAGGTTTTCCAAGAACATGGGGGGATCCCTCCCTTCCACCCCCTCTGGGAGACCGACAAATCTGAGATTGCATCTACGGAGGCGATTCTCAATGTCATCTTCCTTCTGAATAAGCTGATTCACTTGGTGCTGCAGCTCTGATGTTGTGTTCTGCAAGGGGGGAGGGAATCCTCCACAGTGCTCAGCCAGTTTTCAGCCTCAGTGACTCTGCCCTTTAGTTTCTGGAAATCTTGCCTTACCAGAGAAATGTCCACTTTCACTTCCTCAATCCGCGCTGTGAGGGAAGTCTGGCATGTTGTGATGGCTTCTTGGCAGGATGATATCGCCTCCAGCACCCTCGCTGTGTCTGTTCCGGCCGAGGGCTCCTCTTCCAGCGCGGCGGCGCCATCTTGGCTGGAGGAGTCTGTGCCTTGCCGGCGGTATTGTTCCAGCTTTGTGGCCGCTGCGGTTGTCTTTTTTGTTGGCGACATGACCCTGGCTGATCTCCGGTTCGGTGGTGGTATAGTGAAGGTTGGTAGTGCTATTTGGCGGTCTCAGGATTTTACAGTAGGATATGTGACCGGCGGAGCTCTGTCTAACTGCGTCCTACTTCATGCCGCTCCAGGCCACGCCCTGGTTATACTCATTTAATTTAATTATTTTCATTCCTTTGCACCGACGCCCGTGTTTCACCAGTCCCATCATATAGACATTACCTATTTTTTTATGACTATCGTATCAGCACTATTCTGATACATTGTTTCATGTACTTCCTCTCAGGTAGTCTACATTGGCACTCCTTTTTGTTTGTATTTTTACCATCTATACCAGCTACGTGGGTCCCTACGTCTCGGGGGGTTTCTGTGTGCCTGACCCACCAGCACGCACCCCAGAATACCTCAGCTCCAAGGACAGATACCTGTTGGTCTTGGCTCTGTACCTGCCATACATTATTGTACTGACTGCATGTAAGTACTTAGGGAGGCCCCCCTCCTCTCCTTGTCATGATCAGTTACCAGCAGATTTACCATATACTTCATCATATCTTCCAGATATCCCTGATCATCTGGCCCCTGATGAGTGTTTTCTACATGAAACGCATCAGACATTTGGGATATAGACATATGTTTAAAGTACATTATTAATCTAGAACATCTCTTATCTTTTTTGTATGGTTTTACTGTTTGTCATACATAATTTCATTCCCTACGCTGTGCTGTGGAATTGTCACATGTACATATATGAAATCTTTGAATGTATAATGTATCATATGAGACCACTACGTGGCACCAAGTTTGATGTACCCTTGATGCTTATATTGCATATGCACATACACATGTGTTCGTGATTACATATGAAATGATATTTATTACAATGTCTTTCTTCATGTGGTTTCTGTTCTGATATATTTTATGCACTTCATTTGATCAATAACATTTTACTTTCATCCCAGTGACCTCCACTCTGTCCATGGCCTCATTTAAAGTCCCAAACTTCCCACTTCAATTTTTTAATACCACATTTACCACATCCCACCAATCCAGGGATTTTTTCAGTGCTGCAGTCTTTCACTATATTGGCCAAGCACACCCATTTTTTAATTGTACAATTTTCTCTAGTATATCAATGTCACAAGCTGTGATGAAGGGGCTAGGACTGAAAACTGTATAAGCAAGTATTGGGGACGAAGGGGTGGTGCTGGTATACCCAGCAGCATCCAAGCATGTTTGAAGTCCTGAGCACTATGCATCAATGTTAATATCAGTGCCTGTTACAGGCAGCTATTGAAGAATCTACAATACATGGAGGATAATATTGCTTTGCTACCTCTGGCCAGTGTTTTATGAGTGTTTTTATCCTTCTCTTTTTAATAAATGATGATGGGAACCACTAAGTCATATTGATATGCATTGGCTTATCAATGTATGTTGTTGGTATCCATTCCTATGTTAAAGTATATGTAAAAACCTTGCAAAATATTCATTTCAGTTTAAAATAGAAATGAAAGGTAAAACATGTGTGTGTGTGTATATACTGTATATATAAAAAAAAAACATCTATTTTTGTTTTTATATAAGTGATCATATAATCTTAGTTCTAATGCCCTGTATACACGACCGGTGTTGCCGTCAGAATAAACTCTGAAGGTTTTTCCGACGGAGTTCCGACCGAATTCTGCTCAAGCTGTCTTGCATACACATGGTCACACCAAATTCAGACCATCCAGAATGCAGTGATGGACTAGAAAGCGAAAGTTCAATAGCCAGTAGCCAATAGCTTCCGTCTCATACTTGCTTCAGAGCATGCGTCATTTTTGGTGCGTCGGAACAGCATACAGACGAGCGTTTTTTATGATAGTAATTTGTTCAGTCGGAAAAATATAAAACATGTTCTCTATCTAAGTCCGCTTGTGTGTACGCGGCGTAACAATAGCTGCAAAAGGGGTTTGGGGAAGTGTTGGTGGAGAAGCAGCCGTAGACTGATCTTTCCAGTGAATGGCTGTGCGGGTGATAAACAACAAGTATCAACAGCGCTAAAACATGGTCATGTGTGGATAGGAAAGGGTCACAGTCAGTGCTGTGGAGTCTAGGCCCAGTGCAGCTGGATGGCAACCATAGCTCGTTTTGCACCGAGTGTCGATAATGTTTTTATGGCACTTTGGGAAGAGGATTTTATCTTTGGTGGCAGGCTGACACAGCTGGCCTGCTACCAAAGATACATTGATGACGTCTTTATGATTTGGGAGGGAGACCTCATCAGCCTCCAACTGTTCATGTCCCGTCTCAATGGTAACACCAAAAACATTCACTTGTCATGGAATGTGGATGCCTCTAGTATTGCCTTCCTTGACTTGGAAATCTTCAAACAGGATAAACTCTTTAGAACCAGGAACTATTTCAAGCCAACTGACAGAAATGGCTATATCCCTTTGGATAGCTGCCATCACAGGTCTTGGTTACAAAATATCCCCAGAGGGCAATTTATCCGCCTTCGGCGGAATTGCACTCTGGACAATGATTATTTTTCACAAGTTAATGTGTTGGCAGAAAGGTTCTTGCAAAAGGGATACACTAAAGAACTCTTAGCCGAAGAGATCGAGAAAGTGGGCAATATGGATCAATCTACTTTAGTTGCTGATTCAGTTAAGAACAAAAAGAAGGAAGGCTCTGAGTATCGGATCATTTTGGATTACAACATTCAATACAAGAAATTTTAAAAAATTATCCTGAGATATTGGGATATTTTGAAAAAGGACAATATCTTAGGCCCAACCCTTCCAGCTCATCCCAGGTTTATCTACAGAAGACCACCAACCTTGAGGGATATCCTAGCCCCCAGTGTGGTGGTCCCTCCTGTGGTTAAAGAAAATAAACTCTTTAATTTTATGTCTGGGTTTTATGCATGCAGTAAATGCCCAGCGTGCAGGCAATGCAGACATAATATCAAGAAAAGGAAGGAATTTGTTGCTGCCGCCACCAATAGAACTTATCAAATAAAGAATCTGATTACAAGGGATACTGTAGGGGTGGTATACATGTTACGATGCGACTGCGGACTTCAATATGTGGGGAGGACCTCGAGACCCATGGGAGTCCACATAGCAGAACATGTTAGTAATATCAAAAGAGGCGTTAAGACACACAATGTGTCAAAACATTTTAGAATTTTTCATAACAGAGATCCACGTAAATTACTATTTTGGGGCTTAGAAAAAGTCACTAAACACTGGAGAGGGGGTAATTTTATAAGGCAGCTGAGCCAGCGGGAATCCCTATGGATTCATGAAACCAGGGTAGCTGTCCCTAGGGGGTTAAAAGTTGAGTTTGATCTTAACTTAGAAAAAGAAAGGAAGGGATTTTAACGGTGCAGACAGACTAGACAAGGAAAAAATTATAAAAGAACTGATTTTTAATTTAACAATCAAAGTGTCATCCATAGATGATAGATCTTTTTAGAAATTATAAGAGTGTTGGATGATATTACTTTTCAGCTTGCATATCCCTTGAAAAAGCGACACAGTGAAACATGTCGGGCTAGTATGCAACCATATCATCTTTCGAAATAAACATACACTCATGTCTTGTCTGACCACTGTAATTGTATTGATATCCCAACATTTGTGAACTATGTACAACTTTGATTGTTAAATTAAAAATCAGTTCTTTTATAATTTTTTCCTTGTCTAGTCTGTCTGCACCGTTAAAATCCCTTCCTTTCTTCTTCTTTGCCATTTACAAACATTTCCAGGGATGTGGTGCCTATCCAATAAGGTGTTTCACCATTAATCGGAACCAAAACTTCTTTGATCTCAACTGTTTTATTTCTGATAAATAGGGACACTTTTGGATATGCTTATTTTATGACCTGTTATTTTTGTTTTTATGATCTGTTTTTTATGTGTATTTTATTGTATTGTGAGGAGATGGCCATGGGTACATATTATAAATTGTATATGCGTTTTAAATATCATTTAATCAGGGTAGCGGTTTTAGATCATGGTATTTTGTTATGACAAGACATTCCTGTTGTGGTACCGTTTGGTGTCCCCTCAGATTTATTGTACCGGTATTTAGACGGATTTCCGCTTCCGGTCTCGTTTTACCTACTTTGCTGACAGTAGGCTTCTATTTAAGGCTCCTGGGTGACTCTTGGGCTCCACCCTCGCTGACGAAGTCCCATTGGACGTAACCTGGCGTACGGGGGTGGAGCTTCACTACACACGTCACCTGCTGCCATCTCATCAGCTGTTCGCTCCGAACAGGCTGTTTTCTCAGCTGATGTACCAGTGCCATTGTGCCGTTGTTTTTATCTTGCGCTGTTGCTGGAGCTTGTGTGTTTTTTACTTAATAAACCCACCACCTTACGGTCTACACTTAGATTTTTGCTCTTTTTTTGTGGCTGCTGCATTCCCCTGGAGCCATTATCCATATATTTCTTTTGCGGTCTCGTCTGATGGTGCAGAACTGGATGTCCAGAGTGGCTGATGAGTGCTGACCCATTTCTGAGCTGATATATGCGTGCATGACCTCCTATAATAAGAGGTCCATCCAATCTGGTAAGCACATTTGCGTGCCTATGGTGGAGGATTTCGTCACTTTTTAAGGAAGTCTGTGTTCCCCTTTCTACACATGAGGAATATTCTCTTCTGCTTTATGTCTCTACAAGTCATGGACTTTTCATATCTACATGCGCTGCAATAACATTGTTTTTTGATTAGTTTCGTAGGATTTGTGATTGCCTTTAAGTGTTCAGCTTGCATATAAGTGTTAACAGTTTGCGCTGATTGTTCTCATTTACATGGAGGATATGGATGAAACAGAACAAAACAATCCAGCGCTCAATGGGTTAGTGGAAGAAGCAGTCCCACAACAGGCAGTTGAACATGAGTACACCTAGTTTATTCAATAACCATAAAATCTGATCCTGTTGTTAAACAAGGAGGAGTAGGAAATGATAAAAAATAGAGCAGGCTTACAGTGTCACCAGGAGTCCACAGAGTAATGAGGGGCTAACGGCATCCAGATCTGGGAGACAATCCTCCTTGCAGGGGAAGCACCAATACCCCTGCTGCACTGTAGCCAAGAGTACAAACCACTCACCAGCATATGAGAGATGGCTGGACATGCTGGAGAGGAAGAAGGAGGTGGAGGCAGCAATCAGAGGGGAGATGGAAACACGAGCTCCGTGTGTCACATGTTAGAAACGCCAGACCAGCCGGAGTGCTGACAGGAAGAGGAGGAAATACCACGATGCTGCAGATAGATTCACGTTGCTCTCTCCTAGTATAGCTAGATGCTTGGGTTGTTGCTCACCGCTGTATGGGAGTATCATAGGGTTATGTGATAACCAAAGGGATAACAACCAGCACAGTGTTGCTGGAGGTTGTAAAGACTTTACTACCTCATTGGCTGTGGTGACCCGCAAGCTACTCAGTTGCCTTGACTGGCTGTGCAGATGAGGAAGTGTCAGCAGAAGTATTGGCCATTGGAGGACAGGCAGGCTGTTCTCCCAGCACAGCCAGAAAACTGACCATGCTGGGGTGGATGTGCTCTCATGTCAAGCGTGGTCAGTTTGAAATGGGAAAGCAGGGGAATGACAGGATCACCAGGTTTTTCACACAAAGGAAGCAATGCAAAGAGAACAGGATACTTTCTAACACAAACACATGGTACATAGGGCACATATCAGGAATATGAAATGTGGAGATAACAAATCCTTGCATACAACACTAGACATATCTGTATGGATGTCACACCACTTCCTCAAACTCAACTTGTCCAAAACCGAGCTTATAATATTTCCTCCCCCACGTGCCTCTTCCCCTGACTTCTCTGTGAAGAGCAATGGCAAAACCATCCACCCGTCCCCACATGTCAGAGTGCTAGGTGTTATCCTAGATTCTGAACTCTCCTTTCAGCCCCACATCCAATCACTTTCCAAAGCTTGCCGCCTCAACCTTCGCAACATCTCTAAACTATGTCCCTTTCTAACCAGTGAAACCACAAAGCTCCTGATTCACTCCCTGGTTATCTCTCACCTTGACTACTGCAACTCACTCCTCGTTGGCTTACCTTTAAATAGACTATCCCCCCTTCAGTCCATCATGAATGCAGCTTGCCAGACTCATCCACCTTACAAACCGCTCAGTGTCTGCTACCCCTCTCTGCCAATCCCTCCATTGGCTACCACTCGCCCAACAAATTAAATTCAAAATACTAACAATAAGTTACAAAGCCATCCACAACTGTGCCCCCAGCTACATCACTAACCTAGTCTCAAAATACCAACCTAATCACCATCTCTTACAGATTACAGTACTGTATGAAATGATTTCACATCCCTTTTGTCCCCAGTGCTTTGTCCTATGCCCTGCATGCAGTTTTACATGATATACACTGTTCTTTCTGCCTGGAAACTGGAGATTGTCCATAGCAACCAAAAAGTGTCCCTTTACGTCAAAAGTGGCTTTAGACCAGCTAGAAAACAGCGATAGTAAATGAGAACACTTGCAGAATTGAGCGATAGTGAATTGTGGGGAAATTTATTTTATTACTATTTTTTTTATTTTTTTTTAATTATTTATTTTTATTTATTATATTATAATTTATGTTTTTGTGTTTCAAACTTTATCATACCCGGGATATCTACTAGACTCTGGTTTGGACAGATTTAAGTGTGTTATTGTTAAGATTTACAGACCTACAATATAAAACGCCAAATTTCCATGCAAAATAATTGTACCGCTTTTAGCGCCTAAAATCCGAAATAATCATACCGCCAGGGAGGTTAAACATAAAATGTTTTTTTTATTTTTTTCAAATATATGATATGTTACTGTATGTAGTGACCTGTTACAAATGTATTCATGTAGACTTTTACCATTATTAAGGGGTCAACTTTAATGTCCCCTGTGAGTCTATAAGGAGAACTGAAAAATATGAACTACTACTCTAGGTTCACCTCTATGTGGGTGGTTCCTGCTGAGGATCTGCACCTGTTCCCATAGCCAAAACCACTGGTACATAAAAACACACTGGATGCGTGTGGGTGCCATTAATCCTAATGGCATGAAACACACACTGAAAATCGCACCCGCACTGGGAACCGCACTGTGCTTGTGGTTCCTGTGCAGGCTGAGATTTCTGAATTGCTGCAGGGACCTTTTTCCTGCATTTCAAGAGGCACAGCAGCTAGGCAAATAAATGGGCTGCCATGCCCATGCAAAATGTGGCTCGCAGAGACACATAAGTGTGAATCTGGGGTTAGGGGGTTGTGAGCACCTGAGTGAAGCACTGCTGAGCTAGATGAAAATGTTTAAAAAAAACGGCAATTTAACCCTCCTGGCGGTATTACCGAGTGTGGCTCAGGGTTAAATTTCAGTACCATTAGCGATAACCCCGAGATACACTCGGAATTGCATTGCAGAATCTTGGTCCAGGTTACTTACCTTGTCACCAGGATCCTGCGATGTCCCCCCTGCTTTGTCCCCCACCGGATCCTCTGCCCGATGTCCTGTGAGCCGGGCTCAGTTCCCTGCGAGCGTCAAATTCAAGAAGTACAAAAAACATAACACATACAGTACACTGTAATCTTACAGATTACATTACTGTATCAAATCTTTTCACCTTCCTTTTGTCCCTAGTGCTTTGTCCAGTGCCCTGCATGCACTTTTATATTATATATACTGTTCTTCCTGCCTGAAAACTTGAGATTGTCCATGGCAACCAAAAAGTGTCCCTTTACGTCAAAAGTGGTTTTAGACCCGCTAGAAAACAGTGATAGTAAATTAGAACACTTGCAGAAATGAGCGATAGTGATTAGTGGGGAAATTAATGTTATTATTATTATTATTATTATATTATTATTTTTTATAATTATTTATTGTTATTTATTATATTATAATTTATGATTTTGTGTTTCAAACTTTATCATATCCGGGATGTCTACTAGACTCTTGTTTGGACAGATTTAAGTGTGTTATTACTAAGAATTACAGGCCTACAATATAAAATGCCAAATTTCTATGCAAAACAATGTACTGCTTTGAGATTTAAAAATCTGACATAATCATACTATCAGGGAGGTTACAGCACTAGTAAACATCACTTGGTGACTTTTACTTACAGGTTTATAATAAAGCTTATCTGTAGGTACAAGGAATATTTTGTAAACATGCCATGTTTAGGAGATTCACTATTTTTGCAGTCACCATCACCGGCACATGCACACTGTGACCTGAATAGATGGCATACTGAGTATGCCATCCATTCAGAGCGCTATGCCACAATCGTGCGCATGTGTGAGAGTGACATCATCACGGCTCGGCCATTCAAACGGCCGGAGCCTGTAAACCCAGAAGGAAGACCGAGTGAAGATGGAAGTGACAGTGATAGTGCAAGATCGGGTAAAGATGGAAGTGAGAGTGCACAGCTGGAAGGCTTTAACCACTTGCTTACTGGGCACTTAAACCCCCTCCTATCCAGACCAATTTTCAGCTTTCAGCGCTGACGCACTTTGAATGACAATTGCGCGGACATACAACACTGTACCCAAATGAAATTTTTTATAATTTTTTTCCCACAAATAGTGCTTTCTTTTGGTGGTATTTGATCACCTTTGTGGTTTTTATTTTTTGTTAAAAAAAATGTAAAAAGACTGAGTTTAAAAATAAAAAAAAACTTTTTTTATATTTTGTTATGAAAATTTTAAAAAAGGTAATTTTTCTCCTTCATTGATGTACGCTGATGAGGCGGCACTCATGAGCACCGATAGGTGACAGTGATGGGCACTGATGGGTGGCAGTGATGGGCACTGATGGGTGGCAATATTGGGCACTGATCGGTTACACTGATAGGCAGCACTGCTAGGTGGCACTGATTGGCACCACTGGTGGGCATTGATAGGTGGCACTTGTGGGTATTGATAGGTGGCACTTGTAGGCATTGATAGGTGGCACTGGTGGGCACTGTCAGGTGGCAATGACAGGTGGCACTGGCAGGGGGTACTGGTGGCACATATGAGGCAGAATTGCCTCTTCCTCTTCGAGACCAATGTCCCTTGCTGATAAGTCGGTGATCGGCTTTTTTTTCTCCTCATGCTGTCAGTGTGAGGAGAAAAAAAACGATCACAGAGCTCTTGTTTTGATCATGTGATCAGCTGTCATTGGCTGACAGCTGATCACATGGTAAGGGGCTGGGACCGCCCCCTTAATTGGATCGGTGATCACCCGAGTCTCAGTGACTTGGTGATCACAGCATGCTCAGCGCGCGCCCTGCTGGGCGCGTGCGGAGCGCGTGCACAGGGGAGGCCGTCATATGATGGCCTCCTGGAAATTCGGCTATAGCGCGGATGTCAAGTGGTTAAGGTAGGTCTTTCATAATGTGCTAGTATGCTAGTATGTGAGGGTTTTTTTTTACTGCATTTAATACTTTCTATTTGTCCAAGTAATTATGTTCAGTGAGGAAGAATCCAAAATGTTTAAGTTCGATCAGAAATCCTAATATTGTTTTAAAGCATCTACTGTAGTCATTTTTTTAACAAAGTTTAATACTTGAAAAATGTAATTTGTTATCCTTATCCTGTTATTTTTCTTTTCCTTGGCATCATACCCATGGCAGAACAGATTACTTTTCACACGTTGCTTAATTTTATTAAAGCAATTGGGTGGCAAAGGAAGGATGGAATTATTATGCCTAAAACCAAAAGAAGCACCGAACACACATTCTTAATTTCTACACAAAGGTTGCTATGATAACAGTGTGGTTTGAGTGCCTGGAATGATGAGGATGTTTTTAAATGAGTAATATACTCTTAGTGCTTCCTCTTGTGAGGCACGTAGTTGTTCATTGGGCTGTATAATTGGGCTCTCTAACTCTTCCAGCTCATTTGGCTGATGACTTAGTTGCCAGTCAATGACATACGCTTATCAAAAGGGCAACAACAATTAATAAAAAAATAAAAACTCAATTCTTTTTTTACCACAGGTATATATTCATGACAAAGTCCATTTTAACAAAAAAAAAATCATATTTAAGTACCATTCACTCTTAATTTCTAGAGGTGTGTACTATACACAGTATCATTCATTACTACGGAATATGTACATTCTGAAAACTACACCAATGTAAAGAAAACAGGATAAAAAATAAAAAAAACACCACAATAAAATTACTAATGTAAACTGTGCCTTTATGGGATATTAATCAAATGGATCTGAAAATGTGACAGCATTTGATTCCTGCTCAGTCCCTACCCTCCATTCTGTGTCTCTCTTCTTGTAACATAATCCAACTTCAAAGCCTTTACATTATCAATAAAATTGCTAGGTTCACACTTGTGCCACTCTGGAATGCTTGAAAAATTGTGTGAATTCCCAACCCACAGGCAAAATGCACTACGCTTTAGCAAATGCACAGAGCAGCCAATAATTATTTTTTTGTTTACAAACTTTTTTATTAGGTACAAAAAAAATGGTACAGAGCGATTTGACAAATATCAAGAGAAATACATAGAAAAGTAGATAGTCATGCAAGAGATTATATTTATGTTTACAGTGGTCGTACATATTAGTGCATACAATTCAAGTGTTTTTTTTTTTATTTTTATTATTTTTTATGAATAGTAGATACAGAAAATCACTTAATCCAAAGTTATAAATTGATTTGCATGAGTGAACCAAGGATTCCATTTTTTATCAAATGTATGTTTTGAGTTATTTAGGGTATGAAATATTTTTTCCATGAGAAGAATATTGTTGATTCTTGTTTTAAGTTGGGATAAGGATAGTGAGGAAGATTTCCAGTGGTATGCAATGAGCCAGTGTATGGCAACGCATATTGTGTGGACCAGTCTCATATGAAAAAAATTTAGACCATGATAGACCATGATTAGACCATGATAGGTGTGAATAAAAGACAGTTGAAAGGAGTGAGGATAACATTGTTTGTTGAAATAATGGATGCGAAACTTTCAAGCTGTTTCCACATCTGGGAGACTTTTTCACAGTCCCAAAAAATATGGGTAAATGAACCTGTGGAGATACAGCCTCTAAAGCATGTATGAGGTATTGTTGGGAAAATAGTATGAAGTTTGGCAGGAGTATAATACCAACGTGTGAAGAGCTTAATCCTTGTCTCCCTTATTGTAATTGATCTCGTGCATTTAAGAAGATTGGAAATGCAGTCGGACCAATTTTCAGGAGATAAAGTGATGTCACATTCTTGTTCCCATTTAAGCATATAGGTATGTTTGTTTGGACTGTTAGTATTGATCAGATTTGAATACATTTCTGAAATTAAGCCTGTTGCTCTGGGTGAGTTAACACAATTTTTTTCGTAAAATGTGTGTGAAATAATGGAAGAAACTTGAAAGTAAGTAGTATAGAACCGTCTAATTAGTAAAAATCTTCTGAATTCACCATTAGGAGTCTTATATTTTTCTTTTAGTGCTGCAAAGGAGGTGAAAGTAGAATCTATCATAAGGGACTTGAGAGTGGTTAAATTATTTTCAGTCCACCATGAAAAGTGTTCTGAGTCTTGGTGTACTTGTAGGAACTTGGGATCCCCTATAAAGGAGGTGAGTGGGGTTGTGATTGATATCATATTAAATTTTTTATTATGTAATTTCCAAAGTTGATATGAGTTAGCCACCACAAGATTAAGATTAGCTAATTTGTGGGTTGGAATTTTGTGGCCCCATAGTAAACCAGCGATGGAATAAGGAAGAATTGAGTTGTTTTCAACCCAAGGGATTTAGCAATTTTGTATGTGTCATTGTGCTAATTGGGAACATCTAGCTGATAGATAGTATAACAAGAAATCTGGAAGACCTAGTCCACCATTTTTCTGTGATTTATATAAAACTGTTTTTGAGATCCTTGGATGACAGTCTGACCATATGAATTTGTTAACCTCTAAAGGAATTTGGTGATCAAAGTTTTATTAAGTCTAGTAGGTAGTGCACAAAATAAATACAATAGTTTAGGTAATAGAGTCCTTTTTAAAGCTGTAATTCTGCCTAAAAATGAAGTATTAAAAGATTTCCACATTTTCATCATCATCCTTAGTTTCTGTAACATAGGTAGGAAGTTTTTATTAGTTAGATTATTAAAATCTGGAGTGATTTGAATACCTAGGTAAGGGAGAGACTTGTCTAGTTGTGAGGAGGGAATATTGATAGGCATACCTAGTGATTTTGAAACATTTACTGATAAACCTGAAAGAGAAGAGAAGATTTGTAATGTTTATAGTAGGACTGGTAATGTTATGTTAGGTTGTGATAGGAACAGAATCATATCATCCGCATACATACTAAGTTTATATGTATTATTATTTGCAAAGTAACCTTTTATGTCTGGGTTATGCAGAATTGCTGTTGCTAACGGTTCGATTGCAAGGGCAAATAATAAGGGTGAGAGGGGGCAGCCCTGTCTGGTTCCTTTGCCTATCTTAAAGAAGTTTGAGTTACAACCTGGTAATTTTATCCTGGTGGCAGGATTATTATAGAGAGCATGAAAAGCGTGTATAAATGCTCCATTAAAACCATATTTTTGTAGTACTAAATCTAGATATTTCCAAGTTACACTATCGAATGCTTTATTGATATCAAGGCTTAAGAGTAGTACGGGACGTGATTTAATATTGGCGTCTTGAATTATATTTGTTACTAGTCTGATGTTGTCTGTAATTTGCCTGCCTGGGATAAAACCTGATTGGTATGGGGAAATCAGAGATGGGATTATCGTTGCTAATCTATTTGCTAATAGTCTGCTAAAGATCTTAAGGTCATTATTAATAACTGAGATTGGTCTGTAATTTTGTGGCAATGTGTGATCTTTATTCGGTTTTGGGATTAAGGACATATTCGCTAAAAGCATCTGATCTGGAAAATGGTCTCCTTTTAGTATCTTATTAAATAATTTGGCTAGGTTAGGGATTAATAGTTGGTGAAATTGTTTATAATAAAAGTAAGAAAATCCATCGGGACCAGGTGCAGAACCTTTTTTAAGGGATTTAATAATTTGGAGGATTTCTTCGTCTGTGCATGGGGCATTTAATAGGTCAGTTTGTGAGGAGGATAATGTGGGGAAAGGAATATTGTCTAGCCATGACAATGCGGAAGGTGGGATTGATGAAGAGGGTTTAGAAAGGAGCTCTGAATAAAATTTGGAAAAAATTGATAAGATGTTTTGCGGATGAGTGACTAATTGATTGGTGTTATTTTTAAGTTTATATACATGAGTGGGTTTAATAGATTGATTTAATTTACAGGCAAACATTGATGAATAAGAATTACTTGAAAGGAAAAATTTAGCTTTTGACCAGCAGAGGGCTTTTTCTGCTTTAAAAGTAAGGATGGAGTCTAATTCATTTTTGAGAAATCATATTAAAGATATCTGGGTCATGTGAGTTTGTGTGTACCCTATATAATTTATGGAGCTCCATTGTGAGAGAGTGAAATTTTGCCCATTTTTCTTTATTAGCTTGAGCAGCCATCTTGATAAGTCGTCCTCTTAGGACTGCCTTGTGAGCTAGCCAAAGAGTAGTGGGGGATTTATCTGGTGTATTGTTTAATGTAAAATAATCTTTAATGGCAGAGGCTATTTCCTGTTGATGAGTGGGTTCAGTTAATAATGACTCGTTGAGTCTCCAAGAGTAAGGAGTTGATTAAAGACCAATAAAATGTGTGTTGAGCATAGTAATCTGATGGTCTGACCAAGTGCAAGGAAGAATTGAAGCTTCACGGGAGTTGGCCAGGATTGTGGGAGTACACAAAATATAGTCCAAGCGTGAATATGAATCATGTGTGTGTGAGTTAAAAGTATATTCACGCGCTCCTATATTCAATGCTCTCCACGAATCTATAAGTTGTAAATCATTTATGTGTTTAGAGGTTGTCTTAGAGAATGTTTTTGAATTTAGGTTGCTTCTGCTACGGTCTAGATTTGGTTTTGCCACTGAATTAAAATCTCCACCAAGTATGATATGTGGAGAATGATAGCGTTGCAGAGTGTTAAAGAATTGTGTAAAGAATGTGGTTTGTGTATCCAATGGTGCATAGACATTAGCTATAGTTAGTTCTCTACCAGACAAGATACCTTTATTAATAATGAATCTGATGTCTTGATCTTTGTATACCTGCTGAACTGCAAGTGGGAGAGATTGGTGAATAAAAATGGCTACTCCTTTCGTTTTGGAGGAAGATGAAGTATAAAAGGATTGATTATAAGCTTTATGAAAAAAATTTGGGTGATTGTCCTTCATGAAGTGTGTCTCCTGCAAGAGGATAATTTTTACGTTTAATTTTTTGTATTGTAAAAAGGCTTTTTTTCTTTTATTAGGGGAGTTAAATCCTTGTACATTGTGTGAAATAATTTTAATAGTCATGCTGGTGTTTTTTTTGGGGGATTCTAGCAGGAAGTGATATTATGTGCTGCAAAAAGTTGTAAACTATATTAAAGGTACTACCTTGGATTAACCATTCTGAGGCTGAACAGGTGCACCTAAAGTTGGTGAGAAAAGCATATCTCTCAATACCGTTGATGAAAACAAAGAATCTAAGAGCTGTACCATATCTCTTTTTAAATGTAGAAATAACTATATCTCTGCAAAACAGTGTAAATTGTACCTTATAAATATTATAGTAATAGAAAGTGGGGTTGGAAAGAACAAAAGTTTCCAACCGACTGAGAAAATGTGTGAGACCGCCTTGTCTCAAACTCAGTCTAATCACATCTTGAATCAAAAAATTGGTAATGAAAAAAATAAACATAATAAAAAAAAAAATAACATGTAGAAAGTTGGTGGAAAAGATGTAATTTAGTACAACTGAAAAACTTGTAGTTTCTCCATTGTGCTGTAGAATGGGTAACAACTGAGAGGGGGTGATTCATGTCGACATGTGGGCAAACAGCCACGATTAATAGATGTTATAATAATAATTGTGCAAAAAATTAGAAAAGACACAAAAGACAAAAAACTTGTCTTAAAGAACTGTTATATCTTATACAACTTAACTGGTGTAATTTTTAGAGAGAAACAATAGTTCGCACCTGGAGAAATGACCATATTTAGACTAATAGCTGTTAATCTATGAGTCTTAATATCCAGTATATGTACATATTCAGGGAAGATTATATTATATTGTTGATTTGAGGAATACCCATAATACCATACATGGAAACAAGATGACGGTGTTGCTGATTCTATAGGTGCTGTTGTGAAAGCAAGAAAGAGGTGAGTGAAATATACTCACAGTTCCAATTTAAGGCTGAAGGTGATAATGATAACAGTTTTAGTTGCTAAAGGAGGAAGAGGTAAATCTGCATATAAGAACAGTTAGATTCCGCCTGAAATAAAAATAAAAATAACATATGGAACAAGAAAACAAGAATATTAACTCTTAAAAAAAAAAATGAAACGGCAATAAGAGAACCAAGAGGGACTCATATATCAAGGGTAAGTGTCCTTTACCAAAGGATCATCTTGAGAGAATAGAGTTAATTAGGGCTCCATTGGCCCGCTTCATGTCTGGGTCTGCGTCTGTCTCCTCTGTGAGAATGGGTGTTCCAAATCGGGGCTTGCCTGGGAGTAGATGGGGTGCGTGGAAGATTATTGGTGTTCCAAAGACCTAGTTTGACAAGGATAGCCTGACCTTCCGGAATAGAGGTGGCGACGTATGTTGTGCCATTATGTGGGATAATCAGTTTAAATGGAAAACCCCATCTGTATCTGATTCTGGCAGTAGAAAGAATTGTAGGGATTTCCTTCATTTTCCTGCATCTGTCCAGAGTGGCTTGTGAGATATCCGGGTATAACTGTAATTGTACTCCATCTAGAGTAATATTCCTGAGACCCTGTGCTGCCCTCATTATTTCTTCTTTTACTAAAAAATCTTTCATGCAGAGGATTATATCACGAGGGGGTTTGTCAGGAGGGGGTTTATCTCTTAAAGCGCGGTGAATGCGATTGCATACCGGGGACTGGGGATTTTGTTCAGGTAACAGCATCAGGAAAAGTTTAGTGGTATACGCTGGTAAATCAGTAATAGATTCTGGGGCTCCTCTTATCCTGATATTATTCCTTCTATTTCTATTATCCAAATCCTCCAAGTGTGCCTGTAATTGCGTGAAGGCAGATGAGAGATTTTCATGTTCTCTGGATAATTCGTTGAAAGTAATTGCAAGTTCATCATGCTTGTTTTCAAGTAAATCAGTACGGGAGCCTAGGGCTGCTATCTCTTGGGACAAAGTGGAGGTGGATTTTTGCAGTTCAGATTGGAATTTAGTGAGTAATTTAGTGCAAAGTAAGTCTAGGCTGATGTCCAATTCAGCTTTAGAAAGGGGGGTGTACTCACTGTTTTCTGCCATTGATACTTTAGAACCAGATGTCCCAGGGTTTTGCAGCGGTTCTTCAGCAGGGGAGGGAGACTCTGTTATAAGAGGCAGGGAGCCAGCGCCATCTTGAGCCATGCTGCCTCGTATTGTAGATGTCAGGCGGTATTGTGTGTGGCATTTCTGAAGCCCACCTCTCCTCCTTTTCTTCGGTGCAGGCATGCACTATGTTCAGTGTGCGGGGATGCCTGTTTTCAAGCTAATTGCGGGAGGTATTGTCCCCGTTTCGTGTGGCCGTTTGCCCAGAACGGACGGAGCTCTGATTAGCTGCATCCGCTCCTCTCCATGCCGCGCATGCGCCCCGCAGCCATGAATTCTTAATGGCAGGGATCAGCAAAATGCCTGTATTTTCGCGCAGGCAGAACTGCCTGGTGCCGCAGCACCACACAATTCTGTGTGCTGTAACTTTAAAAATAGGTCAGAGATTTTGTGGGTATGGCAGCCAACTGAAATGAATGGGCTGCCATACCCCCAGAATGCGGGTCATACTTATATGAATAGACCCTGGGATCACATCATTGTTTACATATTTGATCTATTATTCACATACAAAGGAAGACAGTTAAAGATAGCTTTTAGGTGTATAGTTATGACATACTGTACCTGTGATGAATCAAGGGAGTTTAGCCAATACATATTTACTGACATTAACCGCTTGCCCACTGGGCACTTAAATCCCCTTCCTAACCAGACCAATTTTCAGCTTTCAGTGCGCTCACATTTTGAATGACAATTACTTAGTCATGCAACACTGTACCCATACAAAATTTTTGTCCTTTTTTCCACAAGTAGAGCTTTCTTTTGGTGGTTATTTAATCACCTGTGAGTTTTTTTATTTTTTACGCTATAAATGAAAAAGATTGAATATTTTTCAAAAAATGCATTTATCTTTGTTTCTTTTATAAAATTTTGCAAATTATTTTTTTCTTCATAAATTTTGGCCAAAATTTACACTGCTACATATCTTTTGTTAAAATAACCCAAATCAGTGTATATTATTTGGTCTTTGTGAAAGCTATAGAGTCCACAAGCTATGGTGACAATCACTGAAAATTGATCACACCTGATGTACTGACGACCTATCTCATTTCTTGAGGCCCTGAAATGTTAGGAAAGTACAAATACCCCCCAAATACCCCTTTTTTTGGAAAGTAGACGTTCCAAGGTATTTAGTAAGAGGCATGGTGAGTTTTTTGAAGTTGTCATTTTTTCCCACAATTCTTTGCAAAATTAAGATTTTTTTCACAAGTGTCATAATAAGTTATATCTTACACACAGCATATGCATACTTGCAACTACACCCAAAGATACATTCTGCTACTTCTCCTGAGTATGGCGATAACACATGTGTGAGACTTTTACACAGCTTGGCCACATACTGAGGCCCAACATTAAAGGAGCATCATCAGGCAACCTAGGAGCATAAATTACACATATAAATTCTTGACTACCTCATTATGCCCCATAGACACGATCGGACATTCCGACAACAAAATCCATGGATTTTTTCCGACAGAAGTTGACTTAAACTTGTCTTGCATACACACAGTCAGAAATTCCAAACGTCAAGAACGCGGTGATGTACAACGCGTACGACGAGCTGAGAAAAATGAAGTTCCATAGCCAGTGCGGCTCTTCTGCTTGATTCCGAGCATGCGTGGAACTTTGTGCGTCGGAATTGTGTACACACGATCAGAATTTACGACAACAAATTTTGTGTGACGGAGATTCCTATGGAAAATGTCCGATGGAGCCTACACACGGTTGGAATTTCCAACAACAAGCTCCCATCGAACATTTTCCATAGAAAAATCCGACCATGTGTACGGGGCATTACACTTTTGAAGGCCCTGGAGCACCAGGGAAATTGAAACAGTTGTAAATTTATAAGATATTTCTAACACATAGCATGTACATAGCAAAAATGACACCCCAAAATATATTCTGCTACTCATCCCCAGTATGGCAATACCATGTGTGAGACTTTTACATAGCCTGGCTACATACAGAGGCCCAACATGCAGGGAGCACCATCAGGTGTTCTAGGGACATAAAGTTCAAATCTAATTTGACTAACTATTACACTTTTGTGAGGCACTGTAGTGGCATTGATGGGCACTGTAGTGGCATAGATGTGGCATGGATGTGGCACGGATGAGCACTTATGTGACATGGATGAGAACTGATGTGGCATGGATGAGCACTGATGAGGCATGGATGAGCACTGATGAGGCATGGATGTGGCACGGAAGAGTACTGATGTGGCATGGATGTGGCACAGATGACTACTGATGTGGCATGGATGTGGCACAGATGAGCACTAATGAGGCATGGATGTGGCACAGATGAGCACTGATGTGGCATGGAGTAGTACGGATGAGCACTGATGTGGCATGGATGTGGCACAGATGAGAACTGATACGGCATGGATGTAGCACGGATGAGAACTGATGTGGCAAGGATATGGCACAGATGAGTACTGATGTACTGATGTACTGATAAAATTACTTAACAAAGGGCCGGTTTACTGTTCTTCAGGCTTTAGGGGGGCCGGACTGTAGCCAATTTAGAGTAGAAAATGTACTCCAGTGGGGGAAAACAATGCCCTATCTTTGGTGTCAGTGGGAGGAATAGAGCCCCCTCATCCATGTCAATGGAAAGAATTCTGCCCCATTGTTGGTGTCAGTGGGAGGAATAGTGCCCCATCATTGGTGTCAATGGAAGAACTAGTGCCCCATTGTTGGTGTCAGAGATAAGAAGTATGCCCCATTGTTGGTGTCAGTGGATGGAATAGTGCCCCAAGGTAAGAAAGGGGGTGCATCCGGCCCCCAAGCAACAGTTTGGAGACCACTGACTTAGTCCATTAAAGTTGTGCTAATGTCAATCATCAAATCATGTGTATAAGCAAATTTCCAATTTTTCTTCTGCATAAAACCGGGTATTATTATTATTATTATTATTATAACACAGGATTTATATAGCGCCAACAGTTTACGCAGCACTTTACAACATTAGGGCAAACAGTTCAATTATGATACAATTCAATACAGGGGGAAATCAGAAAGCCCTGCTCGTTAGAGCTTACAATCTAGGAGGTAGGGTCAAGTTATACAAAAGGGTAATAGCTGTGGGGGATGAGCTAGTGGAGAAAATAGTGCAGTTGTTAGATGGAGGCAGGATAGGCTTCTCTGAAGAGGAAAGTCTTCAGGGATTGCCTAAAAGTGGATACATTTGGAGACAGTCTGACAGATTGTGGTAGCGAAATCCAGAGGATGGGTGAGGCTCGGGAGAAGTCCTAGAGGCGGATATGGGAGGAGGTGATGAGGGAGCTAGAGAGCAGGAGGTCTTGGGAGGAACTAAGAGGGCAATTAGGTTGGTATTTTGAGACTATGCTACTGATGTAGCTGGGGGCAGAGTTGTGGATAGCTTTGTAACTTATTGTTAGTATTTTTGAATTTAATTAGTTCGGCGAGTGGCAGCCAATGGAGGGATTGGCAGAGAGGGGTAGCAGACACTGAGCGGTTTGTAAGGTGGATGAGTCTGGCAGCAGCATTCATGATCGACTGAAGGGGGGATAGTCTATTTAAAGGTAAGCCAATTAGGAGGGAGTTGTAGTAGTCAAGGCGAGAGATAATAAGGGAGTGAATCAGGAGTAGGGATGAGCCGAACACCCCTCGGTTCGGTTTGCACCAGAACCTGCGAACGGACCGAAAATTTGCATGAATGTTAGAACCCCATTGACGTCTATGGGACTCGAACGTTCGAAATCAAAAGTGCTCATTTTAAAGGCTAATTTGCATGGTATTGTCCTAAAAAGGGTTTGGGGACCCGGGTCCTGCCCCAGGGGACATGTATTAATGCAAAAAAACCTTTTAAAAACGAACATTTTTTTCGGGAGCAGTGATTTTAATGATGCTTAAAGAAAAAAAAAAGTGAAATATTCCTTTAAATATCGTACCTGGGGGATGTCTATAGTATGCCTGTAAAGTGGCACGTGTTTCCTGTGTTTAAAACAGTCCCTGCACAAAATGTCATTTTTAAAGGAAAAAAAGTCATTTAAAACTGCTTGCGGCTTTAATGTAATGTCGGGTCCTGGCAATATGGATGAAAATCAGTGAGACAAATGGCATGGGTACCCCCCAGTTCATTACCAGGCCCTTTGGGTCTTGTATGGATATTAAGGGGAACCCCACACCCAAATGAAAAAAGGAAAGGTGTGGGGCCCCCAGGCCCTATATACTCTGAACAGCAGTATACAGGACAGGGACTGTAGGTTTGTTGTTAAGTAGAATCTGTTTGTAATTCTGAACTGGTACATTTTAACGTGTTTAGCTCCAGCCAAAAAATCTATTTTAAGCTTTGTGGAAAACCTAGGGAAGGGTTATCACCCCTGTGACATTTGTTTTGCTGTCTGTGCTCCTCTTCAGAAGATTTCACCTCACTTTTTGTCCCAATGACAAATGTTTTTTGAAAATTAGTTTTTTTTTGTGAAACAAGGATTGGTGATAAAGCATCAGTGGAAAGGAGAAAAGTTTTTCCCATATTAACTCTTACAGGAGAGAATTTCCCTTCCTATGGGTAGATTTCATCTCACTTCCTGATGTCTCCTTCCGTTTGCAAGTAGGAGTCGTTTGTAAGTTGGATGTTTGAAAGTAGGGGCCTGCCCTATATACTCAGCAGAAATTTGGGCCTTAGGTGTTGTTGTGGCCACAACACTGTAAGCCCTCACAGGGCCCTGCTGTGAAATATTAGATCAAGAATTGTAATTACATGCCCCTGTTGAACAGGGGCAGAAAAATTGGGCCTTTGGTGGTGGTGGTGGTGCTGGTGCCACAACACTGTAAGTCCTCACAGATACTCTTGGTGGGCACAGAAACGGGCCCTGCTGTGAAATATTAGATCAAGAATTCTATTTACATGTCCCTGTTGAACAGGGGCTGAAAAATTGGGCCTTGGGGGGCGCATGCGCGGAGGCTAGCGGGACGGACATGTCAGGCTAGAGCTCCTCTCCGTGAGGGGAAGAAAGCCGACACACACAGACAGCCCGCCGTCAGAAAATTATAATAGACTAAGGCATTTACTCCTGAGAGGTGAGGGGAACATTTTAATACTAAAATGGTGCTGGGGGATGCCAGAAATAAGACAAAACAGACCCCTAATAGCGGCACAAAAGTGAGGAATGCCACAAAAAAAGCGCCAGTCACCTCAGGCAAATTTACCTCAGAGAAGAGTAATAAGCCTAAGATGTCACAACTTATCTCCCCTGGGGACTCTGACTCAGAGACTGATTTAACTGTATCACATACAACAATTCAAGAGTCTGCAGTTCCCACTAGCTTAATGAAACAATTCGAAAAAATGCTTAATAAAGCTTTAAAGAAAACCTCAGAGCAAATAACTACTAATTTAACCAAAGAAATTAGAGAACTGGGACAACGCACAGCCTCATTGGAGCTTAAAATGGAGGAAATTGAAAGCACTAACCAAGAATTTATAACTGAAATTGACCTCCTGAAGGAAGAAAATGTAACATTGCAGAACAGACTGGAAGATTATGAGAATCGCGCCAGAAGATCAAACCTGCGATTCAGAGGGATACCAGAATCGGTCATAGATCTTCAAGCAACTATAACAGCATTATGCCAAGAACTACAGCCAGGAATACCATTAGAAAGAATGGAAATGGACAGAGTGCATAGGGCTCTCATGCCCAAAAAAGTGGATGGACCCCCGCGTGATATAATAGCAAAATTCCATTTTTATCGGACAAAGGAACAGCTCTTAAATGCAGCTAGAGAAAAAAAACAATCTCATGTTTCAAGGAAATAATTACCAACTCTTTGCTGATCTCTCCCAGTTAACAATAACTAAGAGGAGATTAATGAAACCACAATTAATGGAATTACAACGCCATAATATAAAATACCAATGGGGCTTCCCTTTTTCTGTAAGATTCACCCACCAAGGCACTAGAGTCTCCTGCAGAACAGCTGATGAACTCCAACAAGCACTTCAAGACCTCAATTTGATTAATGGGAATTCATCTAACACTGCTTCAAGAAGAAGGTCAGCTTCAGCCTCCTCCATCCACAATGCAACACATTCTGAGGCATAGGGATGAGCCGAACACCCCCCTGTTCGGTTCGCACCAGAACATGCGAACAGGAAAAAAGTTTGTTCGAACATGCGAACACCGTTAAAGTCTATGGGACACGAACATGAATAATCAAAAGTGCTAATTTTCAAGGCTTATATGCAAGTTATTGTCATAAAAAGTGTTTGGGGACCTGGGTCCTGCCCCAGGGGACATGGATCAATGCAAAAAAAAGTTTTAAAAACGGCCGTTTTTTCAGGAGCAGTGATTTTAATAATGCTTAAAGTCAAACAATAAAAGTGTAATATCCCTTTAAATTTCGTACCTGGGGGGTGTCTATAGTGTGCCTGTAAAGGGGCGCATGTTTCCTGTGTTTAGAACAGTCTGACAGCAAAATGACATTTTGAAGGAAAAAACTCATTTAAAACTACCCGCGGCTATTGCATTGCCGACAATACACATAGAAGTTCATTGATAAAAACGGCATGGGAATTCCCCAAAGGGGAACCCCGAACCAAAATTAAAAAAAAAAAATGACGTGGGGGTCCCCCTAAATTCCATACCAGGCCCTTCAGGTCTGGTATGGATATTAAGGGGAACCCCGGCCAAAATTAAAAAAAAAAAATGACGTGGGGTTCCCCCTAAATTCCATACCAGACCCTTCAGGTCTGGTATGGATTTTAAGGGGAACCCCGCGCCAAAAAAAAAAAAAAAAAACGGCGTGGGGTCCCCCCAAAAATCCATACCAGACCCTTATCCGAGCACGCAACCTGGCAGGCCGCAGGAAAAGAGGGGGGGACGAGAGTGCGGCCCCCCTCCCTCCTGAACCGTACCAGGCCACATGCCCTCAACATTGGGAGGGTGCTTTGGGGTAGCCCCCCAAAACACCTTGTCCCCATGTTGATGAGGACAAGGGCCTCATCCCCACAACCCTGGCCGGTGGTTGTGGGGGTCTGTGGGTGGGGGGCTTATCGGAATCTGGAAGCCCCCTTTAACAAGGTGACCCCCAGATCCCGGCCCCCCCCTGTGTGAAATGGTAAGGGGGTACATAAGTACCCCTACCATTTCACGAAAAAAGTGTCAAAAATGTTAAAAATGACAAGAGACAGTTTTTGACAATTGCTTTATTTAAATGCTTCTTCTTTCTTCTATCTTCCTTCATCTTCTGGTTCTTCTGGCTCTTCTGGTTCTTCTGGTTCTTCCTCCGGCGTTCTCGTCCAGCATCTCCTCCGCGGCGTCTTCTGTCTTCTTCTCCTCGGGCCGCTCCGCACCCATGGCATGGGGGGAGGCTCCCGCTCTTCTCTTCTTCTCTTCTTCTTTTCTTCTTTTCTTCTTTTCTTCTCTTCTTCTTCATTTTCTTCTCCGGGCCGCTCCGCAATCCATGCTGGCATGGAGGGAGGCTCCCGCTGTGTGACGGCGCTCCTCGTCTGACAGTTCTTAAATAACGGGGGGGCGGGGCCACCCGGTGACCCCGCCCCCCTCTGACGCACGGTGACTTGACGGGACTTCCCTGTGACGTCACGGGGAATGCCACAGGGAAGTCCCGTCAAGTCACCGTGCGTCAGAGGGGGGCGGGGTCACCGGGTGGCCCCGCCCCCCCCGTTATTTAAGAACTGTCAGACGAGGAGCGCCGTCACACAGCGGGAGCCTCCCTCCATGCCAGCATGGATTGCGGAGCGGCCCGGAGAAGAAAATGAAGAAGAAGAGAAGAAGAGAAGAAAAGAAGAAAAGAAGAAAAGAAGAAGAGAAGAAGAGAAGAGCGGGAGCCTCCCCCCCATGCCATGGGTGCGGAGCGGCCCGAGGAGAAGAAGACAGAAGACGCCGCGGAGGAGATGCTGGACGAGAACGCCGGAGGAAGAACCAGAAGAACCAGAAGAGCCAGAAGAACCAGAAGATGAAGCAAGATAGAAGAAAGAAGAAGCATTTAAATAAAGGAATTGTCAAAAACTGTCTCTTGTCATTTTTAACATTTTTGACACTTTTTTCGTGAAATGGTAGCAGTACTTATGTACCCCCTTACCATTTCACACAGGGGGGGGGCCGGGATCTGGGGGTCACCTTGTTAAAGGGGGCTTCCAGATTCCGATAAGCCCCCCGCCCGCAGACCCCCACAACCACCGGCAAGGGTTGTGGGGATGAGGCCCTTGTCCTCATCAACATGGGGACAAGGTGTTTTGGGGGGCTACCCCAAAGCACCCTCCCAATGTTGAGGGCATGTGGCCTGGTACGGTTCAGGAGGGAGGGGGGGCCGCACTCTTGTCCCCCCCTCTTTTCCTGCGGCCTGCCAGGTTGCGTGCTCGGATAAGGGTCTGGTATGGATTTTTGGGGGGACCCCACGCCGTTTTTTTTTTTTTTTTTGGCGCGGGGTTCCCCTTAAAATCCATACCAGACCTGAAGGGTCTGGTATGGAATTTAGGGGGAACCCCACGTCATTTTTTTTTTTTAATTTTGGCCGGGGTTCCCCTTAATATCCATACCAGACCTGAAGGGCCTGGTATGGAATTTAGGGGGACCCCCACGTCATTTTTTTTTTTTAATTTTGGTTCGGGGTTCCCCTTTGGGGAATTCCCATGCCGTTTTTATCAATGAACTTCTATGTGTATTGTCGGCAATTCAATAGCCGCGGGTAGTTTTAAATGAGTTTTTTCCTTCAAAATGTCATTTTGCTGTCAGACTGTTCTAAACACAGGAAACATGCGCCCCTTTACAGGCACACTATAGACACCCCCCAGGTACGAAATTTAAAGGGATATTACACTTTTATTGATTGACTTTAAGTATTATTAAAATCACTGCTCCTGAAAAAACGGCCGTTTTTAAAACTTTTTTTTGCATTGATCCATGTCCCCTGGGACAGGACCCAGGTCCCCAAACACTTTTTATGACAATAACTTGCATATTAGCCTTTAAAATTAGCACTTTTGATTTCTCCCATAGACTTTTAAAGGGTGTTCCGCGGCATTCGAATTTGCCGCGAACACCCCAAATTGTTCGCTGTTCGGTGAACTTGCGAACAGCCAATGTTCGAGTCGAACATGAGTTCGACTCGAACTTGAAGCTCATCCCTACTGAGGCAAGAAATGGAAATTATCACTCGCATAAAAGAGGTAGATTTGCAACTTCACCCCAAGGACAAGATGACTCCATGGACTGAAGAAACTCATGCATAACATAAAATTCTTCAATTTTTGTTAAAATAATACATTTTTAGGGCTAAGGAAAATTTAAGGGATGCTTTAATTTTGCATATTATCCCACATAAACAACAGGATATACATATCAAAATTGCGATGCATTAAAAATGCTAAATAAATTCACTTATCTCTATGAATTATTTCTAAAAGTTTTTTTAGCAATAATTTATTATTCTATTTGATCCCTTATATTTTTTATTTTTTTATTTTTATTTTTCTTTTATCTTCAGATTCAATGTCAACACTTATTGAATCTGTAGCTCAAATCAAATATTTTTTTTAATTCCTATCTGAAATATTGGAAATTTTCCTTTCATTTCTCAGCCTAAGATCCACTATTGCTTATGAACTAAGTAGTTATAGGTCTTCCATTTGTTATTGTTATCTAGTAGCAATTTCGAGAGTTACTTTGTAATTATATAGTAATCTTCAGTTTTGTAACCAAATAACAAAGTTTGTGAGTATCTCATTTTCAATGTCCTGAACAAACTTTGGTTACATCAATACTGTGAATAATCTTTTTTCATTACTTTAGCTTTATAAGATATATTTCTGAGGGATTTCTCCTCTCATTTCATTTCTTATTATATTATCTTAAACCTTAATATATATGTGACTCTGAAATATATAGATAGGGCTAGAACTATTACATCCCTGATATGTACATTATACTTCTTAGGCGACTCCCTAGTGCACGGATGCTTCATGTGCCTCAACCTGCTTTCCTCGGATCCCCACATTATTATGTGGGGACTCAAAGAAGGTCCTTTATCCCCTGATGGGGAGTTTTACTCCTCATCACGGGCAATCTTTGAACTCTTATGTGTTTTTACTGTACTAGCATGCTATATAACAATTTATGTTTCTATTTTCTTTTTTAAGTTAGATTATACTGAACTTTCTTATCCTTTTCTCTCTTTCCTGTCCGCGAAGGTAAGTCAAATTATCACTTAACTAAGTTTGAACTAAGTCTCATAAGCTATATTTAGCAGGCGGAACCTTCTGACATGGCTCCTTTAAATATATTTTCACTAAATGTCCAAGGTTTCAATGTCCCGCACAAGCGAACAAAAGCATTTAGGTCCTTTCAAGCTAAAAAGGCACATATTGTATGTCTCCAAGAAACACATTTTACACAAACTACAACTCCTACCTTTTTCAGTAAATCCTACCCACAAGTATTTACAGCTTCAGCTAACATCAAAAAACAAGGTACTCTCATAGCATTCCATCGTACTACACCATTCACGTTACACTCTGAAATCAAAGATCCAGAAGGACGTTATTTAATACTAACAGGATATTTAATGGACACCCCTATAACTGTGGTTTCTTATTACGCCTCCAACCGTCAACCTCTATCATTTTTATCACATCTTTTTCAAGTTATAATTACACACAAAATGGGTTCCATCTTTGTGTGTGGTGATTCCAATCATGTACTACTCCCTTTTCTAGATAAAACCCCATATACCACACCAAAAAACAAAACTAAATCGTCTCTTTCTCAGCTTCTTTCCAGACACAAATTGATTGATTCTTGGAGAGAATCTAATCCAACAAAAAGAAATTACACATATTTTTCAAATCCGCATAAAACATTTAGCCGTATAGACCATATATTTATAACAATAGGTATGGTACCAGAAATAATTATGTCCAACATCATTCCCATTCCTTGGTCAGATCATAATGCTGTATGTACCACTATTGCTTCTATTATACCTAGAGCTCATGACCCTACTTGGTATCTCCCTGACATGCTACTCAAACATCCGACTCACCGCAAAACCATTGAATTAGCATTAAAGGATTATTTAAAGATCAATACCAATGTAGACATATCCTCTCTTACACTATGGGAAGCTCATAAGCCTGTCCTTAGAGGTATTTTTCAACAACAATCTGGAATTCTTAAAAGAGAGGGTAGAAATTTGGCAAAACGATTAGAAACGGAATTTAACTCAGCGTTTATGTCCTTTCAAAATAATCCCACTCATTCTGCTAGAACTCGATTAGAAAAAACACGCCTAGAATAAGATCTCTTTCTCACAAATTCCACTGATAAATCAATTCGTAGAATTAAACATACTTTCTATGTGAAATCTAACAAACATGGTACATTACTAGCTAAGGCATTAAAAACCATTAATAAATCTTTCAAACCTATAAAACTTAAAATGGCTAATAATGTATACACTAGTAATCCACAAAAAATAGTACAGAAATTCAAATCACGTCTAAAAGATCTATATACTGAAACAAATACATTCAACACTGATGAGGCAGATTCTTTTTTCTCCCAAATAAATATCCCTCAATTGACTGAAACACAAAAAACACAATTAGAAAACAATATTACAGTTAAAGATGTTACAGAAGCCATTAAGGATTTAAAAACAAATAAAAGACCGGGTCCTGACGGATATTCAGCGTTGTATTATAAAAGTTACAGTGATATTATTTCTCCTATACTCGCAGAAGCGTTCAATGACCTCTTAAATAACAAATCATTCCGTCAAGAGTCCTTAATGGCTACTATCTGTATGATCCCGAAGCCACAATCAGATGACTCCCTTAGCATAAACTATCGTCCTATATCTATGTTAAACATTGATATTAAGATATTAGCGAAAATTTTAGCAGCTCGGCTAAAAAAGATTATTGGCACACTTATTCATAGAGACCAGGTAGGCTTCATGCCTTCACGTCAGGCTAGTGACAATATACGTAGAGCAGTCCTGTTGGCACACATTGCAAAAATACGCAATATTCCTGCTTGTTTTCTCTCCCTTGATATCAAAAGAGCCTTTGACTCTATCTCCTGGAACTATATGAAATGTACATTACAGAAATGGGGTTTTGGTCCAAACTACACTAATTGGATATTTGCATTGTACAACAAACCAAAAGCATAGGTCAAATATGCTGGTTACAAATCTGACTCTTTTGATATTGAAAGAGGTACTAGACAGGGATGCCCACTCTCTCCTTTACTTTTCGCCCTTCTTATAGAACCACTAGCACAAAAAATTAGAAATGAACCTACAATTACTGGAATCGAAATAGCAGGTTATCATCATAAACTTTGTTTATTCGCTGATGACATTCTCTTATTTCTTTCCTCACCACAAGTGTCTGGCCCTAATCTTATGCCAACTCTCAATAATTTTGCTGAAATTTCAGGTCTTTACATTAATCCAAAAAAATGTCTAGCTCTAAATATATCCCTTTTGAATCTGGAACTATCTTCCGCAAAAATTGGCCTCCCATTTATATGGAATGACAAATCAATCCCATACCTCGGTGTACAACTTACTTCATTATTATCTGATTTATTTTCAGCCAACTATCCTCAGGCATTGAAAAATGTATCAAATATGATTGATTCTTGGTCTCACCTTCCAATTTCGTGGTTTGGAAGAATAAATGCCATCAAAATGACATTGTTACCTAAATTAATTTATTTGTTTAGAGTTTTACCAATTCCAATCCCAACACATTATCTGAGAATTATACAAAGGAAAACAATGTCATTCATCTGGGGATCTTCCAAAGCACGAATTCAGCAAAAGACACTTTATTTAACTAAAACAAATGGGGGCTTAGGGTGTCCTAATTTTGCATACTATTACAGGGCTGCTCATTTAGCAAGTATTGCAAAATATCATGCTCAGTACGAAGTTCCACTTTGGGTATCTATTGAAGCTGCCGAATGTGATCCTATTTCTATTTCCAACTTACTCTGGTTGTCTTCAAAACATCGCATAAAAATACGAAACCCGGTTACTAAGCATTTTATTTCCCTTTGGGATAGATTTAAATATAAAAATCAATTACAATCCTTACATAATCCTTTACTCTCTTTTTCCAAAAATCCTGCTTTTTACCCTGCATGGGTATACCCCAAATCCTTCAAAGAATGGACATCTAGAGATGTAACTCATATGTACAAATTTGTAAATTCTTCATCATTCATTTCTTTTCCGAATTTATGTGAAATGTATAATATACCACAATCGGAGTTGTTCAGATACCTCCAAATCAAAAACTTTTTCACACCATTATTAAATACTGTAACTTCTCTAACCCACTTGTCCACTTTTGAAGCTATTTGTAAGAATAACCCACATTCTAGAGGTACTATTTCTGTACTATATTCACATGCATTGGCTCATACTAATCATAATGAACCACAATATATACAGAAATGGGAAAAAGACTTGAATAGAAAACTGGATAGATCTGAATGGAATCAAATATGGTCCTCAACTAAAGCAGCATCACTTAATATATTGGCGCTTGAAGCAAGCTATAAAGTGTTAACAAGATGGTACTTAGTACCAGCCAGAGTGGCAAAATATGTACCAAACTATTCAGCACAATGTTTTAGCGGATGCGCTGAATTAGGAACGTTGTTTCACATTTGGTGGTTGTGTCCAAAAGCTCAAATATTTTGGAAAGAAATTTTTAATATAGCATCTAAATTATTTGATAAGATCATTCCCTTTGATCCAGCAATAGCACTAATTAATCTGAAACCTGAAAATATAAAACACATGCCCAATTAAAATTACTAATGCATCTATTTACAGCGGCGAAACAAACATTAGCAAGAGCATGGAAAACTTCTAATCTAATAGTAAAAGAAGCATTAGTTAAAATGAACAATACTATGACCCATGCTAAAATGATAGCTATTGACATGGACATGATCCCTAAGTTTGAAAGAACGTGGCAACCTTGGATAAACTATACTATACCACAAACCTTTGATAATCAAGTACTATTGCCGTGGTAACTTGAATGAAGAATTTTAATATGTATGCTTCTTTAAATAGTAGTAATAAATTATGGTCTTACCTCGCGGACCTCTCCACTCTACCTTCGCTTCTCTACCTCCTTTCCTCTTTCTTTTAAATTATTTTTTTTTTTTTTTTTTTTTATTTTATGGTATATTTTTTGAATTCATAATACCTTTACTGTCTTATTTATATATTTTTTATTTTCATATTTTCCAATCAACAGATTGTAATAAAAGTCTATTACTAGGGGCGTGGCCTGGCCGGAGACCGAGATGGCAGCATAACTTCTGAGCTCCTGCGACCCGGGAATAGAATCTAACCTAATAGACTGCCTACATTTGAGAGCCATCATGAATAGATCCACCCGGAGCTCCTCGGTAACCCGTACAACCATGGATCCAGGTACCCAACTTAACAGAAACATACCGGAGCTGTTCCGGACCCAAAAACAACCACTCCACGCGGCCGTACAGGCCCAATCCCCGGCCTCGCCTAATTCCCAGCATGGGGACGCGAAGGGGAATTCACATACTCCTAGCCTACTCGATTTAGAGAAGGTGGCCTCAGATATAAAGAATACTGTCACGGCAGCGATTGCTGATTTAAAGTCAGACCTACAGGCAATGACACACCGAATAGATGACGTTGAGCAAACCACCGTGACACATGCAGCAGCCATTCGACAGGTCCAACACACATACGACGCACAGCTTTCCCACATGTATGACCTCCACAGACACATTGAAGACCTCGATAATCGAGGCAGGAGGCACAACATAAGGGTAAGGGGTCTACCTGAAAGCACAGACCCGGGTTCGATCCAACAAACAATCTGTACAATCTTTAATGATTTGATAGATCGACCCGCAGACTCACCGATCGAAATGGAAAGGGCACACCGGGCTCTACGTCCCCAACCCCGTGAAAATGAACCACCAAGGGACATAATATGTTGTGTTGTTAACTTTCCACTTAAGGAGGAGATCCTCCGCAAAGCCAGGGAAAAAGGCCGCATTCTCCACAATGGCGCAGAAATTAAATTATTTCAGGACCTGTCCCAAATAACTTTACAAAACAGGAGAGCTTTGCGCCCCCTGCTGGATGCTCTCCGTTCCCGAAATATCCAATATCGCTGGAAGTTCCCCTTCGCCCTATCTGCGTCCGCCAGGGGACGCTCTGCTTTACTCCGCACCCCGGAAGATCTACAAAGTTTCTGCGACCAACTCGACCTTCCTAACATTGAACTACCGGAATGGGGCTCTTTCTACTTTCCAGCTGAACCGTGGCTCCCGGTGTCGCTCAACCCCTCCCCTAAAGCACAAAGGCAGCGATCGCGCAGACACCGAACAGATAGATCTTCTCCAACCCCAAGATCGTCTCGTCGGGATTTGTACCAGCGAGGTCCAAGTTCCCCCGCCTCACCCCCAGGGAGAAGGGCTCCACCGGAAGCATGAACCGCACAACACGACACTGCCATGGACTACCGCCTGTGAGTATGACCTCAAGTTCAGAGACATCTTACCTGCATCACCACCTCCTAAGGGAAGCTGATCCCCGGACATACTCCGTACACTCCTAACGTTACATCGTACGCCCGCGCTCTTAAGTCCCCCAACATATATCCCTCACTCACTGGGTAGTTTAGACGCGACGCGGCCATAGACATAGCAATGTGTTTTGCTTTTTGCTTTTGTTTTTGATGGTTTTTTTTTTTTTTTTTTTTTTTTTTTTTTTTTTTTTTTTGGTGCACATAGCACACACCTGGACCGTGTTCCAACTAAAGTGAGAGAAGAAGAAACATATGCTTTACTGATGTCTTACCTACCCCACCACACATTGTTGGGCTCCGCGGAAAACAAACTTATGGCTCTTCTTTATCTAACATAGGCTCCATTCAAGGAGCAACTTTAACCTTTGTTTTATCCCCTAGGTTCTACCACGATCGTGACAGATGACATTGATCTTTCCACCTGTCTTAGAACCTTTAACTACTTGCTCGAGCAAGAAATAAGAACCAGGGGGATAAGTACAAACATAATCCTGTTTCCGTTTCTTTACCTTTATCGCTGAACATAAAGGGTTTCGTAGAGATAACCACCTGATGGTATAGCATTCACAAATATGTACCTGTGCAGTTAGCTGTCCCCATAAACTTGGGAAATATTGGGGCAAGAAGTGACCCTGGAATTATGTTATTAGGTCTAGAGAAACCTTGTGAAGCATTTCAGCCTAGGGCGACAGGTTTTCGATCCCCCTGGGAGTCTAAATGGGAACACAGAGCTGAACGGGGGGAAAAATTTAAAACTCAACCTTTTAACAATATTAAGTGCCTCCCTACCCCCTCAGCCCACCATCGACCATCCCCTTCTCACCCCACACTCTTCCCCACCTTCCCCATACCTACCCACTCCTTTCCCCCTTGCCCTCCCCTCCCTCTCCCTCGCTCCTACCCCTCCGTCCCTTCCCTCAGCCTTTTCCAAAACCTATTCCCCTCAGCAATTTACTCTAAATTACTCTAAACTACTGATAGTGATTAGGAGGGTAAGATAAGATCAATAATATTATTATTATTAACATTAATTTTAATAGCAAGGTAAAAATTTTAGGTTGTACTCTAACTTTGGCATTGGAAACCACTATGGTGATCCCTGGTAGTAGTCATGCTCAACATAGATTGTTTGTTCCGACCGGTATTATTGTTATTGTTTTTATTATTTTAAGTGTTATACCGGATCCTGTATTACTGTATTATTGTTATCGTTATGAGTTAATAACATAGATAATAATATGCTAAATCTTGGCTCATTTATGATATCACTCTTGCTATGTAGTAGGCTCTCTATACATACCCTTAAGACCAACATACCAGATTCCTGGGTCGTAGACGACCTGTGATTTCCGTTCATTCTCTCACCCCCACACAGCAGTCCAATCGTGGACGTTAGCTGACACCCCAGATTTTCCTCCTCCAGGTGGACTAGATACTCTATTTCCACCTCTGGTCTAATTTACTTTCCTATTTGCACTCCCTCCCCCCTCCCCCCCTTTTTTTTTTTTTTTTTTCTTTTTTTTTTTTTTTTTTTTTTTTTTTTTTTTTTTTCTTTCTTTTTTTTTTTTTTCTTCTTCTTTATGTCTGCTCCGTCCTTTACCCCTGGTGTCTAACTTTAATTCTCTTTAGTGGACAATTCCACTTTACCCTCTATTTTCTTGGACCCGCGCGGGCCCCCCGGACCCATCCCCCGGAGGTTTTCTGACCCACAAGATAGCGGTGGTAGAGTGACTGAACTGATTCAAATTAACTATGAATTCAAAAAGAGCAGCAGCTTGCTCCCTGACATTGAAATGTATCTCCCTTAATGTTAAGGGTCTAAACCAACCGGAAAAAAGGTCGCAAGTACTAATGTCTCTCACTAAACACAAAGCACATTTTATTTTCTTACAAGAGACTCATTTTCGATCTGATGCAACCCCTAAACTCTCCAACCACATATACCGCACTGCAATCCACGCTACGAATCCTGAGGCTAAAACCAAAGGAGTCTCAATACTTATCGCTAAAAATGCTAACTTTCACCTAACAGACTCCCTCATAGACCCAGAAGGAAGATTTATTTTTCTTAAGGGGACCTATGCCTCCAAACCAATTACCCTAGCCAACATTTATTGCCCTAATGACCATCAAGTGGCATTCTTTAGGAATATATGTGACCTCCTAACCTCTTTTCGGAGAGGATTGGTTGTGCTGGGAGGGGATTTTAATGTCCCTCTACACCCGTTACTAGACTCCTCCTCGGGTACATCTACCATAACATACAGAGCACTAAGACACATTAAAACACAGCTCCATAACCTAGCCCTCCATGATGCTTGGCGGACCTTGTACCCCTCAGTCAAGGACTATACATTTTATTCAGCCCCACATCAGAAGTACTCTAGGATAGATTATTTCTTTATTTCCCAGACTGATTTGCCCACCCTCCACCAGTCCACTATAGAGCCCATGTTCCTCTCTGACCACCACCCGGTAACACTTACTTTGTCCTTCCCTGATACAGATTTCAGAACTAAGATCTGGAGATTGAATCCTTCTTTACTTAAGGATGAAGTTGCTCTAGAGCACATTCACACAAGACTCCGACAATATTTCGCTGAAAACATGAACCCAGAAATCTCACCAATCTCTATCTGGGAAGCCCACAAATGTGTTATAAGAGGGGAACTGATTTCACTAGCTGCAAAAGCTAAACGACGACAACAAGAAACTATTAATTCCCTTTTGAATACAATTAAATCTTTAGAGAAAACCCACAAACTGACACAAGCACAATCCACGCTTCAAAGCTTAACACACGCACGCACTCAGTTGCTGGAGGAGTTGGACAGAGGTGTTAAGAGAAGATACATTCTTGGCCAGAGAGTTTTCTATGAGCAGGGCAACAAGTGTGGCCGACTCTTGGCTCGGTCAATACAAAATTCTAAAAGCTCATCTATAATTCACCACATTCGGGACCCTGGGGGAACTCTCCGGACCAAGAATGAAGAAATAGCCAAGGAATTCGAGAAATTCTATTTTGGCCTTTATAATCTACAGACCAACCATTTGACTCAAACCACTCCTGAAACTCGCTCTAAACTTATTAAAGATTTTCTCTCGCAATACAGTCCAAAACCAATTACCCCCCAACAGACCCTTGACCTTGAGAATTGTATCTCGACGACGGAACTAAAGACGGCCTTGAAACAAATGAAAGTGGGCAAAAGCCCAGGCCCAGACGGTTTTACGCTCCAGTATTACCAAGCCTTCACTGATACCCTTACGCCTAACCTTATAGAGACCTTCAATGCCTTTTCAGACCCCCAGACTAGACCAAAGGACATGCTGAAGGCTCACATAACAGTAATACCTAAGGAAGGTAAGGACCCGGAATTGGTCGCAAATTACAGACCGATATCACTTTTAAATGTTGACGTCAAATTATACGCAAAAATCCTGGCCAACAGATTATCGCCCCTCATTCCCAACCTCATCTCTCTGGACCAAGTGGGCTTTGTCCCTGGCAGAGAAGCCAGAGATAATACCATCCGCACGCTGAATCTACACCACTGGCTCACAACATCTAAGACCCAGGGTTTTCTCCTTTCATTAGACGCTGAGAAGGCGTTCGACAGGGTGGCTTGGGACTACATGCGGGAGGTCCTCCTAGCTATTGGGCTGGGATGCCGCATGCTGTCGCATGTAATGGCTCTATACTCCGATCCCTCTGCAGCTGTGAGGATTAATGGCCACCTGTCGAGCGCCTTCCCTATCAGCAACGGCACGCGCCAGGGATGCCCCCTTTCCCCTTTAATTTATATTTTGACTTTAGAACCCCTTCTCAACAGATTGAGAGATAATCCAAACATACAAGGGATAACAGTGAAGGAGAGGGAGTTTAAGGTAGCAGCTTTTGCTGACGACATTCTTTTATCACTAAAAACGCCCCGCATCTCCCTACCAAACCTCCTCAAAGACTTACAATCATTTGGGAAAATTTCCAACCTGAAAATTAATTATTCCAAGTCCCATGCACTAAATATCACACTTCCTTACCAGGAAATGACCCACTGCCAGGACATGTTTCCCTTTAAATGGGAAAGGAATGTGATCACATATCTGGGCATCCAAATTCCTACCCGGCTATCTGATCTCTACCTTGTTAACCATCATCCGGCAATTATGAAGACCCAAAAACTCCTAAAGGAGTGGTCAGGTTTAAATGTTTCATGGTTTGGTCGCTCTGCCCTGATCAAGATGATAATTCTACCTCGTATACTTTACTTAATGCAAGCAGTCCCGATCTCGCTATCAGCATCTTTTTTTGCGACCTATCGGAGGGCTTGTACTGCCTTCCTTTGGAGAAATTCTCCTCCTCGCATTAAATACGCACGCCTCACGTTAGCCAAATCGAAGGGAGGGATAGGATTGCCTGATTTATATAAGTACTACATGGCTTGCCATCTTACAAGAATAGCAGACTGGAATATCCATGCTCCTCTCAAGTCATGGGTATTCCTTGAAGGTGCCTTTGTTTCTGGGTCGCTACATCTCCTTCCTTGGCTCCCCTCCAAAAACTGGTTACACCCCGTCTTGTCTCACCCGCTCATTTATCCATCTCTTTTAGCTCACAAGAAGTCCTTGCTAAGCGACAACTCTACTTCTTCCCCAAGCCCTCTAACGACCCTCAGAGGAAACCCAGAATTCCCACCTGGGATATCCAGTAGCTTTCTCAAACAGGAATGGCCCTTTGAGGACGTGTTGGCTCAACAATTCTTCTCCAGTGGAAAACCAATCTCCTTAGAAACACTGAGGGCGCTCTCTAGAACTTCCTCCTTTTCCTTCTGGACCTACAGACAAATTAGACATTTCCTAGAGACTCAGGCCCCACTGACAAAATGGACAAGACACCTCACACCTTTCGAGACCTTATGCCATCGCAAAATACCGCAGAGACACTTAATTTCTCTCCTACACACCCTGATATCGGAAGCACCTACCGAGACCCCGACTCCCTCACAACTGTCTTGGACCAGAGACTTGAACACTCCACTGACGACGGAAGACTGGAACACTATTCATGACTACACACATAAAGGGTCGCTAAATGTGGCTATCCAAGAAAACTGCTATAAAGTAATCACTAGATGGTACAGAACCCCTTCTCGTCTACACAAGTTTTCGCCTGCCATTCCTAACACCTGTTGGAGGTGTGGCACGGAGATAGGCACTATGCTGCACGTGTGGTGGAGTTGCGAGATCCTTCAACCTTTTTGGAGGGAGGTCCACAGTATAATCACACACGTCACGACATTTAATTTGGACTACACCCCAGCCCAATTTCTCCTACATCATACTTCTATCCCTAGAAGGGACTATTTTAAATCTCTTGCCATGCATATGGTCAACGCGGCCAAACTATGTATACCCAAATTGTGGCAGTCCACTCGTGCTCCAACAATCAGGGAATGGTTCACAAAAATATCAAATATTAAAGAGATGGAGGAACTGACTCATATCGCACAAGACAGAGTTCATAAATTTTCTACGCTTTGGGCCTGCTGGACACACTTTACTACTACCGAGAGATACCGTCAATACACCTCGCGAAGCGGTTAGATGGCTTCTAAGGATCCCCCCCTTCTTTCCGGAGGGGTACCCGGGGGGTGGGGTTGGGGGGGGCAGGCGTGGGTCCACTTTAATTGTCTTTCCCCGTTTTCCCCCTTTTTTTTTTTTTTTTTTTTTTTTTTTCTGCTCTTCCCCCCTATAGATTCCCCTCTCTTTCTCTTTCTCGTTCTTACTTTCCATTTCTTATCCCTTACTCCTTAGTCCCCTCTTCTGTCTGTACTTTCCTTTCTCTATTCCTTCTATTTCTTTCTGTTGCTAGATATATTTTCTTATAAGATGCTAAACGAACATACATGCTTTACTCTATGGTATGGTACCCTCCTTTTGATACCTGGTTAGCCTCATACGGATACACATAGCATTATTTGTTAGTCAAGAATGAACCACTTGTTTGTCCCCTTATTTGGTCAGCACCCAAAGGGGGAGGGGGGGGAGGTGAAAAAATGAGAAAGAGATCCTCTGCCCCCACACACTATTAGTATTTTATAAGTTCAATTCTTGTTCATTATGTATCAGAATGTCTCCTTTAGTATCTTTAAAAAGTGCCATTTTGATGTCATATATACATTTTGTTATAAAAAGTATGTATCGGACTTGTTCTGTTTATGTATGTCTTTAAACTGAATAAAATCTTTATGGAAAAAAAAAAAAAAAGTCTATTACTAATACAATAGTATATAATATCTTGAACAAGGTTTATGTATTATCATTAACATTTTAATTTGTTCTTAATATTAATATATTGTTTCTATGGAAGCAATATTTGATTACTTATGTAATTATACTTAACCATCTTCTATAAGACTGTATTATAACTACTATATGTCAATTGTACAATGTTATTTCCATACTACAATATATAATAAAATATTTTGACAAGAAAAATTGGGCCTTAGGAACTGGTGCTGGTGCCACAACACTGGAACCCCTCACAGATACTCTAGTTGGAGTGCAGGAACTAGCCCTGCTGCAAAGAATTGCATCAAAAATTGTAATTACACGCCCCTGTTAAACAGGGGCTGAAAAATTGGGACTTAGGCACTGGTGCTGGTGCTGGTGCCACAACACTGCAACCCCTCACAGATACTCTAGTTGGAGCGCAGGAACTAGCCCTGCTGCAAAGAATTGCATCAAAAATTGTAATTACACGCCCCTGTTAAACAGGGGCTAAAAAATTGGGCCTTAGGCACTGGTGCTGGTGCCACAAGACTGCAACCCCTCACAGATACTCTAGTTGGAGCGCAGGAAATAGCCCTGCTGCAAAGAATTGCATCAAAAATTGTAATTACACGCCCCTGTTAAACAGGGGCTGAAAAATTGGGCCTTAGGCACTGGTGCTGGTGCTACAACACTGCAACCCCTCACAGATACTCTAGTTGGAGCGCAGGAACTAGCCCTGCTGCAAAGAATTGCATAAAAAATTGTAATTGCATGCCCCTGTTAAATAGGGGCTGAAAAATTGGGCCTTAGGCACTGGTGCTGGTGGCACAACACTGCAACCCCTCACAGATACTCTAGTTGGAGCACAGGAACTAGCCCTGCTGCAAAGAATTGCATAAAAAATTGCAATTACATGCCCCTGTTAAACAGGGGCTGAAAAATTGGGCCTTAGGCACTGGTGACAGGACTGGCAGCGCCCAGAACCAAAAATGTTCTTACAAGCTATCATCATGATCATTGAGGAGGAAAAGGATAATTACTCAGTATAACAGGATAGTCACTCAGCATCAGCATAGGCAGTCTTTGAAAGGATCTGACATTTCAAAAAAATGTATTTGGTTACATCAGCATCAGGTGCTTGGTAGCTGGTGGTGATCCAAGACTGATTCATTTTTATGAAGGTCAGTCGATCGACCGAGTCGGTGGACAGACGCACCCTGTGATCGGTTACAAAGCCTCCAGCAGCACTGAATGTGCGTTCCGAAAGAACGCTGGATACAAGACAGGCCAGTAGCTCAATTGCATACTGTGCAAGCTCTGGCCAGTGATCCATCCTCAAGACCCAGTAACCAAGAGGATTTTCGGTGGGAAAGGTGTCCAAGTCAGATCATGCCCCTAGGTATTCCTGCACCATGTAAAACAGACGCTGGCGATGGTTGCTGCGGACTAAAAAATTGTCTGAACGAATCGATCAGACAGCCACCTTCTCCACCGCTATTTCTTTAACTGACCAAAGCCTCAGCAACACGTTGTCCAGGAACAGGAGTTTGTAACCTCCCAGTCTCTGGGAACGCATTGCACAGACCTTTCTGCAAGGCCCCCGAAGATGTTTCGTCCTCTGCTCCCTCTGCGACAGCAAGATAAGGCCCACAACTTTACCCTTGTAACGTGGATCAAGGAGGGTTGCCACCAGTATTGATCCCTCTCCTTGATACCACGAATACGAGGATCCTTCCGCAGGCTTTGCAGAATCAGGGAGGCCATGCAGCGTAGGTTTGCTGAGGCATTCGGTCCGGAATCCTCTAGGTCACTAAGGACGACATGATCCACAGCCACCTCCTCCCAGCCATGTACAAGTCCATGGGTTTCTTGGGACTGTAAATGATCCCTTAAAGACTGCTGCTGTTGCTGAGTGCCAGGCTCCACCTCCACGCTGACACAATCCTCCTCTTCCTGTGTGATCAGCGGGCATGCAGGAACACTGTCTGGGTAAAGGGGGCCTTGAGAGATAATGAAGTTCTCCTCTTCCTGTCTCTGTTCTGCCTCAAGTGCCCTGTCCATTATTCCATGCAGCGTGTGCTCCAACAGGTAGACAAGGGGGACAGTGTCACTGATGCATGCACTGTAACTGCTCACCATCCTCCTGGCCTCCTCAAATGGTGACAGGACAGTGCATGCATTCCTGATCATGGCCCACTGGCATGGGGGAAAAAAAACAAGCTCCCCTGACCCTGTCCTGGTGCCATAGTCACACAGGTACTCATTGATGGCCCTCTGCTGCATGTGCAGCTGCTGCAGCATGGCCAACGTTGAGTTCCACCTGGTGGGCATGTCACAGATTAGGCTGTTCTTGGGCAGGTTAAATTCCTTTTGGAGGTCTGCCAGCCGAGCACTGGCATTATATGACCGGTGGAAATGCACACAGACTTTCCTGGCCTGCCTCAGGACATCCTGTAAGCCCGGGTACCTGCCCAAGAACTGCTGCACCACCAAGTTAAGGACATGAGCCAAACAGGGCACATGGGTCATTTGTCCCTGTTGGAGGGCAGAGAGGAGGTTGGTGCCATTGTCGCAAACCACCATTCCTGCCTTAAGCTGGCATGGCGTCAACCACCTCTGAACCTGCCCCTGCAGAGCTGACAGAACCTTTGCCCCAGTGTGGCTCCTGTCCCCCAAGCACACCAGCTCAAGCACCGCATGGCATCTTTTGGCCTGCATACTTGAGTAGCCCCTTGAACGCCTACAGAGCACCGCTGGTTCCGAGGACAAAGCACAGGAAGAGGCCATGGTGGAAGAAGAAGAGGAGGAGGTGGAGGAGAGAGGTGTGTCAGAATCATTAGTAGTGGCATTTTGGAGGCGTGGTAGTGGAACAACCTCCAACACTACTGCACCTTGTCCTGCATCCTTCCCAGCTGCCAGCAGAGTCACCCAATGCGCGGTGAAACTTAGGTAACATCCATGCCTGCTGGACCATGAGTCAGTGGTAATATGCCCCTTACCACTGACCGCCCTGTCCAGCGAGGCATGGACATTACCTTCCACATGCCGGTAGAGAGCCGGAATTGCCTTCCGTGAGAAAAAGTGGCATTTGGGTAATTGCCACTGAGGACATTCCACAAACTCACGGAAGGGGGCAGAGTCTACCAACTGAAAAGGCAGCAGTTGAAGTGCTAGCAATTTTGCAAAGCTAGCATTCAATCGCTGGGCATGTGGGTGGCTGGGAGCAAACTTCTTTCGGCGGTGCAGCAGCTGGGGCAGGGAAATTTGCCTGGTACAATCTGACGTCAGTGTACCGAAAGCAGATTGCCAAGTACTTGCCTGTGACACACCTAATTCTACACCTTCATTCCTCTCAGTGCAGGTCTCAGAGAGGACTGAAGGTATAGTGGGGTTGGA